>NC_133449.1:194513218-194820518 GCF_048565385.1 Saimiri boliviensis | reverse complement strand
ATAGAGTTTTTGTATTATCTTGGAAATTCCACATGCATATTTGAGACCTTGAGGAACATGGAGTCTATATCTTAACCTTTCTATATCTGAGCTCAGTGTCATTTTCATCTTGCTCCATCATTTAATTAGATTTACTTTTTTGCCTCGCATTGCATTGGACACTGGGCATGTGACAACCTCGAGTTGCTGTTAGCAGAGGGAGTGGGAGAGACATAAGCCAACAGCAATTACAATTCAGAACTCAAATGCCATTCTGGAGGTGTGTGCGAGGGCATGGGAAGCCTGAGCTCAGACTTCTTCCCAAAGACATCCATTATCTCTCCAAAGGTAAGAAGCCACGCAAAGGAACAGATAGCAACAGAAAGCAAAAGCATTTTTGCTTGTGATTGCAATGGAAATACTCTCTTGATGTCACTCAGGTAGGAAAGAGTGAAGGTGGACTTGGGAAGGTGAGTAAAGCTCTCAGAGCCAGCACTACATTCACGGATGGCTGGGGCTCTTGGCAAGCCAGCCATGGCCACTACCCACACCCCTCCCCTTGCCTCTTCTCACTTGGTTCCTGGGCTCTGCCTTGTCTGTACCAGTGTCCTGGTGCTGCTGTCATCTGCTGCCTCTTGTCCTGTTCACTCCTGAGAGGTAAGTCCCCCAGACTCTTCTGTGCCCAGCACAACCACAAAAATCTCTGATTTTTATGTGCAGGTTCCTTAAATGTTGCAACCTGGACATTTAGCAGGGTGGTAACATTTAAGGAACCATAATTGGCTGGGTGCAGTGGCTCTTGCCTATAATCCTAGCACTTTGGGAGGCTGAGGGTGGACTGCTTGAGGCCAGGAGTTTAAGACCATCCTGGCCAATCTGATGAAACCTCGTCTCCACTAAAAATAAAAAAAATTAGCTGGGAGTGGTGGCAGGCCTGTAATCTCAGCTACTTGGGAGGCTGAGGCACTAGAATTCCTTGAACCGGGGAGTTTGAGGCTGCAGTGAGCTGTGATCGTGCCACTCCACTCCAGCCTGGGCAACAGAGCAAGACTGCCTCATAAATATGCATAATGGATAATGAATAAGAAGTACAATTCAGGGAGTAGCGTCTAGTAAGTACCAAGACCCAGACCTGCCCTCAGGGTCCATTATGTCCCGGTTCTTCTCCAGGGCTCGTTGTGGCAGGGAAGTGCTCCAGGCTTCTTCTGCCTTCCAGCCCAGAGAGATAGTATTTTCTCTTATCTCACCCCTCAGTGCCCTAAAAGGAGAATGACCATCCATCCCAGTTTACACTTGATGTCTCAGAGTTAATAGTTCCCCTCTCACTCCCCAAATATCCCCAATTTGATGTTCAGCTACATGATCACTTTTTCTAGACATAATCGGCTCTAGGAAGACTGATAGTGAGACTACCCATTCTTTTGTGGGAAATCCCATCCCAACACCAAGGGACTGACCCAGCCTATGGGGCCTAACAGTGGTCATACACCAAGAGTCTGGAAGTAGTGCATTTACCGATATCTGGCTCATTCCATCTTACAAAATACGATATGTGGGCATCACTAGTCCAATCCAGGTTGCAGGATGGCAGGATCAATCCTCTCCCTTTGCAGTCGGAGTCCAAACAACCTCAAAGTCCAGCCTGACAGAAGCCCTTCTTATACAACATTCAGACTTATCAGCCATTTGTCCACGGGGCAGTTTATGAGCCATGGTTCCCCTTCAGTGATAGGAGCCCCATGGTGTTAGAGGACTAAGCAATTTTAGCAAATATACAAGCAACTAAATATATAAATAAATAAACCAAATAAACCTTTGACCTAAGTCCCAACTCTGTTGGGAAAAGAAAGCAAATATCAGTTCTATCAGCTCAGAAGCAAGACTCTTTCTGTCTGCAACACTTGAGTGTGAACAGCCACATGCAAAGTCTATCAGACAAGCAAGTTTATGCTATTGGCATGGAAGTGATGCAAATCCCAGGCCAATTAAAAAATCCAGCTTTGTACTCCCCATTCACCCTCAAGCCCAATCAAACTGAATCAAGACGTGGCAGGTGAGAGCTGTAAAGGAACAGACCCTGGTACCCAGCGGGTCTGGGGTCTATGCACCACATTTTTCCATTCACTCCCCATTCCCATGATTATACTGCATCTGTTGATGCTGCTCCTGCTTTCAAAGCCTCCTGGCACAGGAGACGAGTATTGCACAAGGGAACACTGGTTATGTCTGGGCTGCCCGAGGGCCTCACAGGCTGTGAGTGGCTAAGTTTTCAAGACAACCCAACTCAGCTCCTGCCAGATTTAAAAATTACACTGCCAGCACAGAGTGGCATCCAGATACCCTGAGGGCGTGTAACACTCCAACTTTTCCCATATGTCTGGAACTATGTGGAGTTTCTCATTTGCTAAATTGGGCCAAGTCAGAAAATTTAGACCTGAGTTCTAATTCTAGCTTTGCTTCTAAATAGCTTACTTAACTCTCTAGACCTTAATATTCTCAACTGGAAAATATAGGAGTTGGCCTAGGAAGCTACTAACATCCCTCCTGCTCTGACATTCTGTGGGACTGCACTTCTCATGGCAATTACCATCTGGTGGCTGTACCTCAGAAAATATTCGCTCCGGGCCTCGGTTTCCTTGTTGGCAAAAGTGGTACCCATACAATAGGAACGTCACAAAGAGGTTGTGGATTTCAACTGGGACTGTGTACATAGAAGCAGACAGCGCAGTGAGTGCACACAGTAGGAACTCAATAACTTAATTTGTAACATCTCCCAGAGTCTCCATCTGTGAAAGTGAAATAATACTTGCCAATCTAGCTTGTGAAAATGTATATAGAGCAATGAATAGAGATGGAAAGTGCTTGGAATTAGGAAAAGCAAATGCAAATGACGGGAGTTATTATGCAAAAATGGACTGAAGTCAGAGTTTAAGACAGAGCAGGAACAGATTTGATGTGGCTGATTAATTTATTAAACAGACTAAAATCATAATTAGAGAAGTCTGCTTAAATCTCCAGACTTGTCTCAGATGAGATTTAAAAATGGAAGGCAAAAGAGGAATCTCAGATGTTTCCACGGCTTGCTGGGCCCAGAAACGAGGCCAAGAGGAGAGAGGGAGGCCGAGGGAGGGGCAAGGGTGCTAAAATGACTGTTAGAGAGGGGAGTTGCTGAAGCCAAGGGAGCAGCTGGGAGTAAAGGCGATGACAGCTGAAGCGAAGGGGTTATTTCAGAACCGCTCACTGTGGCCTCTTTAGCTTTGGCTCTCATTAGAATGAGGGGAATGAGCTAGAGGGAACCTTGCTTCCCTTTTTATGAGAAAGGGTGAGCCTTGTTTGCCCAGGAGGGGTATCACCATGTAAGAGAGTGTGCCTGTTTCAGCTTAGAGGTCCTACAGAGAAGTAGCACTCATAGCCTTAAGCGATGGGTTCTCTCCTGGAGGCCTGGAAGGAAGCAGGTGCCATGGGCTGATTGAAACTCTTGGGCAGAAATCCAGGCTTGGCTACAGGTTATTTTTGTCTAACATTTTATTATGAAAAATCTCATACAGCACAGTTGAGAGCACTTTTTCGTGAATACTGGCATAGCCCCACCTAAATTCTATTATTATGGTTTTACTATATGTGCTTTATTGCATCTGTCCATCCACCTATCCCTCTAACTATCCATTACTTCATCCTAATTTTGGTGCATTTTGAAGTAAATTACAGGCTTCAATATGTTCCCATATAAATACTTCATTTGATGTAAAATTTACATACTATGAAATGCACAAATACTAAATCTATAGGTGCCTCATTTTGACAAATGTATGCACCTGTGTAACCCAAACCCCCGTCTATCAAGATAACAGAACACCATCACCTCAGGGTTGACTGCAGATTTGCTACATGACCTTGGACAAGACTTTGCTTAACTTCGATCTCAGCTGGTCTCCAGCTTTTCTGATCCAGGAACACTTTTTCCAAGTACCACGTTCAACAATTTTGTCTTAAACAATTAAGCCTACAGGGAACCTTGACTATCATTTAGTTTAAGCCTTCATATTATCATCAAAGGAATCTGAAGATTGGAGATATTTATCCAAAATCACTAAACTGGTGGCAGTCACAACAGGAAATTAATATTTATTGAGCAACTTCTCCAAGCCAGGAAATACACTAGGTGCTTTATACGTGAACCCTCACCACAACCTGCCTCACAGGGCTATTATAAAGATGAAATAAGATTAAATATGCAGAGTGCCTGGCATTGTGCCTGGCACAGAGCAGACACCAAATGTCATCACTACTTCAGCCCCACATTTACATTTTAACACATTCATACCGCTGAGATAGTAAATGTTAAATGTATATGCTTCGTCCCGTTTAGTTATGACAATAACCCTGTGCATGCTTTAAAGGAGACTATAGTGCTGTTTCTGATCACTGTCAGTGGATGACGATATCACTAAGACTCAAACTCAGTCTCCTGACCTCAAATAGTTTCAGGCAGTGAAATGTAGGAGCTTCCTTTATGCTCCTCCCAGGCCATCTGGAGCTAGAGTGGAAGGGCAATTTGAAAATGCTATGAAGGATATATTTGGTTTAAGTGACAGAAGCCCAACTTAAACTGGCTAAATAGAAGAAAAGGGGGATTTATTGGTGCCTAAAAGAGAAAGTTTTGGTCACGATCTAGCTTTAGGCATGGCATTGATTGATTTAGGGCTTTATGTGATGTTACCAAAGATCTGACTTTCTCTCTCTCTCTGCACTCCCAGGCCCTCAAATTTTCTCTTATCTTGGCTTCGTTCTCAAGCAGCACCGCCCTTGTGGAGGCAAGACAGCCATCAGCAGGTCGTGGTTTACTTCTCTCCAGATTAGCAATCTCAAAAGAAAAAGAAAATTTACTTTGCAACATCTGACAAAACTCCAAGGATTGGTTTTACTGAACCAGGTTGGTTTATGTGTCTACTCTTGAAACAATCACTTTTCAAGAAGGACAGAATCTATTAACTGGCCACCGTGGCTTATGAGCTACCACTCTAACCAGAGGTAGGGCCCACCCAAGGTCACATCACTAGCATAAACTCAAGTATGGTTGAAAGGGGCTCATTATGAGTAACGAGATACATGCCTATCACTCAGGAAATTCCAAGGGTTTTGGAAACTGAGGACAAAGACAAAATGTATTTTTTATTATACCACAGTTCTTATGAGAGGTTTATAGATCATGCCTTAAAATGGGAAGCTCGAATTACAATCCACGAGGGTAAAGTCCAGCTGAAGTTCCTACTGCCTCATATAAACACTAAGAAAATGCTGAGCCATTCCCTTATTCCCTGATGTAATATAGAAGTCAAAGAGCCAATGTATTCATGTGTTGGCCTTCCAAAGAAACTTACCTGAATTGTCTCAGGAATCCTTAGTGCCTAAGCCCAGGGATCCAAAAATACATGAGGTCCCCTCCAAACCCTTCCCAGGAAGGTCTCTAACCATCTATCCCCAAGGATACCAACTGTCATGCCCTGCCCCCTTGCAGCACTTTACTTCCTTCAGAGATGTTCAGGCATCAGTGAAATTCTCAATAACAACTCCATTTTAGAGGTGCTTTCCCCACAAAGGAACTACTATGATGGTAGCCATTTCGAATGTCAGACCATGAAGGAGCTACTTCTGCTTACAATGGGCCTTGTGGCCATCATTCCTGGGGCATGTGAGGTAGGATGTGAAAGGGCATGTGCCAATAGCTTCCCTTTTTTTTTTTTTTTTTTAGCACGGATGACTGAAATCAGAAAAAGTTGAGGCACAAATTAGAAGAAGTCAGCAAAGTGTCTTTGGGCCATCCATCTCCTGTTTTGGTTCCCTTCTCCCACAGTCTTTCCCTTCCCCTTTACAGGTTCCCAGTGACTTCCTCCTTTCACGCTACTCCACTGGAGGCAACACAGGGAAGGGACAGGGAAAGCAAGAACAGAAGAGAGGACGGAGCCCAGGGATGCTCAGCACGGTGCACGCAAGAGAAACACGAAGTGGAGAAGAACCAAGACAAGTGACTTTTGAGTGAATTGACATTGATATTGCTCGAACATGAAAATGGACTTAGAGAAAATTACTGGAAAGCAAATTGCAGATTCTGCAAAACTCAGTGTGTTAAAAAAATATGGATTTTTGCTGAATAAAATGAATTGAAAAGTCATCTTGTTCTGTAATCCCAATATAGACTCAAAAATGGGTCTCAATATCATTGGCAACCACCCAGATCTGTCCCAGCCACTGTCACCTGGACTCTCCATGCCTATTCTTTTCCCATCTATGACATTCATTAGAGAGGCTGAAATTTGTATGGGATCTTAGAGGGAAGAATAGTATATAGGGAAAAGCATCATGAGACAGGAACTCAAAATACAGGCTCTAGTCCCCTCTGACAGTGATTAGAGTGAACTAGGATTAATCAAATCCCCACTATGTGTCACAGTCACCTAAGTTTGGACAATAATCCTAAATTTAGATGATAATCATTAAGGTTACTTCCAGCTTTTATGTTTCAAGAGACAGGGCTATCTGTTTTCATTTCCCCCCTGCTAATTTCTCCTAAAGTGCTCTAAAGGAAAAACACTCCTCTTAGCTTAGACACAGGAGAGATAGAGAACTCTGGTTCCCAAGGCATTTACTCCTTGTTGGTTGATTTGTGGTTTTAGAGTCATTCTGTAGTTTCCTCCCATTGATCTTAGTCTGGACACCAGAATAATCCAGAACAAGGGAGCATACCTGGCCACATGACAGCTGTTTAAATATTTAAAGACATTATCCTGGCCTCTATTCTCACGTTATCCTCTCCAGTTCCTTTCAGTCTATGTAAATGATTTCCAGACACCTCAACATCCTTCTTGCCTATGTGGGGCCCCTCCCTAGTTTATCAATGCCCATCTTAAAATGTAGTTCCCCAAATTAAATTGTATATCCTTGGGATCTCAGCAGATAGCTCAAGAGAGCTCAAAGAGTATCTCTAGTAATCTAAGAAAATGCTTCTCCAAATGTTTTGTTTTTATTGGTAGTGAAACAACAGCCTGCATCGGCTGTTAATGTGGTGGTGATGGTGGCAGCAGATGTTTAAACCACCTACATTATACTGTTGCTTCTTAGAGGTGGGGTTTCAGCTGAGCCTGAATTGGATTCAAACATTGAGAGTACAGTATATGAGGGATGGTTATTAATGGTGACCCACAGGCATTGATCATTCCGTAAGAGGTGATTTTCACAGAGGAAATAGCCTGTGGGAGGGGTTTGGTGCCAGCGTACCTGGGGATGGAAATGTGAAGTAGTGAGGACACGAGATGTCATTCAAAATTGTATCCTTTAAGATAGCTTAGATCTGTGGAGAGTGGGGCTGGGAGTTAAATTAAGGTATACACAAGACTATGTGGGCCTGGGGACAATAACTAACAGAGAATGAAGGAGGCAGCACCCACCCTATTTCTGCTCATGACCCAGTGGAGTCCCACAGAACACCCACCAGGCAGTAAGCAACAGGCAAGCGGGCAGGGGCAGGATCTGCTCCTAAGGTAGCATGGGTGATATTTGGAGGATTCCAAGGAAAGCTTACGGGTACTCTGAAGATGAACACCATCCTATCTTTGGTGCTACTGGGGAAGGTTGAGCTGGTAAAGTGGAATTATTACTGATAATGAGAGCTCACTGGAACCAATAAACTGATGAAACAAATACAGTTTGGGATATGTTAATATTAACTAACAGTTAATGTGACCTCTTTCAAATTTGTGTCAATCTATGGCGTTCAAGACTTCTCTGAAAATTTCCTAAGTAATGTCAAATACGCTGGTTTGCCTATTATACTTGGAGTAACAAGGAATTATAACATACGGCCATAGATCCTCTGAAAGAATAGTATTGAGCTAAACAGTGCCCTGAACTTGAGCTACAGTGTTGGTTTCACTGCTCTGTTTTGCTTCCATTTTTATAAATCCTCAGAAACTTCCTCTTACTTGCTAAAATTTAGACCCTACTCACATTTTTGCCATCTTTGTGTGGTTACTGAAAATAAAGAGAAAAGTTTATTTGTAAAGGAAATGCCTAGGAAGCAAAGCTGTCTGCTTTTGGGAAGGAAAGGAATCTACTTTTCTGAAGGACATATTAAAATGAATCATAGAAACAGATTTTGAATTTTCATCATATTTGACCTGACATTTGATTTTCCAGAATGACTAATAAATGAGAGAAGAGAGAAAAAGCAAAGTTACTTGAATATGATCCCTTCACTTCCGTAATCCCAGTAGAAACTATCTAGGGTTGTGAGGAGACTTTACAAGATAAAATCAAACATGTGCTGGTGAGCTTCTCAATCTTATTGTTTCAGCTCCAAGGTGGTGCAGAAATGAGAGGGGTAGATGAGGAGCCACAGAGTACAAGAGTTATTTTCACCCTGGGTGACACACCCTGTTCTCACTCAGGTCCCAGGTCAAGGGGTTTGTTTATCTTCCTTTAAATATTGTCAGAGAAGCTTTTGTTTTTTTAATAATAATAATAATATATCATTTATTATAATTTTTACTTTATTTTTCCATAAGTTATTGGGGTAGAGGTGGAATTTGGTTACATGAGTAAGTTCTTTAGCGGTGATTCAGGAGACCCTGGTGTACCCACCACCCAAGCAGCGCACACTTGCACCGTATTTGTTGTCTCTTATCCCTTGCCCAGCTCCCATTCTTCTCGCCAAGTCTCCAAAGTCCATTGTATCGTTTTTATGCCTTTGTGTCCTCATAGCTTAGCTTCCGCATATCGGTGAGAACATACGAGGTTTGGTGTTCCATTCCTGAGTTACTTCACCTTGAATAATGGTCTCCAGTCTCATCCAGGTCACTGCAAATGCTGTTAATTCATTCCTTTTTGTGGCTGAGTAGTATTTTATTGCATATACATACCAGAGTTTCTTAGCCACTCATTGATTGATGAGTATTTGGGTTGATTCTATAATTTTGCAATTGTGAATTGTGCTGTTATAAGCATGCATGTACTAGTATATCTTTCAGATAATGACTTCTTTTTCTCTTAGTGAGATTGCTGGATCAGATGATAGTTCTACTTGTAGTTCTTTAAGGAATCTTCACAGTTTTCCATAGCAGCTGTGCTAGTTTACATTCCCACCAGCTGTGCAAAAGTGTTCCCTGATCACCACATCCACGTCAATATCTACTGCTTCTTGATTTTTTGATTATGGCCATTCTTACAGAAGTAAGGTGGTATCGCATTATAGTTTTGATTTGCATTTCCCATCACTCATTTGATTGTGAGTGATGTTGAGCATTTTTTCATAAGTTTGTTAGCCATTTGTATATTTTCTTTTGAGAATTATCTATTCACGTCTCTAACCCACTTTTTGATGGGATTGTTTTTTTTTTTTTTTTTTTAACCGACTTGAGTTCATTGTAGATTCTGGATATTAGTCCTTCGTTAGATGTATAGATTGTGAAGATTTTCTCCCACTCTGCGAGGTGTCTGTTTACTCTGCTGACTGTTTCTTTTGCTGTGCAAAATCTCTTTAGTTTAATTAGGTCCCAGCTACTTATCTTCGTTTTTATTGCATTTGCTTTTGGGTCATGAAGTCCTTCTAAGCCAATGTCTAGAAAGGTTTTTCCAATGTTATCCTCTAGAGTTTTTATAGTTTTAGGTCTCATGTTTAAGTCCTTGATCCATTTTGAGCTGATTTTTGTGTAAGGTGCGAGATGAGGATCCAGTTTCATTCTCCTACCTGTGGCTTGCCAGTTATCCCAGCATCTACTCCTCTCAAGCATCACACTCTAAAATCTCACACAGAAAACTCTTCCCCACAACCAACCTAGAACATAAGGCAGACATTCAGGGGCTAGAATGCAAGCGGAAAGAAGCTTTACATTACACTCAGGGGTTGGGGGTACACAGGCATACCCACCATCATTAGAAGGCCATCTCTAACAAGACAGCACCAACTCGGGCTCAAATTCCAGGACAAGTTCAGCAGGGCCCACCTTCCTCCTGCTTCTCCTACTGTCTTGAAGCCGTGGGCTTGGGCCTTCCACCAGGAGTACCTGGTAACCCTGCCCACTCGGGCTCAACTGACTTTTCTTCTGACAGTATGTGAAGAGCAGGTGTGTTACACAGCACTTCTTCAATGGAAGCTCTCTATACACTGTATACCAATATTAGCTTCAGAAAGTGGTGACTAGCTGGTTTTTTCAGCTGGCTAGGCCCAAGCAAGTAACAGATGAGAGAACATGTACCTTGCATACAGATAGCAGAAAAGCAGCTAACTCAAGTAAAATGTAGCCAGGCAGGAATCTAAACTAGGATAGGTGACTGATAAAGTAATTTGCTATGCCCTTCTATTTCAGCCTGCCAGTCAAGTGGTGGTTCTTCATCTGTCTTTCATTTATTTATATTCTATTCCTTTCCTATTTAAAAAAAAAAATGAGAATGCTTACAACCAAAGTCAAAAATCCAATCGACCCATTAAAACAAAAATGAAAGAACCAAGACTTGGATTGAAGAACTGGGAAAACACTGACTTATAAAGCCTACGCTATAGAAACATCATTGCAGTCAGGCCCCAAGTGAGCTCTGTGCTCCTGGTAGTCAAGGTGAAAAAAGGAAAACTAGTGATTTAAAAACTGTTATCTAATAAAAGGAAACACATCTGTTCATTAAGAGAAACAAAAATTTTTCTACCTCTAAACTCTACGATGACATCTCCATATACTGGGCTTTCCAGTTACGATTAAATCATAATCAAGAATGTCCTGTTATTCTGGGAACTGATGATACTGCCGTATGCTGGAGAGTTAGAAGGCCACTGCCTTGTTTCTGGATTTTACATATGCTGCTATGTAGGGAATAGGTAATGATATTATAATGTTGAAAATTATACTTCAGAAATGAAAATGACATACTGAACCCGGAAATCCAAACAACTCTAAGAATTAGCATCTCTTAGAATATCAATGATTTCCATATTACCATCCCAGTATCTTATGGAAGGAAGGTTCATGCATATTAAATATGGGATAGGTGAAGTACATCTGAAATATACCTTCCCATTTTACCCCCCACAGATGATGTTTATTTTTTAAGGTTTTATTTTGGTAATTTTAAAAATTGTGATAAAATAGACATAACATTAAAATGACCACTTTAACCGTTTTAAGTGTGCAATTCAGTGGCATTATGTACACTAATTTTCCCTCCCACTGATGCAACCCCATCCTATTCCCTGCTATAAGGAGAAAACCGACAGGCATTATTATTTTTCTTGGAACTTTATATCTATTTACCTCTTAAGAGAAGTTTATCTCAAAAAGTGATGTCAACTATAAAAGAATGCGTGGGGGATTTTCAGAGGTGAGAGACAATAAGGCAAAGAGGTTTGGGTAAGAAGCCCTTCCATACGTCCTTAACAGAATGCTTTCTTTCCCCCTGCCCTCTTCACCGTCTAAGAAAGAAGGATGAGATTTAGAATTGCTACTTTGTCACGTGTTGTACAGGCTTTCAACCAGCATCTTTCAGTCTCAATGTCTTTGTCCATAAAATGGATGGTAAGTATCCTGATATCAGTGTTACCGTATACACTCAAAATATACATCAAGAGGTAACATTAAAATTGCTATGCATGAATTGGTTATTACTTTTGTGAAATTCTGGTTCTAATTAACACCAATAGGTTGCAAGCTCCTTCATGGTAGAGTCTGGTCTGAGCCCCAGCCTGAGCACGTGTTGACACTGAACAAACATGGTTAAATGTATGGAAGCACCAAGATACTTGCATTCCATGGAAAATTCATAATGTATCTAGGATAATGAGAAACAAAACTACAATGAAGTAAACAGATTAAAAAAAGAAAGTGAGTCTGTGTGGTTTGCTGTTCTCCAGCCCCAAAGTGGGTGGAATGATCATTGAAAACTGGTACTCGGGTAATGGGCACTCATGAGTGGCACAATCTTCTGTAGAACAACTTGACAAAGTCATCAAAACCTTAAAAATAAACGTAATATGCCACACCAGCCTCCAGTCAGCCTCACTTAGAAACCTGTCAGCCTCAGAGCCTTTTATCTCCTATTTGAGATCTGGCGATCTGCACAAAGCAAAGTGACCCATGTTCTGTGTCACATCAAGTTTCAAGGCTAGAACCCACTGCACCTCCTTCCCACCCCCAGAGGAAACGGTGAGGCAGGAGGCTTCAGGGCAAACACTCCAGCCAGTGCTCCCCAAACCGTGAACAAGGCACCACCACCAAGGCTCGAGACCTAATGACAAATGCTTGCTAAACAATCTGATGGCTCTATGTTTTAACTTGGCTACACACAGACACACACACACACACACACACACACACACACACACAGGTGCTCACACAATATAAGCAGCAGAGAAGTATCAGTTCTGGTTTTCTGCAGTTGCTACATTTTTATATTTTCCGGTTGGAAATTGCTTCATTCTCTGCCAATGTCCTCCCCACTTTATCTCTCTAGCCTTCCTACTTTACGGAGAGCCCTGAAACTCCCAGTGCCTGAAGTGTATAAACCTGTTCACAAACCTATGGCACAAGCATGAAATTATTGGAAATTCTTCATGATCTGTCCTTTCTCTGAATATGTCTTCTTGTTGCTATACCTCTAGCAGCCTTCTAGCACGTGACTCATGCCCTCCCTTCAGTGTTCAGATGGGTCTGAAGATACTGGGGCAGTTTCAGGAAAGATCTAACACCAGCTTTCTCCAAGAAAAAAGGCTCTTTAGCATCAACGTCACACTGGATCCAGAGTTCTGTTTTACAGTGTCTTGAAGAACCATGGTCAGTTCCTTCTAAACACAGAATTGCTGTTCTGAGGACAAGACCAAAACCAAGCCTTTCATGGACATATGCTGGCCCCCTGATCACTTTCCTAATACTCTAAGGGAGAATAGGAAGAAAGGAAGGGAGAACTATAGTATTTGTTGTTGTTGGATGACAAAGATTTTTTTCCTGGTAGGTGTGGGCTTGTAGCACGGGTTTAATGGTGTAGTATCAGGAAACCTCACTTGTTGGGTGGATAAATCTTTTGAGACTTTTTGAGTTCCAGTTGAGAAATATCCCAACACAAGCAGACTTAAGCAAAAGGAAATATATTGTCTCAAGAAAATAAAAATTTCAAGTGTGGGTTTGGCTAGATACACAACTCAGGTCAAACGATGGAATTAATCAATGCCTGTCTTGCTATCTGTCTAATTTCTTCTGTTCACTTTATTCTCAGTACACTCTCAAACTGAACATCCAATAACCCTAGGCTTTCATCAGATTAAAGAAAGAATGTTTCTCACTTTTAAAACAAAATATATTCTTTCTAGCTTTATTAAGGTATAACTGACAAATATTTGTATTGTACAACGTATTTTGAGACAGAGAGAGATAGTGGAATGATTAAATCAAGCTAATTAACACATCTGTCACTTCACATACTTATTTTTGTGATGAGAACATTTAAGATCTACTTTTAGCAATTTTCAAGTATATAATGTATTATTATTAACCATAGTCATCGTACTGTACAACAGATCACCAGAACTTATTGATCTTTTCTAACTGAAATTGTATACCCTTGGACCAACATCTTCCCATTCCCCACACTCCCAGCCCCTGGCAACCACTGTTCTACTCTCTGTTTCTATGAGTTTGTATTTTTTAGATACCACATGTAACTGACTCATGCAGCATTTGTCTTTCTGTGTCTGGTTTATTTCACTTAGCATAATGTCCTTCAGGTTCATTTCTGCTGTTGCAAATGGTAGGATTTCCTTTTTTTAAAGGCCGAATACGATTCCATTACATGTAAATATATATCACATTTTCTCTATCCATGCATCATTCAGTGAACCCTTGAGTTGATTGCATATCATGGCTATGATGAATAATGCTTGATATGGTTTGGCTGTGTCCCCACACAAATCTCACCTTGAACTGTAATAATTCCCAGGTGCCAAGGGTGAGGCCAGGTAGAGATAATTGAATCATGGGGGCAGTTTTCCCCATACTGTTCTTGTGTAGTGAATAAGTCTCGTGGTATCTCATAGTTTTAAAAGTGGGAATTTCCTGCACAAGCTCTCTTGCCTGCCCCCATGATGTGATTTTGCTCCTCATTCACCTTCTGCCATGATTGTGAGGCCTCTCCAGCCACATGGAACATGTGGAACTGTGAGTCAATTAAATCTCTTTTCTTTATAAATTACCCAGTCTTGGGTATGTCTTTATTAGCAGCACGAGAACAGACTACTGCAATAAACATGGGTGTGCAGATATCTCTTTGATATACTGATTTCATTGCCTTTGGATATTGTTGGAAACAGGTTTACAACATTGGGAAAAATCCACACTGAGGCCCTCAGCAAGGGTAGTTTACCTCCTGCAGGAAGGGTGCAACTCACAAATAGCTGCAGGATTTGAGTCAGTGTTGTTCTAATGAGTAACAATTAAGAATAGCTGAACAGGGGCCGGGCGTGGTGGCTCAAGCCTGTAATCCCAGCACTTTGGGAGGCCGAGGCGGGTGGATTACGAAGTCAAGAGATCGAGACCGTCCTGGTCAACATGGTGAAACCCCGTCTCCACTAAAAATACAAATATATATATATATATATTAGCTGGGCATGGTGGCGCGTGCCTGTAATCCCAGCTACTCAGGAGGCTGAGGCAGGAGAATTGCCTGAACCCAGGAGGCGGAGGTTGCAGTGAGCTGAGATTGTGCCATTGCACTCCAGCCTGGGTAACAAGAGCAAAACTCCTTCTCAAAAAAAAAAAAAAAAAGAATAGCTGAACAATTAAGATCGACTAGCCAAATGACCTGGGAAAACAGAGTAGCCCTAGATGTGATATTAGCGGAGAAAGGTCGTGTTTGTGTTATGATTAAAACCCAGTGTTGTACCTTTACTCCAAACAACACTGCTCCCAATAAGAGCATAACAAAAGCCTTCCAAGGACTTACTGCTTTATCAAATGAGCTAGCTAAAAATTCTGGCATCAAGAACCCTATTTAAAATTGGTTTAAAAGGTGGTTTGGTCAATGGAAAGAAACCATAACCTCAACTTTTACCTCTCTAGCAACTGTGATAAGTATACTTCTTCTCCTTAGATGTTGTGCCATACCATGCAACTCTTACTAAAATATCCCCAACTCCTCCTCCACCCTATCCAGAGAAATTACTTCTGTTGGAAGACCAAGCTGAACAACGAAGCAAAAACCTATTAGATAAGTTTGAAGAAGAATTATGAAATAGAGAGGAAATTTTGAGAGATGAGAAAGTTCTTCTTCAAAGTTTATCTTAGACTACATTATAAGGAGTTATAATTCTCTTGCTCTATGGCTATGATCTGCTATTAGCATAAACATATACCCCTGTGTATATATTCTCTAAATCAGCTGTTTTAAATCAGCTACCTTGATTCACTCTGGCATTTCTGAACAGGACTGGGCAAGCTCCAAACCCTGGTGCATGCCATTCCTTATTTGGAAACCCTCCCGACCTTCTCCTGACTAGCTTCCTCTCTTTCCTCTTCTTCCTTGTCTTCTTTTCCCCTTATCTATTCAGGAAATGTTCAAGTTTTTAGCCAATCAGGTCAAGCATAGAATGTGAGGTCCTGTTCCAGCCAATAAAAACTGGATACAGCAGTAGGTCAATTGCATCAGGCAATGAAAGTTATAAATGTCCCTGTCTCCTTTGTTCAAGTGTGCTCTCGTGGCAAGACTGCTGGTGAGTTGCACCCTTCCTGCAGGAAGTAAACTAGCATTCCTGAGTGGTCCATTGTCTCAGTGTGGATTTTTCCCAACGTTATAAACTCGTTTCCAACGGATATATTCCCCAAAGTGAGACTGTTGCATCATATGTTAGTTCTATTTTTAATTTTCTGAGCAATTGTTATACTGTTTTCCATAATGGCTATACTAATTTATATTCCCATCAGCATTTCTTTTGTCTTTTTAATAATTGCCATTCTAACTGGAGTGAGATAGTATCTCATTGTGATCTGATTTGCATTTCCCTGATGGTAAGTTATGTTGAGCACTTCTCATATACCTGTTAGCCATCTGTATGTCTGCTTTGGAGAAATGTCTGTTTAGGCCCTTTGACCATTTTTGTAATTGAGCTATTTTCTTTCTATTGAGTTTTTGAGTTTCTTATATATTTTGCATACCAGCCTCTTCTGAGATGTATGACTTGCAAACATTTTCTTTAGGTTAACTCTTTATTCTTTTCTTTCCTGTGCTGTGCAGAAACCTTTTAGTTTGATGCAATCCCAGTTGTCTATTTTGCTTTTGTTGCCTGTACTTTGGGGCTCATATCAAAAAATAATTGCCCAGACCAATGTCAAGATTTTTCCCTATATTTTTCTCTAATCATTTTACAATTTCAGGTCTTACATTTAAGTCTTTAATTCACTTTGAATTGACTTTCATATGGTGTAAGAAAATGTCATATTTCATTCTTTCACATGTAAATATCTAGTTTTCCCAACACCCTTTAGTAAAGAGATTATCCTTTCCCCATTGTGTATTCTTGACACCTTGTCAAAGATCAATTAATGGTAAATACATTAATTTATTTCTGGGCTCTCTATTCCAAGTATCTGTTTTTATGGCAGGATCATGCTGTTTTGATTCCTATAACTTTGTAGTAGATTTTGAAATCAGGTAGTGTGATGCCTCTGGCTTTTCTTTTTCCCTCAAGATTGCTTTAGCCATTCAGGGTCTTTTGTGTTTCCATATGAATTTTAGGATTGTTTTTCTTATTTCTGTGTAAAATGCCACTGGAATTTTGATAGGGCTTGCACTGAATCTGTAGATTGCTTGTGGTAGACAGGTTAACAATATGAATTCTTTCTAACCATGAACATGGAATATCTTTCCATTTATTTGTGTCTTCAATTTCTTTTATCAGAATCTTTTAGTTTTTTTGTGTTCAGATTTTTTACCTCCTTGGTTAAATTTATTCCTAAGTATTTTTTATGTTACTGTAAATAGTATTTTTCTTGTTTCTTTTTCAGATACCTCATTGTTAGTGTATAGAAACACTACTGATTTTTGTATGTTGATTTTTTAACCTACAACTTTACTGAATTTATTAGTTCTTTTGGTGGAATCTTTATGCTTACCTTTAGATAAGATCATCCCGTCTGTAAACAGAAACAATTTTCTTCCTTTTCAGTTTGGATGCCATTCTATCTATCTATCTATCTATTTATTTATTTGTGAGATGGAGTCTTGCTCTTTTATTTTTATTTTCTTGAGATGGAGTCTTGCTCTGTTGCCCAGGCTGGAGTGCAGGAGCACGATCTTAGCTCATGGCAACCTCTGCCTCCTGGGTTCAAGCAATTCTCCCACCTCAGCCTCCCAAATAGCTGAGACTACAGGTACATGTCCCCATGCTTGATTAATTTTTGTATTTTTTATAGAAACAAAATGTCACCATGTCGGCCAGGCTGGTCTCAAATTCCTGATCTCAAGTGATCCACCCATCTCAGCCTCCCAAAGTGATGGACTTATAGGCATGAGCCACCATGCCCTTTTAAATAGCTTTCTCTCCTTTTAAATAGCTCCATGTAAGTTCCACAGAGATCCATGTTGGACTGGCCAGAGTGACAGGCTCTCTACATGAATCAGATGACTTGGGAGATAAATAAATTTATTGATGAAAACTTGGGTCACTACCCTAGCTACTTCAAAGAAAAATTGAGGTGATGTTACCAGAAGAAGACAGAAAAAATGGAGGACAGGCAAAACACTAGATGCCTTCCACAATAGGTATGTGGTAGTCTTAGAAAGAAAGACTGCTGAGGGTATAGGTAAGGACTCCTCAAGGGTCAGCATTTCCAAGGACCGATCATGCCAACAGCTCAGAAGCTCAAAGGTTTTAGAGAAGGTGGTAGAAACAACTTTCAGAATCATCCACACTCCAGAGTTGAATCATCACAGTTCCTAAATTCAGGGAAATATAGACTCATGTAAGCAGACGTGTTTCAAAAAGACTTCATGAAAAATGTAGGACTTGCACTGAGTTTTGAAGAATGTGTAAGATTTGGGCTGAAAGATGGGGAAGAAGAGCAGCAGAAATCATCCAGACCTGCATGAATAAAGGCAAGGAGTCTGGCTCAAATGCAGAAAACTGTGGTGGGAGAGGAAAAGCCACATCCTCCTTGTGAGATCAGCCTATAGGAGATAAGGAGGCATACTGGGCAAGAGGAACAAGGGGTTTGAGTCTCCGGACTAAATTGATATTACTGAGAATAGTGATTAACTTTCTTTCTGTCCTCCTCCTCTTTTTGTCTCTAAAGTTTTAACATTGCCAATATTTTTATTCTCCCTTGGTCTAAATGTAGGAGTTTTCTATATTCCATTCTAATTGCTCTGAGGAGCAGGATTGCAGAGCCCATGAGCACGCACAGGAAAGCATTCTCTCCAGCCCCATCCCCCTGGATCCACCGTAGGCACATGCTTTACCCCATCATGTGTCTATTACACCACAAGCCTGAGGTTTCCATCCTCTCATCAAGGAATCCATGCTGCCAAGCAACAGGGGCGTGTTGATAAAAGTTAAGGAACCCCATTCCTAGGAGATGTAGTAGATTAATTAGATCACCAGTAAGTAGAAATGAATATCTATTGTCATTCAGGAGAAAGAAAGGTGCTGGCAGCCTGGGGCACAGAAAAGGTAAGGGATGGAGAAGAAAGAGTTAAATAAAAGTCAGAACAAGGAGTCCTTTCAGAGTCCGGGAGGAGAGTAAAGTGGGAAGCCTGAACATATAGCAAAAAACACAGGTTTGGAATCAGAAAAACTTCAGTTTGAATCTTTCACTTATTAGCTGTGAGGCAGAACTTAATCTCTTTTAAGGATAATGAAACTTGCAGTTTATTACAGTATTAATAAAGATGAAGGAAGTAGAGTAACTGGTTCTTCAGATGATTGTACTACCACTTCCCTGCTGTGAGCTCTTGGTCAGATTAACCTCTTTAAACTACAGTTTCCTCATCTGTAAAGTAGAAATGATAAAAACACATAGCTCATAGGCTTGTAGTGAAGATTAAATATGAAGATGCATATAACAAGCTCCACACAGTGTCTGGCTATTGTAAGCACCCGATACATGTTAATGATGATGATGGTGATGCTGAATATATTGATTATATCAGTTAGGATGCTTGCAACTGAATGAGGCAGGAAACCCAGGCAGAAGTGACTTAAACAGCCAGGATATGTTATTATTCACATGACAGGAAGTCCTGAGTTCAAGAGGTTCCAGAATGGGTAATTCATTGGTTCAAAGATGCCAAGAATTTAAGTTCTTTCCTGTCGTCAGAGTTTCTCAGCAAGTTGGAAGTTTTCTAACTTGGGTTGTCCCTTCTTGGGTACAAGATGACTGCCACAACTCCAGATATGACATCTCAAACAACCTCCCACAGTGGAAGAAGGAAGAGACCACACTTTTCTTTTTAAGACAGAAGACAATTTTTCTGGCAACCACCATGCACCAGCAGACTTTCCCTCATATCTCATTAGCCAGAATTGCATATACATGCTGATGGCTAAACCTATCCCTGGCCTCTCAAGAGATGAATGAAATCACATCTCGGTGAGCAAGCAAGAAGGTGGACATGGTGGTTGAGAAGGCAACCGACATCAACCCCTCAATAATGGTGATGAAAACTATGGCCCTTAGAGAACAGAGTTCTGGGAGGGAGGATAGAGCCACAGCTGGCACAGAGGTGAAGAGGATACTGTAGCTGTTTAGTGCAGCTCCTAAGAGAAGAGTCTTCGGAGTCACAAAATTTGGAGTCACAAACTGAACTCTTGGCGCTGCCATTTCCTAACGGTGTGAACAAATTATTTACCACCGTAGAAACAAATTGTTTCTAAATTAAGCCATACAGAGTATGTGATTTATGTGATTAACAAATAAGTGAAACTATCATTAGTACTTCTGGCCTAGCAACAGGCACAGGAATCTAGTTGTTACACCAACAATCATTAAACTTCCGAATACAAACATGAGTCTATACGTAGTGCTTCAATAGACTCTTTCTTCCCCAGGATGAGAAGCTTGTTCAGAATGAAGAGAGAAGGACTGATTGCGGAGACAAACGGAATTCAAAATCAGATCCCAGCACTACCATTTAGGGAAAGTTATTGGGAAAGTTACTGAATCTTAAGAAAGTTATTGAACTGCCTTGTGCTCAGTTTTGTCATCTGCAAAATAGAATAACAGCTTATTAAGTTATGAAGATTAAATAAATGCCGGTGTGTAAACTGTGTTTAAGGGCAGCCGTTGTTAGCACGTTTATTCTTTTTATATAAAGATGCAGTTACTCTATTCTGTCCCTTACTCATTTTGCTACTTGTCACTACTAAAGGAGCAGTGAAAAATCTGGCTTGAATTCTTGTTCTTTCTCTTAGCAGCCACATGGCCTCCGAGCATCAGGTACTCCTTCAATAAAAGTATTGGCCCGCTTTTCTCTCCAGAGATGAGAGGCTCCAAATAAAATGTTTTGAAGACTGAAACTCAACATATGATGTTTCATTATTTATACTTATTATCTCCTACGATTCCAATTTTTGTCTCATTCTTTCTTATCACCTACGCGTTTCTCTGGCTTCCTGCCTAGAACTTTTTCCTATACTATGTCACTACTTACCATAATCTCCAATATCTCTACTTTCTCTTCTACCCAAATCTTTATGCATCATTACTAACAATCTCTTAAATGTGCCTTAAAGTTGTATTATAAGATAGTGGTGTGTATATACATACATTATTTTAAATTTAATCTACCCTTCTCAAGCTCACAGAGACTCTTATTAAATTAGCATATGTAAAATGTCAAATAAGCATATAGTAGTAATTACTATAAATGCTAAATAAAATATGATTTCAACAACTGTGTGCTTAGGTCCTGCCTGTGTACGACACTTTGCTACAGAGATGACTCTAACAGAGTTCCTGGCCTCAAAGAGCCGACATATTCCAGTTTGGTAGTTAAGACCTGTGAATAAGTAAGCACTATACATAAAATACCTCTAAAATAATAAAGGTCTTTTAGAAAGATCGATGGGTTTATCTGACCCAGGTGGCAACATAGTTGCCCTCTCTGCCTGCTAAGATGGTGCTCAACCCCAGCAGCATCTAAGACACGTCAAAAAAGATGTTTTGATCCTTAACATAATGAGAGAAATGACTAGAGAGAGGTATTCTGCACAAGTTCAAGATTTTACCAAGTGTTGCAGGAACTCTGGAATCCTTATGGTGGTAAAATACTGGAAAGAAAATTCTGCATTGAAAGAATTTCTTAACTGCTTTCTATAATTATCCAATCTTTAACAAAGAATACAAAATGAAATACCTGAAGGAAAGTGAAGAATTCAGAAAAACTGGAATTTCTACCAATTAAAAGCTACAGAAGCTTCCCACAAGCCTGTAGGCAATATTTGAATGGCACTCAGAACTCTAATACTCATGGAAGTCATTTATAGTATAAGTCACCTGAAATAATGAACTCATGATAAGAATGTGTGTTTGCTCTATCCTAATTATAGAAATATTAATTTTATCTGAAATCAGATCTTTTATTAAAAAGAGATTGATGGATTTCAAAGACTTTGAAGTGGATATATCTGCAAAAAAAAAAAAAACACTAAAAGCATTCACTAAAAAAAGGTGAGTTTTCTTTAACAACATTTGTTATAAATGTTTGAGATGTCATTTTTTCAGAACAAATGAAACCTAGATGACAACTTGCTAAAACTGTATTTAGATATTTATCAATTCCATATGCTCATTCTTTCTTGATCCTGCCTAAGGAGGAGGCAGAGTCTGGTTGTGCATCACAGGGTGGGATTGTGGCCTCTAACTGGGTGTTTAACTCCCAGAAAACAGAATGCTAATCAGGGTGCTGGGGAACACAGTCTTTACTGGATGGAAGGTGGAATGAATTCACTTTAACATTTCTGTTTCAGTCTGTGTTCTTGGTAGTAAACAACAGAAACCAACTCTGACTATATTAAGCAAAAACATTTATTTGAAGGTTCTTAGGGGCTCACAGAGTCCACAGCAAGCTAAAGGTCAGCCTTGGAACATAGGCTGGAACCAAGGCTGCTCTACACAGGCTAAGGCATTAAGATCATAGCCAATCTCACTCTAACATTCATGAGGCCCAGAGCAAGAGTAAAAATAAGAGCCCATGGTTGAGCTCACAACCTATCCACTTTTTCATCCTAGCCCCAGCCCAATTTCACACCACAAGGGCCCTCAAGCACACTGGTGAGAACACTCAGCCCATTGTTCAAGCTCTTTCTACACATTGCTCACATTCCCGAACAGATGCTCCTGTCACTCTGAGGACCTGTGACTGCAAACAGTGATGGCCTGATCTGCTCTCAAAGGCTTTGGGCCCTTTGGGTAGGGAATCCCAGGATTCTGGGTACCCAGAGTCTAGTCTAGAAGGCTAGTCTAGACAATATGGGCACTAGGTGAGCAGAGGTGAAGCCAGAAGAGATCACAGTGGGGCCCTCTAAAGCTGAGGGGGCCATCCTGTCCAGAGGTAAAGAAGATCCTGCTTACAGCAAAGGTCTGTCACACAGCAAGACTCATTGCGGCTGCCTGGAACCATACTACTGGCACAAACCTTGGACGCCACTCTCTCAAGAGACCATATCCAGGTGGCATCATCCAATGGCCGAGCCCAAGTCACCTGTCCCCCAGGCTATTCCAGGCAGGAAGAGGCCTCACTCACACAGGCCCCTGGGCTTCCTCCTAGGACTAGGACCATTAAACAGTACAAAAGAAAATTAGGGTACTATGAACCAGGATGATTAACTGGATAACCCTGAAGTATCAGACATGTACAGCGGTCCCTTAAGACACTACCACTCTTTCTTTTTTCCCCTTAATTAGATTTCAGGCTGGTCTGAGACTCCTGGGCTCAAATGTTCCTCCCACCTCAGCCTCCCAAAGTGCTGGGATTACAAGCATGAGCCACCTTGCCAGCCCTTCTATTACTCTTGATAGCTGTTTATTCTGCACTAGTTCTGGAAACATGACCATTACCAAATACACCTAAGAAACAAATCTCTAGTTAATGTCAATTTGTGTGGGGGGGCGGGGGAGGGTGGGGGGAGGGGAGGATATACGCATCCATAAGATCACAGGACAAAAAAACTATTTTATTTAACTATTGTTGGCATTGATCTACCTTCCTACTTTTTCTCATGTTCCTCACCCTCACCTCAAACATCTCTACTTGCTTGTAAGTTATAAGTAAGCAAGAGGACAGTCATGCACCACATAACAACATTTCAGTCAATGACAGACCACATACATTACAGCAGTCCTACAAGGTTATAATACTGTATTTCACTGTACCTTTTCTATGTTTAAATACATTTGGATATACAAGCACTTACAATTGTGTTATGACTGCCTATAATACAGTAACCTGCCTTATAGGCTATAGCATATACCCTAGGTGTGTAGTAAGAGGTACCATCTAGGATTGTATAAGTACACTCTATGATGTTTACACAAAAATGAAATTGCCTAACTACACATTTCTCAGAATGTAATCCTATTGTTAAGCAACACATGACTGTACTAAGAAAGATACCATAAACTATTAGATCAAAAATCCCTCTGATAGTATGAGACTCCAAGAGTCCTTCAAATACGGCAAAGAGGAAAAACCCAGTTTTGGTATCAAATTGTGCTGGAGTGGGACCAGAAAAAGACCCTTCCACAATGGCCCTCTCCTGAAAATCACCAGCTTGGACAAATGTTCAAGAGCTAAATCAGGGAGGGAAGCAGCAGACAAGTAATTTGGAGATCACAGAGTCCTCACTGTATTAGTTTGCTCAGGTTATCATAATAAAATACCACAGAATGGGTGGTTTAAACAACAGAGATTTATTTTCTCCCAGTTCTGGAGGCTAAAAGTCTAAGGTCAAGGTGCCAGCTGATTCCTTTAATGAGGGCTCTTATCTCAGAAAGGGAGAGAGAAAGTGAGTTCTCTGATTTCTCTATTAGGAAACTAATTCTATGGGATCAAGATACCACCCTTAAGATCCAATTTAACATTTATTACTTCCTTAGAAACCCCATCTCCAAATATAACCACACTGGGGGTTAAGACATTGCAGTAGGAATTTGTGGAGGGGACATAAATATTAAATCCATAACACTCACTAAACAGCCAGAGATCTTAAATTTTTATGTTTATTCTCTCATTTATGAAAAGTGAGGAGTCCGGGCATTAATTGCACACACATACAAAATCATTGAGTGAAAGCTTTACATACATATGAACATACAAGAGGAGGCGATAAAAATCCATCCTTTAGAAACACAGAAAGCTATGTGTGCTGGCTTATAATACTGTAGTGACCGAAACATATTATTAAATGAAAAAAGAAAGTTGCGAACATTGTGATGGGTATGGTACTGCATGCGTAAAAGTAAGAAGGAATTACATCTACATCCACACTTGCATACGTCTGAACTATCTTGGAAGGGACGTATGAGCAAACCGACAGATGTGATGGCAGGGACTGGTGGTTGGGATTGAAAATGAAGGAACACTTTTCATCAATTTCCTCTGTGCAGTTTTTCCTGAAGGAAGTGTTGTGGAATCAAACAAAAGTTGAGGTGCACTAGTTTGTGATGTTGCCCCACAGATCCACAGAAGACTGGAACATGTACAGGTATTATCTATTCAAAATCGTTAAAGGAAAAATAGAGAAATACCTTTTGCAATTAAGCTAATCGGGAAGTAAGCCACAAAGCAGTTAGCAGCTATACCTAAACCTCTCAGAGGATACAAGTTTTTTACTCCACCATCCGAGGAGCAAAGTCTTAAGCAGATGAGGTCGTTTTTAAAGAAATCACTGGGAAATCTATACTTAATTGAAGCCTGGAATTTGCTTCTGGAATTTGTTTCCTCTGTTTCTCTTGCTTCCTGTTTATTTCTTAAGTAACGGAAGCACAGAATCAGAAACATTATTTTCTAACTTTTGGAGAAAATAACTAAACATGGGCAAAGGAGATCCTACGAAGCCCAGAGTCAAAATGTCACCATGAAGCTTTTAGTGCAAAGTTGTGAGGAGAAGCACAAGAAGCACCACCAAATGTTTTAGCCAGTATTTTGGAAATTTCCAAAACATGCTCGTAAGTGTAGAAGAACAGATCTAAACAGAAAGGAAGTTTGAAGGCATGGCAAAGGTGAACAAGGATCATTATGAAAGAGAAATGAAAATTCATATTTCTCCCAAAAGAGAAAGAAACAAAACATTCCAATGATTGTGCCATTGACCAAATACAAGTTTGTAACTGAAAAACAAAGTTGCAGGAATTTTGTTGACATTCTCAATGTATCTAAGTAAATACATTTTTTTTAACTAGTAAAAAGATAAGAAAGATGGTATCTGCTGTTTGAAAAAAAAAAAAAAAACAGTGGAATCCTCCAATATTGTTTGAATAATTGTTTTAAAAGATTTGCTTTTATTTGTTAAAAATGTGAATTGAGGAACTAAAGCCCACTTGGTGCTTGCTAACTGATTTCTAGCAATTGCCATGTTAAACAAGACCCAGGGGATTTTTGAGTTCAGTATTAGCACACAGGTATCTTTTCTCTCAGAAGAAATCAGCCCTCATCATTACACAGAAAAAGAATGTGGGTAAGGGGAAAAATGGGAAACAGGCATAAAGCAGAGCTAGAGATAACTTCCTAAAGAGTACGCCTCCGAGAAGGAAAGGGAAGAAGGGGGCAGCAACCTCTTTCTGACACGTGTGTGTGCAGGCACTTCATAAGCATTGTCTGATTTAATCTTTTCAACAACTCAGTGAGACAGGGACTGTTATTCTCCCTATTTTTCCAACATGCAATTGGGAAAGCCTTGCCCATAGCCACTCGGCTTTGAGGATGTGTAAGTTGCTATGTTGAGAAGAAGGTGGCAAAGGAGTGCTGATGGGGGTTGGGAGAACTCAAAATTTCCTACTTGCTCGTAACCTCACTTCTATTGGGGTCAACCTAATTTCACACATGGCCTGTATTCCCTTGTGCTAAAATTAATTTGTAAGATTGTCCTACATTTTTCTTTAGAGAGTGACTCAATTTGAAGGCACTTCGTCACTGGGGCACAAACATCTTTTCTAAGTGGGTACTGTTTCTGCTAATTAAGGAAAAGTGAACACTGGAACAAGCCAGGAGGGCAGTTTCTGACTCATCCTCTTTGGCTTCATCTGTGAAAATGGACTCTGAGGATTCAAAAGAAGCGAGATGATAAAAAGCAGGGCCAGGCACGACCCTTCAGCTTGTTGGAAAACATTTGAACATGGCTTCTGTTTGACCCAGAAATAACGTTTCTACAACTGAAATCTGTTTAGACAGTCATCAAAAATATCTCTGCCCCTTTTCTCTCCCAGAGTACTTCTGGAGCCACAGCAAATCTCAACTCAGATATTCTAGAACACCTCCTCCCATTGGCAAAGGAGGACCAAAGCTGTCTAATTTTAGGGTCTAACAGTTGGCATGCAATTAAAACTATATGGGCCTCAGAGGAGAATAATTTATTTATGGGTAAATTAGAATCACTGCAATATAAACATGCTCCCACGGATCAGGAATTCGCTATGCTCAACCAGGGACCATAAGAACTCTGCCACTTTTACAATATGGAGCTTACTGTTTTAAAACAAGCAAAAGATCAGACATCTCTAATCCATTTTTTAACATCAGTCCCAAATGCTGCATGCAGTAGGGCTCCAGTCAATACCATCCGTATTTTAGAATTGGTCATGATTTGAGGTATTTGATCATGAGAAACTATAAGCAAAAAAAAAAAAAAAAAAAAAAAAAGGAAAATTTTCTTCTTCCTAAAATTACATTGGTATTAAAGTTCAGACTGAGGGTATTTTTGGTTTCATCTGGTTTTGGCTTTGAAAACTTTGCTGACCAGAGATTTAGATTGGGATAAATGAGTCTCATTATGCTGGTTTATTTCATGTCATAAATTTGCTAAAATAAACGAAAGGAAATCATATCTTATGTTTAAACAGTGAAAAATAGAAAAATAAAGATTGCTTATAGTATGTCATCACTGTTCTCCTGAGAACAGGGTTATTATAATACTTCTGTCTGCCAATACAGCATACCTTTAATTTTCTCCTTAAGAGTTTTCCATACTAATGAGAGCATGTCCCCACCTCCCACAGTGCGGCTTTATAAAAAGATATAAAGCATACAGAAAACACACAAAACCATGTGTTGCTCCCAGCTCTTCAAAACTATATCACAATGTTCTGTGGCGTAAGTTATTTTTTTTCCTTCAACTTATTTTTGTGTTCTAATGTAGAAAAAAAGTCTAAAACATACAGCTAGGATTTAGTTGTGTAGCTATTATTTGATCTATATTTCCCAGGTTGAGAACTTAAAATTTTTGTAACCAGTGACTATGTACTCTGGGTAACATATTTATGCTCCTTTTCCTGCCCACCTGCCCCCCTCTACTATCATGAATTGGCTCTGGCATAAGTATTTACACGTGCTTTCTAACTAAGACTCTTCGGTGGTCAAACCCATTCCACAGAAAGAGAAATGGGGAGCTGAAAATTATCCCTGAGCACTTCTCCTTGGATCAGTCTTCATTAAAGCACCTATTGGTTTTTCATGGAAACATTCATTACTACATAAAATAATATCGTTTATTCATTTACTTGTTACTGTCTGTCTCCTCTCACTAGAACATGCATTCTATGAACTTAGGAAACTTGTTTTTCTAATTTATTCCTGTTTCCCCATTACCCAGAAGAGAGCCTGGTACATAATAGGGATTCAATAGATGTTTGCTGAAGGAATGAATTCCCTAAAAACTTTGGGAGTACAAACAGTGGATCTGTAAGTGAACACTTAAAGGTATCACTCAAGTATTTTTAGAATCATCTGGATGGAAGGAATCCCATAGGCCATTCAGGGTTGGCAAACTTATTTTGTTAAAGAGCCAGGTAGTAAATATTTTCAGCTTTGTGGGCCATGTGGTCACTGCCTTGACTGCTCGAGTCTGTCACTGTAGCATTACAGTAGCCATAGACATTATGCACATGAACAAGCAAGACTGTGTCCCTGTATTTTGAAATTTTATTACAAAAATAATCAGTGGTGAGGTGAAGCTTGCTGACCTCTCCTAGACAATGGTTTCCCAATAATTTTCTATGAATGAGTTTTACCAAGAACAATAAAAAGAAGACATGAGGATTTACTGTGAGATTTTTCATCAAACAAGATTATTTCGACTTGAAAATTCTTTTTTTCTGAGTGTATGTTCTTTTTGCTTCTTTAGTTTTCAAAACATTTCTTTAGCTAAATTATGGTGATAATAAATTGATTGTGTATTGTTAAAATCCTTTCTTGGAAAAACAAAATGTTGGCAACTTTAACAAAGTTCCAAAATGTTTTTTGAAATTTTACTATCCAACAAATTCAAACTTCTGACAACTTCCATTGCTCTGGTCCATACATCTTATTCTATAGTCTAGTTCTTATTTGCCATCAAGTGAGTCCTTTCTGTCTAGGGTAAACAAAGGCATTAATGAAAAGACCTAAGAAGCTTACAGAATCTGGGAGGACCAGAGAACTGAGCCCTAGGAGAAAGCCGCCCCACACCACGTGGTTGTTTTGGCAGAACACACACTCCTGCTGTCTGTGGCACTGCATCTACATTGATAAGGGCTGATGCCAGAAATGCTGCCTCGGCTGCCCCCAAAGAACAGATGGCTCTAGCACCATGCCTGACAAAAGAACTGTTTCCCATCTCACTCCTATGCCCAGCCAATGCCTTACTATGCTCAAGTCCACCTCCGAGTCTCACACAGAACCATTACCTTAGCTGAAGCAAGGTTGCCTGCAGAACCCTCACTTCGAGGGAGGTAGAAAAATGAATGCTTAGCTCTCTATCTTCTTTGAACTGGAAGCCAAACTAAAATATGGCTGGAATGGGTGCTGAGCAAAACATTTATAGCATCTTCCAAGAGAATCCTGAGGCCCAGAGCTCTTTACCTTCAGGGCAGGGGAGTTTCAGGCCAATGATGGCTAAACTACATTTTGGGGAGAAAAAAGTATCATCTGGAAAAGTTGCCTAGTGACTTGACACAACAGGAACATTTTTAGCCCATTAGTGCAAAAGTAGAAAAGTGAGGAGCTTCCGGATAACTCAGATCTCAAAACCACTTGGCCTGATCACTAAAACAAAAAGTAAGAAACACACAAACAAAAACTTCTCAGTCATTCAAATAATTACTTTAGTGATTTGTTTTTGTTTTTGTTTTTTTTCACTTGCAGGCACATCCTCAAACCCTGACGTTCAATAGGGTAGGGTTGGCTTTGCTTCTCCTGAGTGATGAACCTTCGCTTCTGCAGGCACCTTTCAAATCTGAACAGTAATGTCAATGAAGTCACTTGCCCCTGAATCCAGAGAGGATTCTCTTTAAATAAAATAAATATAAGAAATAACATTAGCTTCTTTACATCTATTAACACATATTTGCAGTGAGATAAGAGCTGGAAACAATACAACTATACAAGGAATATTCCACTTATAACAAAAATTGTTAATGTGATTTTTCAGTAGTTAGAGAACAAACATGCCAAAATTTTAGTAGTGGTTATATGTGAATAGTGAAATTACAATGACATTCATTTTTGTCAAATATTCAAAAAAAAAGCTATGTATACTAAGTGTATGATTTTTTAAAAAAGCAATTTACTTTCAAACAATATGTTAATGTATAGATATAATGCATTTATTGTTTCTACCCCTTCACCAAATAATTATAGTTCTTTAAGTGCAGGATGTTATCTAAAACATATAAGCCTAAAAGTTACTTGAGATATTATCCCTTTCTCAAGCAGTTCACAATAGAATGAACAAAATTTAGTAACAAATGATATCATCAAAAATCACACAAAAGCCTAAATATTCTTATAAATATTAGGAACTTCATTTTTGAGGGAAAAATGTGAATGCTGGTGTCCACATGTACTTCTTGGAGGTACAAAGTTTATGATTCTGTAAGGGGATGAGGGGCTTCGGAAAGAGATGAAAGAACATTGCATTACAGAGGAGAAAAAGACTTGCCAGAGTGGTTAATGTCTGCTGAGAATCTCTGTTCAGTGGTGTCCTCGATTTCTTCGTAGAGTCCAGTGACCAAAAATACCATTTGTGCATATTTGTGTAACCGGTCCTCCTCAGGATTAAAAATACATTTTTAGAAGTTATAGCTGCTGAATTTTCTAATGAAAGAAATCAGGACAAAAGATGTTATGTCCTAGTCTGTGCAAACAGCAGGTGTCTTAGTCCATTAGGGCTGCCGTAATAAAAGCATCATAGACTGCAGGGCTTAAACAAAAGAATTGTATTTCTCAGAGTTCCAGAGGCTGGGAAGTCCAAGATCAAGGTGCCAGTATATCTTGCATCTAGTGAAGGCCCACTTCCTTGTTCTTAGATGTGTCTTCTCACTGTGTCCTCACATGGCAGAAGGGGTGAGGGAGCTTTCCAGGGTCTTTTTTATAAGGACACTAATCCAATTCATGAGGGCTCCACTTCATGACCCAGTCATCTTTCAAAGTTCCTACCTCCAAATACCACCACATTTGGGAATTTGATTTCAATATATGAATTGGGGGGGGGGCATATTTAATCCATAGTAGAAGGCTAAAAATATTCAAGATTGGCCAGCCATGTTCTGAACATTAGAGCCAGCCCCCTCCAAAAGTATGTTATTAAGTTTTTCACTTCTTAAAATAGAAAGCAAAGCCTTAAAGGGGTTGGGACATGCCCTGTATTAATCTTTTTTGTTTGTTTTAATTAATACATAATGTATTTATAAGGTATGTGATATTCGACATGTATGTATATTACATAATGATCAAATCATCATGTAGCACATCAATCACTTCAAACCTTTATCATTTCTATGATGAGAACCTTCAAAATCCTCTCTTCTAAGTACTTTAAGATATACCTTATTATTTACTGTAGTCACCCTACTGTGCAATAGGATATCTAACTTATTCTAATTGTAACCTTGTACCTACTGGGAAAACTCTCTCCAACCCTTCCCCTCTCCAGCCTCTGGTAACTCCTATTCTATTCACTATGAATATTCAGTATGAATAAGAACAAGTAGCATTTATATTTCTTTGTCTGACTTATTTCATGTATCCTCCAGGTTTACCCATGTTCTCACAAATACCAGGATTTCATTTCTTTTAATGGTCAAATAGTATTCTGTTGTGTGTAAGCACTAAAACATTTTCTTTATCCATTCATCTGTTTTTGGACATTTAGGTTGATTCCATATCTTGGCTATTGTGAATAGTACTGCAATAAACATGAGAGTGAGGTATCTCTTTGACATACTGACTTTATTTCCTTTGAATATATACCCAGCAGTGGGATTGCTGGATCATGTGGTAGTTCTATTTTTAATTTTTTGAGGAACCTCTATACTGTTTTCCATAGTGGCTCTACTAATTCACATTCCCACCAACCATGTAAAGGGATTTTTTTTTTTTTTTTTTTTTTTTGCCTTTAGATCCTTGCTAACTCTTGTATCTTTTGTCTTTTTGATAATAGCCATTCTAACTGGAGTGAAGTAGTATTTCATTGCAGTTTTGATTTGCATTTCCCTGATGATTAGGGATGTTGAGCATTTTTTTCACATGCATATTGGCCATTTGCATGCCTTCTTTTGAGAAATATCTATTCATGTCTTTTGCCCATGTTTAACGGGATTATTTGGGGCTTTGGGGGGTGGGGATGTTGCTACTGAATTCCTTACATATCCTGACCATTGACCCCTTGTCAGGTGTATAGTTTGCATACATTTTCTCCTATTCTGTAGGTTGTCTCTTCACTCTGCTGATTGTTTCCTTTGCTGTACAGAAATTTTGCAGTTTATTTCCATTTGCCCAATTTTTTGCTGTTGCTTTTGCTTTTGAGGTCTTATCCAAAAAAAGTCATGCCCAGTCTAATGTCATAAAGCATTTCCCATGTGTTTTCTTCCAGGAGTTTTATAGTTTTGGGTCTTACATTTGTCTTTAATCCATTGAGTTGAATCTTCCACATGGTGAAAGACAAGGGTCCAGATTCATTCTTCTGCATGTGGATATCCAATTTTCTGAGCACCATTTATTGAAGAGACTGTCCTTTCCCCATTGCATGTTCTTGGCATCTTTGTTGAGAATCAGTATATTTTTCTTGGCTGTAGATGCATGGATTTATTTCTGGATTTTCTATTCTGTAATCCTCTTTCTTGGGACTGAGTTGAATATTCTCTTGTGGCCAATTTCCAATCAGAGATTTTTAAAGAGTGGCATCTACACAGTGTTCTGAAACCTGCTTCTCCACCAACATTGGAAACACTGGTCTGGTGGTAGCCTCTCAGATGGGTTTATATACAGGGGATTCAATTACAAAGAAATAGTCTTGCTCATCAACGTCTAGGTTGCAATTTAATCACATTTTCATAACGAGTTAATGTTAGGACAAAGCTGTGTTCTGACTACAGGGTAAAAAGAAGATGTGTCCCCAGGGAGCAAAACTGGAACCAATATGTGGTCATTCCCACTGAAGCACTGTAGCCAGAATAGAGCTAATATTTACATATGTGTTTGGAGTTGGACCACACCCCTTTCTACTCATATCTATTTATGTCTACTGATCTAAATGTGGGCTGGAAAAAAAAATGTGTCCACAGTTGGGTCCAGACATACAGACAAGGCTGACAGCTTTTGGGAATTTTACAGAAACCAGCTTACAGGATCAGAGAGGCCTCTAAGAGTGAATTCACCACTTTGAGGCAGCCTGGCAGAGTTAACAGCCAGACTTGCATGTCAGAGACAAGTGGTTTCAGATAAACGATATTTGAATCCATCCTGACCCAACTACTTGGGGGCATGCTTGTGTCCTGGGAAAAAATAACTTTGTAGTCCAGGACTAATAGATCTGTCCCCAAACTCTGCAATGCTCCAGAACCAGCAATGTCCTCTGCAGGATCAGTGCTTCATAGTTAACACATTCAGATGTGAATGTTAATGAGCTGTGCCGTTACTACATGCTAGGGAAGCTGAGGGATATTCAGGCTTCATGAGCAAGATTTTTTTTCCCAATATAAAGATGATTTTTTTTTAAATAGAGCATATTAACAGAACTTTTGTCTTATAATATAGTGAACTCTCCAGCACTGGAAATGTTTAAGCAGAGACTGAAAAATCTTCATTGAATTGGAAATTGGCCTAGCCAGCCTTAAGGTCCCTTCCAGGGGGCTATACTTCTAGCTTAAAAAGTGGGCTTAAATGTGGCTTTTTTGTTTGTTTTCTGCTGCCTTTGTTGGCTCACACGCATATGAGAAAGTGTTACAATCATATCAAGAAGCCAACTTTCCTACTTCACTGGCTTGCTATAATGGTTAATTTTATGTGTCAACTTGGCTGGGCCATGGAGTACCCACATATTTGGTCAAACATTATTATGGGTGTTTCTGTTCTAAGTTGGGGTGTCTGGGGAAGAGATAAACATTTAAACTGGTAGATTTCAATGTTAGAGTGATTTGAATTCCTGGAGTAAAGAAAATTGGTCTCCATAATATGGGTGGGCCTCATTCGGTCAGTTGAAGGCCTGAATAGAACAAAAGACCAACTTGCCCCTGAGCGGGAGAGAATTTTCCCATAGACTGTCCTTGAATTTCATCTGTACCATTGACTCTCCTGGGTCTTGAGTCTGCTGACCCACACTGTAGGTTTAGACTTCCCAGCCTCCACAATCCTGTGAGCCAATTCCTTATCATAAATTATATATATAATTATGTACATATCTCACATGTAAGATCTATATCTACATCTATCTATCTATCTATCTAATTTGATCTGTTTCTTTGGAGAACCAACAGAATACAAATGCTTTCTCAGTCTCCTTTGTTAACTCTGTCTCAACTTTCCAATCTCTACTCATGCCCTTACTTCTCTCTCTGATCTTATATCCTACCATTCTCCCACCCTGGCCTTTCTGCTATTCCTGAAAATCCAAGAACAGGCTAGTTCTCACCTCAAGGCCTTCACATTTGCTCTATCCTCTGTCCCCAAATCTTCACAATGGCTTTTGCCTTTATAGCATTCATGTCTCTGCTTAAATGTCACCTCCTCAGAGGGGCTTTCCCTGAATACACTGCCTATCCCCTCTTCTCCCCTACCTTACATCCCCTTACAGTGGTTTGATTTCTTCATACCACTGACCAAGATCCATCTTCAGAAGAGGCTAATCCTCCAGACCGTGCAAAGCTTACCTATTCTGCTACAAAGGAAATTGCTACCTTCTACCTGTTTAACCCAGATAGCAAAGACAGAGAGACAGATATCCAGAAGTGCCTGCAGAAGGTAAGTTCTGGGCCTGACCCTGGTGTGCTTACTGCAGGGGGGCAGGAGTGAATGGAGAATGCAGCTATCTTGAGAGCAGGGTGGCCAGAGAGACACCTGACAGGTCTAAGTCAATAAGCTTCACAATCAGGTAATTACTTCTCCTTTACAGTAAGGAATGGAGAGAAGGGCTGGTAACAGAAGAACCTTTGTGGAAAGATGAATCCTGGGGAACGGAGAGCCCTCTCACAATTTAGGGTAGTGAAAAATACTGCAGGAAGTGATTGGCTGAAAAGGAAGTAAGTTGACTAGTGTATCTCTCAAAGACTTCCTCCAACCATAATTCAATGCTGGAATAAAATGCAGCATCAGCAATGACATCCAACATCTTATTTTTTTTTTATATAGAACAGTGCTCACACTCTACTGGAGCCTTGCCTATGACAAATAAAGGCACACGATGCCTCACCCCTAGCCCAACACCCTTCTGCATGAACTTGGTTACATAAGTTAATTATCTTCCTACTCCTCCTGTCTTTCATGTCATTTACAACTTAGGTTGCTTTTCTCTTCAGTGGCTTTATCCTCCTTCTGCGTCTTTGTGAATATCTTGTTTAACTTGTAGTTTCTTCATTTCAACCAAGGATGCAACATGAAAGCAACAGGATTATTGTGCAGAATGATACATGTTTTAAAAAAATACTAGATAAAAGAAAAGTTGAATACCCTTTCCTTCCTTTATCTTCCAAAATGAGCCCTCATCTATCTCTGCATGGATCAGCCAAGCAGAGATGTGAGCCTGCGTAGGGCTAACCTAGCATTCCACACGTGAATTCATGAGGCCAGGCCCTGCCCAGGCTCACATCTCTGCTTGGATGATTTCCCCGTGTGTGTCTTAGCTGATCCTCCCCAGGCGTGCCTTTTATTGCTTCTCTTGACAGCAAATCACAGAGGAAAAGTGGCATTTTGGCAAATTTTAATAAATTTTGAACACTTCCAAAGACAAAAAAAAAAAAAGGCAACTTAAACTGAATATGGACCTTCAAAAACTGTAAAGGACACATAGTTGTTTTAAACCATATAAAAAGAAAACTTATAGGAATAATTGTAGCATATGTTTGAATGAACACTCATATCACACTGTGTCTCCCTGAGAAAGCCATGGGAATTGATGTGGCATCTAAAGTCATTTTTAAATACATAGATTCTTAACACCATTACCTTCTAAAGTCTTAGCCATAACTAGGTATTTAAAGGGCACAAAGGTCTCTTTAAGCATTCCTTTGCAAAACAGTGTAACAGTTTTTATTGAAGCAAGTATTTATTACTAAAAAGATATAATTTAACTGTGTTTCAGTTAGGATTCTTCAATTGCAAGCATTAGAAACTAACCTCAACTGACTTAGCAAATAATAGGATTTATTAACAGCATACGGTAGCAGATACTGGCTGAGGGAAAGCTGAAGAACCAGGTCTCAATAGGCACAGGAACCAGGCTGCTCTGGGAATCTAGGTAGTTGAAACCAGTAGGGGGGATTTCTTCAAGATGCCATTGTTGAGTTTAATGAGAGCCAGCCATTTTTTAATGTTTGTATTATATCGAGATTCTAATCAAGAGATAGTGCATCTGATGGCCCCACCTTGATCAGTGTTAGCAGAACAGTCCCACTAAGGCTGTAACCACTGGGGAGGAATTAGTCTCAAACAAAATAATGAGGCTGTTTCCAGAAGACAAGAACAGATAATGCTAGTGGTGGTTGGAAGGAGAATAAATATCTACTTTAGACTACCAGGTGACTCACTGATAAAAGGATTTTCATCTCTGTCATATACTTTTGAGTATTAATTTGATGACAGCATTTAACATTATATGTTATGTTAATCGAACACAATATTGACCTCGCAATCCAGGATGGCTTCTTTGCATGGTGATTGTCATGAATTTGTACCAGAAGGAATATCGTTGTTCCAATGAAGATATCATCTGCCTTTCTTTTTAGAGAGCAACAAAAAAGTATGCATGCCATATATTTATTTTGGCATATATTTTTCAGTGTGTATGCCATATATTCATGTTCTCTATTTTTAATACTCAGGTGTATCTAAATCACTGTATTCCTTGAAGACCCATAAGCTAAATAGTCTTACATTTTTTTACTTTTGAGCTATTAATATTATTTTGGGGAGACACATGTACTTCAACCATAGATAAACTATCTTAATATTTCTTCCTATGAATCTCTAAATGGCCAATAATTTTTAAACATTTTCTTTTCATTGCAGATTTTATTTTTATGTTTCATGTTGCATTAGGCCATTTTTGCATTGCTATACAAAAATACCTGAAGCTGGGTAATTTCTAAAGAAAAAGAGGTTCAGTGGGCTCACAGTTCTGCAGGTTACATACCTCATGGCTCCAGCATCTGCTTCTGGGAAGGGCTTCAGGAACCTTACAGTCACGGCAGAAGGTGAAGGGGAAGGAGGCATATCACATGGCAGAAGCAGGAGCAGGAGAGAGGTGCCACATACTTTAAACAACCAAATCTCATGAGAATTCACTTTCACGAGGACAGCACCAAAATATTCATGAGGGATCTGCCCCATGACCCAAACATCTCTCAGCAAGCCCCACCTCCGATTTTGGGAATTACATTTCAACATGAGATTTGGAGGGAAGCGCTGGAAATGAAACACCCAAACTATATAACATGTGAACCAATAATCATATACAGAGTTCATTTATTTAGGTCTTTGGATTTTCTTTAATTTTTAAGATTCTAACAGCTAAAGGAATATTTGCTCTTTCCTTTCAGTAACAAAATTAAACCAATCTTTAAAAATTGTAAATATTTAACTATAAAAATTCCATTAGCATTCATGTATAAATATATACTGCCAGTGACTGCTGCTGTCATTCAAAGAGGGATGAAAATGACTGGATTATTATAAGAAGGACAGGTGTTGTTTTATAACTATTAAAGTGATAAGTTGCCAAGCATTTGTCTAGAGCCCCTGATCCTTCTTCTTCCCCTCACACTTCTCATTTAATTCATTAGCAATCCTTTAGGAACTACCTCCAAGTGTTAACCTATGTATTTCCACAGCTAACACGCTAATCCCAGTCTCCTTCATCTTGCCTACAGCAAGAGCCCTCTAAAGGTTTCTAAGCTTCCACTCACAACAACTGATTCTCCAGGCAGCAGCCAACTATCTTTCAATACCATGGAGTATGTCAGTTCCAAGTCAGAACCATCTCTCAGCTTTCCATCATACCCAGAATAAAACCCTAGCTCCTCCACATGGCCAACAAGACCTGATATAATGCACCTGTCAACCTTTCCCATGCCTGGGCTATGTCCTTGCCATTCCTTGAAAGAGCAAGCGAGAGCCCATCTCAGAGCCTTATGCTTGGCTGTTCTCTCTGCCTTCCACAGTCTATCTCCAGAGGGCTGCACAGCTTGCTCCTTTCTGCATCTCAGATCTCAGTTCAAACAACAGATCCTTGGAGAGACCTCAGTAATCAATCACCTCTCTATTGCCACGCAGTCCCATTCCCACTCACTCTCCCTTACTCTACATTAGGATTTTCTGCAGCACAAATAATCTGACATTATTATTTGCTTGTCTCTTTTTCATGGAAAGACAAGCTTCATGAGAAAAAGTACTTCATCTTAATTGCTCCTGATTCTCCAGACTTGTAATGTCACCTATCACATAATATACTCTTAATTAATATTTGCTGAATGAATTTTCCTATTTCTGAATGCAATGTCTATTCCAGGCGTCCCCAAACTACGGCCCGCAGCCTGCATGCGGACCCCTGAGGCCATTTATCCGGCCCCCCGCCACACTTCAGGAAGGGGCACCTCTTTCATTGGTGGTCAGTGAGAGGAACACAGTATGTGGTGGCCCTCCAACGGTCTGAGGGACAGTGAACTGGCCCCCTGTGTAAAAAGTTTGGGGACGCCTGATATTCCCATGAGCTATTCATGATCCCAGTTGTCATAATAGAGAAGACTGATATTAGTGCTACAAAGGTGAGGGTGAAAGTCTAAAAACATGGTGATATAACAGAGAAATGAGAAGAGATGCTGGAGTTCCCTAGCATTTCAGGTCACCTACTTTGTACCAGATGGTATTATTAATGAGACTGTCAGTAATTCCCTACTCTGTGTACCTTACAGATCTTTGGCAAGAAAGCATATTCACCTGAGGCTGTAGTACCTTAGAGTACAAAAAAAAAAAAAAAAAAAAAAAAAAAATGACGAGAAAGTGCCCATTCTGTAGCATGCAAAGGAAACCAGAAATCTAGGCCTTCTTCAAAGTCTAGGCCTGTGTTTTGACTTTAAAGAATTTGCCCAATCTCCTCTGCAGTTGTGGTCTAATTCTGGCCCTACTTATTCTCTGAAAATGGAAACAGATAATGATAAGTGTAGTGGCAAGAACTCTACACTTGGAGTTAGAGAGTACAGGTTGGACATAATGATACTTAGTAACCTTGTGGAAATAATGAACCTCCTTCACAAGTTATCACAGAGTCCAGGAGATGTGGCTGTGAGGGAGCCCAGCCTGATGCTTACATGCTTATATGGAAGTACTCGGGGCATATTCATTTCCTTCCGTCCTTCACACCCGAGCTCTTTGCTTTTCATCTGGCAAACACAAAATAATGATTTGGCAGGCCATATAGGCTTCTAGAGCATCAATATACAGGCTTTAAAGGTTTGTTTTCTGAGCTTCACATAACCAAACGTATTACATCTGACCAGCCAGAGATGCAGTCTTCTTTGGCTAGAAACAACCTCAGACCTTGCAAATACATCTCCTTCACTGCATTTTATTCTCAGTGCATCACTAAAATGACAAGCTGCTTTCCTCAGAATGTATCAGGAATTCTGTTTCTTAGCAACACTCCTCCCACAGGCAATAAAAGACAGAACATAATTCCTTTGAGCATCAGAAGTCTGCTTGTAATACTGAAAATGTGGCCAATTTCCCCTTATATGCAGAATTAGAAATCAGCTCACCATGTTTGAAAGATAATACAATTGAGACCCTACAAAATACTGCTTCTGAAAAGTTTAGCAAATTTCTTATTCTAGGGCCCGCTATTTGAGGGCTTATTTTTAATGATGTTACAGAATTTTAATGTATTAGGTCATAATTCAAAATTAAGAATTAAGCATTTCTAATTCTAAGCTCTTTCCTCCTACTACCTCTCAAATTCATCTTTTAAGAAAGTGTATCAACATACTCATTTTGACTATCAGCTGCACTCTTCAGCTTTGTATTCCAGATTTCAAAAAATAAAATTTTATCTGAGTGGGGGTCTCACTCTGTCACCCAAGCTGGAATACAGTGTCATGATCACAGCTCACTACAGCCTTAATCTCCCAGGCTCAGGCAATCCTCCCACATCAGTCTCCTGCGTACATGAGATGACAGGTGTATGCCACCACACCCAGGTAAGTTTTACATTTTTTTTTTTTTATAGATGGGGTCTTACTATGTTATCCAGGCTGGTCCTGAACCCCTTGGCTAAAGGGATCCTCCTGCCTCGGTCTCCCAAAGTGTTCAGATTACAGGAATGAGCCACTGTGTCCAGCCTACATTTGTAATCAAGTACAAAATAAGCTCATTATAGACATAAAGTTTGTTTGAAGGTTAAAATCCAAATAAGTCTAGTATTTATATTAATAACTTACTTTTCCATAAAATAATAGTACTATTACATTTATTTAGAAATTATGTGCCAGGTACTCAGCCTTTTAAATGCTTTATTTGCTCCTCATAAAAACCTTGTAAGGTAAGTATTAATTCTCATTAAACATGAAACTGAGATTTAGAATAGTCAATTAACTAGGTCAAGGTTAGTCAGCTAGTAGAGACTCGTGTGTAAGTAATATATTAATCTTTACTCTCCAATATTTGTTTCCTTTTTGTCTTTATTTTGTGCTCTGCTTATCGCTATCTTTGACCTAGTTTGTTGAATCTAATTGAATGAATAAATAAAACCACATATAACTTCACATTTCTAGAAATGGTGATATTCAATACTTTCCCAAGGAAATTTGAATATATCCAGAATTAATATTTAATCCTTTTACACTGTAATTATATGTTGCAAAGATCCAGAATTAACATTTAATCCTTTTATACTATAATTGCACATTGCAAAGAAGGTGTTGAATGAGTTCAACGTAGTAAAAAAGCAACAGTGAGCTCTGAGTTATTTCAGATAACTTTCTTATCATCAAACTATTTTTCACCTGTTTGATAATTAGGGTGATTTACCCCATCCTCCCTGTATTTGCAATTTTGTCATGTCCTGTGGGTAACTAGGTGACTAGTAAGCAAAACAAATTTGGTCACAATTATTTAAAGTGTGTTGTTTAGACACCTGACATTTGATGGCTTGCATGTTCTATGACTAAAAACAGTCTTGCCATTATAATTTAATAAGCCACTCCTTAACTTCAACATGAGCAGTCCAGCAAATGCACTATCTGTTATGCTGTTGGCACAATTCAACAAAGTGCATTATCATTTAGCTTTATATTAAGTAGTGTCTTGGGAGAAATCTCTCTCTCTTTCCATACATATACAAATATATGAGTATGTAAATATATAGGTATTTCTCTATGTTTTTACATATATGTGTATATTAAATGAAGTATCTTTTTTTTTTTTTGGGACTGAGTTTCGCTCTTGTTACCTAGGCTGGAGTGCAATGGCGCGATCTCGGCTCACCGCAACCTCCGCCTCCTGGGTTCAGGCAATTCTCCTGCCTCAGCCTCCTGAGTAGCTGGGATTACAGGCACGCGCCACCATGCCCCGCTAACTTTTTGTATTTTTAGTAGAGACGGGGTTTCACCATGTTGACCAGGATGGTCTCGATCTCTTGACCTCGTGATCCACCCAACTCGGCCTCCCAAAGTGCTGGGATTACAGGCTTGAGCCACCGCGCCCGGCTTAAATGAAGCATCTTAATGACAAAAATATATATTGAAAAGAGTGCTTATGATGAAAGAATGTATTGAATATACATTTCTTCCTTTTAGCTACATTAAGGTAGTAGTCCATTGCTAGATGCATATGACATTATTTAAAATGGCCATTAAACATTAAATGATTCATATATAAGTAAAAAAGAATATATATAAAAGTTGTACTTTATACACTAAAATAACACGAGTGAATTTTTCTAGTGAATTAAAGGAAATGCACTATACAGTTCTTACTCTCCTTGTATCCTCAACCTTGCAGGAAGGTTTATTTGAGCTGGGACTACAGTCTGTGACTACAAAATGAAGACAGGCTCAATGGCTCAAAAGGTTCTCAGTCCCAAATTTTGGCCTCATTACAGGTTGCTCTAAGCAACTTTGTTTTCTGTTGTGGCAGAGGAATGACACAGTTCACATTCAGAACTGAATTCCATGGGCATACCCAAGGTTGCATATGATTCTCAGCACAATTATAATTCTGTACTTTCTAATCTATTAAAAAAGTGTAATTAAACTTTAGGGAGAATGTCAATATAAGAATGATCTTGAATCAACTCTGATTTATAAAACAGCAACTCCCTTATAACATTGGTACTTATGACGCAGCATAGTTTGAAATGACAGCAATGGACTAGCTTAATATAGACTATTCTCCTATTCCAAACGCATGGAAAGGCTAGATAAATACATGCACACAAAAAAATTATTTAAGTAAACAGCTAAGCTTGAAAGGAAAATCCATAAATTTCAAAAGTGAAGAGGGTTAGTCAAAGTCAGAGTAGTAAGTGCATGACGAAATACCAACTTTAATGGGGGTGGGACCATCTAATGGCTAGGGACTGAAGGTTTAGCACCTACAGAAGGCATCTCTTTGAGTCTCAGTTAAACAGAAGCTGAAACTGAATTTCACATAATTTCAGGGGATAAATGAGAATACTATTCCTTGAGGAAAGAAGCCGAGAAAACATTAGTTTTCAAGTCCAAGGACACAGAAAGAAACTTCTGTTATCTGCCCATTAGTTTGGACTGGGTTAAAAGCCAAATGCTCCCATGAAAAACTGAGACTTTAACCCTGCACTTGGTACACAGAATCCAAATTAACTCCACTATCTTCATATAAAATGCCCGAGCTGGAAATTTAATATGAGAAACTGATTCTGGAATTGCTGGGGTTCTGATTACTGTGATGGAATTCTCCCAAAGCTCTCGGCTTACAGATTTTCACTTCAAGAAATGCTAACTGCTTAGCATACCTACAGAAACACAATGACAATCTACATGAGACAAGTATCCATCATGCAGTGGGCAGCACTGCAACAGGAGGATCAGCACTCTAAGAACTTGAGATAGCATAACCAAAGGAGACCAGAAAGTGGAGAAGTTTTAAATGGTATGTAGAAACTGAAAACAAACAAAAAATTGGTAAACTTGTAAAGAAGAAATAGAACTTCTAAAATAGAGATACAGGCATAGAAATTTTAAAACATAATAAATGTTAGCAGATATGATAGGAAGTAATATAATTTGTGAATAGAAGATTTAAGAAAATTAGAATCAAGTACAGAGAGATAGAAGACATGTAAAAAGTTAAGACACAAGAATGGATTGGAGAAGTCTAACAATATGCCTAATAGAAGTTTCAGAAAAAAAGAATAAAGAGAATGAGAGTCCATACAAAGATATAATTTTCCAGAACTAAAGAAAGACATGAGACCACAGATTAAAGAATCATACTGTGGTAACAAGTAGAATAAATACATAAATACAAAACAAGTTTCATCATAAACTGCAAAATGCCAAAAATAGAGAGAAAATACCTAAAATAAAATGAGAAAAAAAGAAAAGATTACTCACAATGGAACAAAGAATGACTGAACTCAGCAGCATTAGAGGCCAAAAGACAATAGACTAGCATCTTCAAATTTCTGAAGGAAGAGTAACTCCTGGGGCTGCACCATGGCATCCATGGGGACCCTTGCCTTCGATGAATATGAACACCCTTTCCTCATCATCAAGGATCAGGACCACAAGTCCTGTCTTATGGGACTTGAGGCCCTCAAGTCTCATATAATGGCAGCAAAGGCTGCAGCAAATACAACATCACTTGGACCAAATGGGCTTTATAAGATGATGGTGGATAAGGATGGTGATGTGACTGTAACTAATGATGGGGCCACACCATTTTAATTAAGCATGAGGGATGTCAATTGTCAGATTGCTAAGCTGATGATGGAACTGTCCAAGTCTCAGGATGATGAAATTGGAGTTGGAACCACAGAGCGCTTGTCCTGGCTGGTGCCTTGTTAGAAGAAGCTGAGCAGTTGCTAGATGCAGGCATTCACCCAATCAGAATAGTTGATGGTTTTGAGCAGGTTGCTGGCATTGCTATTGAACATCTGGACAAGATCATTGATAGTGTTCTTGTCGACATAAAGGACACCTAATCCCTGATTCAGACTGCAAAAACCATGCTGGGCTTTAAAGTTGTCAACAGTTGGCACCAACAAATGGCTGAGATTGCTGTAAATGCCATCCTCACCGCAGCAGATACGGAGCGGAGACATGTTGACTTTGAGCTTATCAAACTAGGCGGCTAAGTGGGTGGGAGGCTGGAGGACACAAAACTGATTCAGGGAGTGATGGTGGACAAGGATTTCAGTCACCCACAGATGCCAAAAAAAGTAGAAGTTGGTAAGATTGCAATTCTCACATTTCCATTTGAACACTCAAGCCAAAAGCAAAGCATAAGCTGGATGTGACCATAAATTATAAAGCTCTTCGGAAATGTGAAAAGGAGAAATTTGAAGAGATGATTCAACAAATTGAAGATACTGGTGCTAACCTAGCAATTTGTCAATGGGACTTTGATGATGAAGCAAATCACCTATTTCTTCATAACAGCTTGCCTCTTGTTCACTGGGTAGGAGGACCTGAAATTGAGCTGATTGCCATTGCAACAGGAGGGCGGAACGTCCCCAGGTTCTCAGAGTTCAATGCTGAGATGCTGGGCTTTACTGGTCTTGTACAGGAGATCTCATTTGGGACAACTAAGGATAAAATGCTGGTCCTTGAGCAGTGTAAGAACCCCAAAGCTGTAACCACTTTCATTAGAAGAGGAAATAAGACGACCATTGAGGTGGCAAAACAATCCCTTCACGATGACACATCCTTTGTGTGTCATCTGCAACCCCATCCTCTATAATCCTGTGGCCTGAGGAGGAGGAGCTGCTGAGATATCCTGTGCTCTGGCAGCTAGCCAAGAGGTGGATAAGTGCCTCACCTTAGAACAGTACGCCATGAGAGTGTATGCTGACATGCTGGGGTTGTCCCATGGCCCTTTCTGAAAACAGTGGCATGAATCCCATCCAGGCTACGACCGAAGTCTGAGCCAGACAAGTGAAGGAGATGAATCCTGCTCTTGGCATCGACTGTTTGCACAAGGAGAAAAAGGATGCGAAGCAACGCTATGTCCTAGAAGACTTTTTTTTTTTTTAAGATGGAGTTTTCGCTTTTGTTACCCAGGCTGGAGTGCAATGGCGTGATCTCAGCTTACCGCAACCTCCACCTCCTGGGTTCAAGCAATTCTCCTGCCTCAGCCTTCCGAGTAGCTGGGACTACAGGTGCGTGCCACCATGCCCTGCTAATTTTTGTATTTTTAGTAGAGACGGGGCTTCACCATGTTGAACAGGATAGTCTCGATCTCTTGACCTCGTGTTCCACCCGCCTTGGCCCCCCAAAGTGCTGGGATTATAGGAGTGAGCCACCGCGCCCAGCCCCCTAGAAACCTTGATTGGCAAAAAGCAACAGACATCTCTTGCAACACAAATAGAATAATTTTGAAGATTGACAACATTCATAAGCCTAGAGAATCTGAAGAATGAAGACACTGAGAATACTGTGTAGTAAGATCCACTACTGTGATTAAATAAATGGATGTCTTGTGAGGCATCTACAGTTATTTATTATTACATTTTTTTTTCAGACACTGTAGATGCTGTAATAAAAAGAGCTGTTCGGTAACCATAGTTTCATTTGTTCAAAGCTGTGTAATTGTAGGGGTACTATCTCAACATGCTTTGGTATTCATTAAAGGAATCTCTTTAGACAATAACAAAAATTCTGAGGGAAAAGCTGTCCGAGACAAACATAGTTTAACGTACACAGTATCCACTCTCTCCTGCCCTCAAGATTAAAGGAAGTAGTTTACGAAGAAGGAAACTTTTCCCAAAAGGAAGGAATGGGATGCAAATAATGAATAATGCTAGCAACAAAACTGGTAAATAAGTACGACTGAGCACAAACTAAAACAATAACAACAAAATGAGGATGGGAGGAGGGTGAAAAGCAAGGTGAAACAAACATCTGTGATCTATGTAACAACCTAAAAAATTAGGATTTTGTTCTGTTAAGCCTGTCCTAAGGCAGTCACAACCAATTATCACAAACTTCGTGGCTTAAATAAAACAATAAATGCATTCTCTCACAGTTGTGGAGGCCAGAAGTCCAAAATCAACGTGTTGACAGGGTAAATTCCTTCTGGAGGCTCTGAGGAAGAATCTGTTTCATGTCTCCTTTGCTTCTGGTGGCTGCCGGCAATCCTTGGCGTTCCTTAACTTGTAGCTAGGACTCTGGTCTTTGCCTGTCTTCACGTGGCTTGCCCCTTTGTGAGATTGCCTTCACGTGCCTTCTCTTTTTCTGTCTCTAACAAGGACATTCATTGGATTTAGGGCCCACTCTGATCCAGGATGACCTAATCTTAAGATCCTTACATTAATTATATCTGCAAAGACCCTTACTCCAAATAAGGTTGTATTTTAAAGTTCTGAGTGGACATATTTTTTGAGGACAACAAGTCAACCCAGTATTCATGTTAAAAATGTAAAAGTAGCTACTAAAATGGGTTTTCTAAAAAGCAGAATGTATACATTCAAACAGAGAGAAATAGAAATCTCTTGAAGGCAGGAAAGAAGAAATAAAAGCATAGTGAATCATAAACCAAAGTCCAAATAAATTAGAAATGATTTTACATGCAATCAAGTTAAAATGCAATTGTTAAAAGACAAATTCAGATTAGATTAAAAGCAAAACAAGACCCACACACACTATTGAATCTCTAAATATTCACAGACGTGTGTTTCATTATCTTTAATACCTTCTTCAGTGTCTTAGCTTAGCAAGAGTGAAGTACATTTTCATTTGATTTGTGTCCTCAAATCATTTTCACCTGTGACATTAAGCTCAGCCTATAAACAGAGGTTATGGAATAGAAAAAAGGAAAAAAAAAAGTCTCTTTCAAACCAAATTTCTTCTTTTTGGGTGATAGCCAGTGAGTTAATTTTTCTGGATCAGCTTTAAATTTTTTTATCTTTGGAGTACTTTTAGATGACTTACAACATTAGTAAAAGATTGAATCCATAAGATTTATTTTTCATCCCCCACTCATTGTTATTCTTCTGCCAATTTCATGTCTTAATTAAAAAAAAATTATTTGAAATTCCTGACTACAAAGAACATCTCTTGTTACCAAACCTGTAGACTATGACTGATTGTCAATCATAGTGAGCATGACTTCTGAACGCGCGACATGGGTCAGTTTTAATGAGTTCAGAATTTCTTTTAAAAAGTCATTTGCAGACATACATACATGCACATCCAAATGGTAGCTCCTACAATTTTATCTAAGAAAAAATACGAGTTTCAAAATAAGATACAAAACACAGATTTTGAGCACAATAATGATGCCCAAAAGATGAAGAAAATTTAGTCAATGGACTAAATGGACTTTTCCCCTAAGCTCCATCTTGATGAAAAGATGCAATAGCCATCTAGCCCTAAACAGTGTGAACTGTTTGTTTGTTTTTTAAAGTGGACAGTGAATATAGAAGCAACTTTAATTTAAGACCTAATCTAATTCTTATTAAACCTAAAAGTCAGACAAATTCTCTGCCCTTCAGAATATAGTTGAAAAATAGCTTTGTTTGCCTCCCCCAAAATATTGCTCACTCTTCAATGGAAGGATTCTACTTTTTTTTTTTTTTTTTTGAGATGGAGTTTCACTCTTGTTACCCAGGCTTGGGTGCAATGGCGTGATCTTGGCTCACTGAAACCTCCACCTTTTGGGTTCAAGTGTTTTTCCAGCCTCAGCCTCCCAAGTAGCTGGGATTACAGGCATATGTCACTATGCCCGGTTAATTTTTTATTTTTAGTAGGAACGGTGGGGGGTGGCTCTCCATGTTGATTAGGCCGGTCTCGAACTCCTGACCTCAGGTGATCCACCTGTCTCGACCTCCCAAAGTGCAGGAATTAGAGGCGTGAGCCACTGCACCTGGCCAGGATTCTATTATTCATCTTTATATACCTGACTCACTGCGTAGTGCTTGATGGTCAGTAAGTTTGTTGAATATGTGAATTTACACAATAAATTCCCCCAAAACTTATTTCCCTTAGGTCATAAAGACTCTCCTATACTTTCACAACATTTGCAGGCCAGAAGAGTTTATGTTCTGACAATCTGACCCAACATTATTCTCTGTCATTTTATGTATAAATAAAGTAGTTGAGGCCTAAAGAAAAGTCAATATATTCAATCAATCAACAACATTACGAGGTATTATGAAGATGACCACAATTCTAACTCTTATTTTGGTTTTTAGAACAAATTAAAATATTTCATTGTTTAAACACGAAGAATAATTTTCTTTTAATAAATTATTCCCTTTTATTAAATAAAATTTAAAAGACAATTTAAAAAAAGACACCACTTTATTTGTAAGGCCTTATTCAAAATGTCAGGAGACAAATTTAACAAGTTGAAAACTTTTTATTCTATTTTAGTAATCACTGCTACGTTTAAAAATGAGTTACAGCTGGGCACAGTGACTATGGAAGCTGAGGCAGGAGGATCACTTGAGGACAAGAGTTTGAGAACAGCCTGGGCAACACAGCAAGACTCCATTAAATTTTTTTTTTTTTTTTTTTTTTTTTTTTTTTTTTTTTTTTTAAGCAGGCATGGTGGCACATCCCTGTAGTCCCAGCTACTTAGGACTTGAGCCCTGGAGTTCACAGCTGCAGTGAGCCATGATGACATTGCAGTCCAGCCTGGGTGACAGAGTGAGATTGCAACTCAAAAAAAAAAAAAAAAAAGAAAAAGAAAAAGAAAAAAAAATTATAAAGTGAGCTAGAAAGCCAAGTAAAAGCAGTGAAAAGATACTAGAATTAGATTTGTTGAGCAATCAGGTGAGCGGGAAAAAAGAGAATAATTTTAAGTGACAGCAGACTTCTATTTTAACTGTCTCTTATACATTTCCTTGTTTTAATGAAGGTGAGCTATAGCTGGAAATCAGAATCTTATGTCACTTTCTTTGCTACCTATTAAGTCATTTAAGAAAAGTTTTGTTAGAAAAGGTGCTGCCTAAAGCAACTTTGAAATATGTTTTGACTGTGTACTATAAGGTTAAAGATGAAGTGTATTCCAGTAGGTAAACTTAACATAAATATGCTAGGTTACCAATTCTGAAACCACTTTACATGTGTACTAGGGCTGAAAAAAATAGGGAACAAATTATAATGAAAGTTAGGTTTCAAACTGGCAGAGAAAGACGTTACAAAGAAACAAAAGGGAAAAGCTAGAATAAACCCCATGGTGGTGGATTAGGAGTTGTAGATATCCGTATCAACTCCTTTTTATTTTAAATATATACAGAAAGATACGGAAATCATTATAGATATGTGTGTATGCCTCCGTTAGTCCACATTCATGTATTTCCTAGCTCTGTTCACTGAGGTCTAGAAGCCATGACATCCCAGTAACAACAAGCAAGTTCAGCACTCAAATCTTGGATTGTAAATACCATCTTCCAATAAAAGGGAGAGGGCTTGGGCTCTTTGGAGAAATGACTGATTCTAGGGCTGGGCAGACAAAATACAAGATGAGCCTGGGGCATCATGATAGTGCCAGAAAGTAAAAGCTAAAACGAAAAAAATGGGAGCATTCCAAAAAGACATGGCTCCCAATGGCCAAAGCTAGAACAATTTGAGCAACAAAACAACTAATTACTGGAAAGTACCACCAAAAAAATAAAACACGTATCTACAAGTAAACACTAAAAAATGACTAAATTGATCTCCCTTACATTAGAATTCCAAATAATGTACGTAGATACCCCTCCCAAGGAAGTGAAGCTTAACTCCTCTCCCTGTGAGCAATGTTGGACTTAGTGACTTGCTTCCACAGAATAAAATATTAAATGAGAAAATAGTAACTTCATAATGGAGAAACCTGGCGCACACAATTTAAACCAAGTGATCATGGTTAAACTTAGCAGTGGTAAGTCATGTTGCTATCATGTACATATTGATATGAGAAAGTTACCTCACTTTTGTGGTATTCTTCCATGGAAAACTATAATCCCAGTATACTCATGAGAAAATATCAGACAAACCCAAATTAAGAGATGTTCTACTAAATATCTAACCAGTACTCTTTAAAAATGTCAAGATCTGTAAAAACAAGGAAAGGCTGAGAAACTGTTAAGAGTAAGGAGGCATGATTAAATACAATGTAGCGTCTTAGACTGAGTTCAAAACCAGAAAAGGGGCATTAATAGAAAAGCTGGTGAAATCCAAATAAAGTCTGTAGTTAATAGTATTGTACCAATGTTAACATCTTAGTTCTGACAAATGTTCCATGTTTATATGAAGTATTAACATTAGGGGAAGTTGAATGGTATATGTGGGAATTCTCTGTATTCACTTTGCAACTTTTCTGTAAGTCTAAAATTACTCCAAGGTTTTTTACGTGTTGGAGTCAAGAATCTGAACATTCTACAGCTTTTACTAATTTTGTATTCTATTTGTAAAAGGAAAAAAAATTCATAATTCATCAACATGTTCAAAGTCAGTGATACAGGAAGAAAACTAAACATAGCCATGTATCACATAACATTTCAGTCAACAATAGACTGAAATAGAGTAGTGATCCTGTAAAATAATAATGGAGCTGAAAAAATTTCTATCACCTAGTATTTATTACACTACACTTTTTATGATTATTTTAGAGTAGAATACTTATTTTTTAAAAAAGTTAACTGCAAAAACTTCCTCAGGCAGGTCCTTCAGGATGTATTTCAGAGGCATTGTTAACCTAGTAAATGACAGCTCCCTGTGTTATTGTCCCTGAAGACCTTCCAGTGGGACAAGACGTGGAAGTGGAAGACAGTGACACTGATGATCCTGACCTTGTGTAAGCCTAGGCTAGTGTGTGTGTTTGTATCTGTCTTTGACAAAGTTTAACAAAGGAAAAAATTTAAAAAAGCTTATAAAGATATATTTTCATACAGCTGTACCATGTGTCTTAACTGAAATTACAAGTCAAAATATTAAAACAAAGTAAAGTTCATAAAGTAAAAAAGTTGTAATCAGCTAATTTATCAAAGAATTTATTATAAATCTAGTATAGCTGTGTAGTCTAAGTGGACATTATTATAAAGTCCACGATAATGCATAACATTTTAGGCCTTCACGTTCACTCATCACTTCCTCACCAACGGATCCAGAGCAACTTCCAGTCCTGTGAGCTCTGCTCATGTGAAGTCCCCCATTAAAAAAAAAATATTTTAAACAGTATTTTTACTGTACCTTTTCTATGTTTAGATACACAAATATTTACCATTGTGTTCCAATTGCCTGAAGTATTCAGTAATTTGCTATCCAGGTTGGTGGAGTAGCAGCAATAGGCTATACGATAGAGCCTAGGAGTGTAGTAGTCTAGACTATCCAGGTTTAAGTACATTCTATGATAGTCTCACGATGACAAAATCATCTAAAGGACACATCTCAGTACATTATCCCAGGCATTAAGTGATGCAAAATAGTACAAAACACTAGTTTATTCTTAAGATGATCATCAGAAAAATTTAAATGCATTTTACAAGCTCTGTATAACTAGAGCTTCCACCATTTCTTTAAAGTTACATTTAGATGAGTAGAAGCTATTCTACTATTAGCTACTGAAGAAGTAAGTAGAAAGATATTGTTGCTTAGTGGCATAAAATGCAGGCTTATTGATTTTTGTGTGTGTGTGAAAGATTACTCTGAAAGAGCATGAGGAATATGCCTAATTTTCCTCAACATTCCAGTATATACCGATCACACTTATTCAAATTCATTCTTGACCTAATTTCATTTTCATAATTTACCAAATTTTAGCTACTACTACTTTAAAAATTTTTGTCTTGAAAAAGCTTAAGATTTAACATGGCGGAAAAAAAAAGAAAAACATAACTAAGATAGGTTTTAGAACAACCATGTACTACTACGAGTATCTTTTATAGTTGTATAATTGACAATTATAATGATGAAAACATATTAAAAATAGATACCAATCCTAGGATTTTCAATTTTTTCAAGGTAGGAAACTGTATTATTTCACTTTTGAAATCAGACATAGATATATTAGAAACATCAATTAAATCGACAATTATATAAAGCTGCAATTTTATGAGATAAAATCTTATTTAAAAGCACCTTTACAAAAAAACATGCAATAAAGTAACATGGGACACAGGAATCAATGACTGCACTTAACTCCCACGGCCCCAAACTTCTCAACAATGTTCTATCCATTAATACTGAGATAAGAAAGATGAAATAAAGTATCTTGAAGAAACAGAGTATTTGAGGACATGGTAAGACTTTTTCTTAAAGACTTAAAATACAGTATTATTTTACTTATAAATTTGGTAAGAGTGCTCTTAAATATTGGAGGTGGTAAAGCAGACAACTATAGTACCACATTACCAGGGTAAAGAAGACTAATGTTTAAAAGGGCTTGGTCAAAGAAAGACAAAACCTATACTTGTCATGAGTAAGGGACATTAACAATTCAAAAGGCAAAAACCTATAAAACTAGGTATTTCAATTTATGCTTGGAGTTTAGAAATTACAGCTAATACATTTTCTGACTTAACTAGAGCTTTCTGTATTAGGCAAGTTAAACATAAAAAAAAGACAAGGACTACTTCGATTTTACAACTGAAAAGTTATGGAAAACAAATGTATAAAACTTATCTTTATAAAATATATTTATGATATGCTTCTGATAATAGCAAACCAATTAAAAAAGAATTAAAGGTATCCCTTCTCTTATGCAGTTGACACATCTCCCTATATCTTTAGTTTCTGTAATCTCTACTAGAAAAAAATTTAGAATAACTGTACATAAATCATATTTACATAGAAGTATTAACAATAAATGCTACCTTTTAAGTTCTAACTGGCCACAAATGATTAATAGGTGTTTCTGAAACAGAAGTCTACTATCATTTGCATTAAGATAATACCAATCAAGTATTAAGAGTTAATAAGAATACACTTAAATTTGGTGCAAATTTAATTTTATTAAACCTTACAATGAATATTGTGGCATATGATTTTTCCATTGTGTGACAATTTATTAGCTGGCATCCAAATACAGTACTTCTTTTGGAAAAATACGCAATGGGAACTGACAAAAGGGAGAGAAACTAGTTGTTTAGTGATACATGAGGGCAAAAAAAAAAAAAAAAAGAAAAGAAAAGAATGATGACCAGTTAGTTTGTTTCCTTAGTATCTAACTCTAAAATGATTAAAGTTCTAGGCAATAATGCTGTTGTTACAGTGTACAAGAATACGTTATCATCTCATCCAGTCTGCACAATTCTAAGAATAATTATAAAAATTATCATATCTGTAAATTCAGCCTAAGGTTTCTGTTGGGCACTGGGATTTTTAAAGAGCTGCTTTTCCCATATAACCTAAACAATTTTCCCAAATCATGGTAGACTGGGGTCTCTATACACATGAAGGTAGTCACTTCACAAGTGAGCTGTCACTTAACTTCAAATTTATAAAGGGCACCAAATTATCTTTGATTTGGGTTTATGCCTGTCAGATTTATGAATAAGAAAAATGACTATTTTTAAGTCCATAATCCATTTGTCTTTATAAAGTAGACTGGCATCTAATCTGAGTAAAATTACCATTTCTTTTACAGAAATGATCAAACCAGTGGAACATCTAAAAGTCAGCAGGCCCCAAACAGTTATTTTCATAGAAATGTAGTAAGAACTTACACATTAACTCCAGTCAATACCACCATCCTACAGTGTACAATTTAGTTTGATTCACATGAGTGTAACAGGTTCATTATAAAAATTTACTCATCTGTGGTTCAAAAGATAACACAAATTTAAGTATTTTATTATAATCCATTCAGAATTTTGAGAATACTTTCTGACAAAGGCTTTATTAGTGTCTAAGTTCACATTTATGAAACAATTTCCTCTAAAATAAAATAAAATCAGGGACAATTTTGAGCTATTAAATTGATTTTTCAAAACCTCCCAATGGCATCTGTGGAGATGGTAGAGAAGGGGAAATATATTCTAAGCGAAATAAGTCATTTCAGTTATCAAGACTGACTTCTAAGTTATCTATTTTTAGTGGTGCAAAAATGCTAAAGAAATTCTTATTTTACACTGGAGTTGTACAATTCAAGTTCAGCTGTAAAACAGTAAGATATGCGTGCCTTACTCTAAGAGCATGTAAGCCCTCCTACCCAGCCCCCAAAGAGGAGGAGGAAATACCAAATCACTTAAAAATCCAATTGTCATCTTTTACCCCCAATTATTGAGATCTACTGATATAATTTACTATAATGGCAAAGTTTTCCTTTATAAAAATAATAGCTTATACATATATAATTATTATACCACAAAGTTAGAGGCAGATGATTTGAAAATACTGATATTTGATATTTCTAGAATATTGGTCTAAATCACAAAGTATTCTTAATAAATGTGACAATTCAAATATGTCATCAAATTTACTAGTAAGAGATAGTAAAACCTCTTCATCAAAAGGTTGGAGAGCATTCATTCATATCCCAATTTACCATTTCTTAATGGTGAAATCAAATTTGCAACCTAGTAAAACGTGTAAGAATATCTTTTAAAAATTAAATCTCAATTATTTAACCAAAAAGTCAGATAATGTTCCCTTGTTTATTTACTACTCTTCATGACAAGGTTTTTACTGACTAAAGATGACAAACCTAATGTGGCTGTTTGCATTGATAACTTAGAGACACTAACCCTCAGAACAAAATGTCAACACAAAAATCCAAGTGAGTAATCCAGCTCATTAAACTCACAGGTAAACTGAGTTTTTCTCAAATCAGTAAGGAGCTTTTTATTCAGAACAACTTCATTAAGACATTTGCAAGGCAAATATGCCATCATAAATTTTATTCTGAAATACAATAAAGTGCTGAATGAAAATTACCTGAATCTTTTTTAGTACTTTTCACTTATCTTAAGTTAAAAGAGCCCTTTCTGTGGCATTAGCAAATCTATGAGAGAAAGTGAAAGAAAGAGAGAAAAGACAGTGAGAGAGAGAGAAAGGAAAAAAGAAAGAGAAAAGCAAAGCTAACTTCCAGTAAGGGAACAGGAAGCACTGCAACCTTTCGTGTTTAACTAGGGTGACAAATAATTGAGACCAAAGTAATCAAAGTAATTCATGCAAGTTATCTTTAAAGGTATACATAAGCTTGAAGAAAGAAAGAACACAGTTACTGACCTTTGATATTGTGGCAGTAAATTGCATACTAAAATACCTTAATTATCCTAGATGCCTAGATCTGGCTTGGCAAGCATCATGCCACTGACATGCTTTAGCTCTTTTTGTAACTAAAAGTGATTTGCAGTTCAATTACTGAATATTTGAATGTGACTCATTAAGCTGTGTGATAAACTCTGAGGTTAAATTTAAGCAAATTCTCTACACCTAGTCACACCATCAGCACAAGCAGGACAATGCTGGAGCAGCATGAAAGGTGGGTCACTTTAAAAAGATTCTTCATTTTACTACATGATATATTAAGATGACAGACCTAAATTTCAACTGGGTTAATGAGTTAGAATAGATCTGTTTCCCAAATTTAGCACACAATAATTTCAGTGGATTAGAGAAAGAAACCTCAGATGTGAAGAAAATGAAGAAAAAAAAAAACACAAAAAAGCTTGAGCTAAAATAGCTAAACTGCAGCTCTAAAAATTGACATGCTACAGAGTACTTTCAAAAAAAACTAACTTTGTAACAAACATAAGAAAACAGTGTTTTGAGTTGAAGTTGACCAATTGCTGCATAGAAAATATGCTAACATACAACAGTCAAGTTTAAGCCTGTGCATAGAGAAGATAAAGCACTTATGGTAACTGCAAATGGTAACAAGTCCTTAAAGTTTATACAACGTAGCATGGGCCCATAAGGAAAAAACTGTAGTAGAAATGGTTAGGACAAAAAATAAAGTAGAAACAGGAAGGAAACATGAGAAGAGAAGGAAGAAGCAGGAAAAAAAAAGACTTCCAATTGTATAAAATTCACAAATCAGTATACCATGGAAAAATGGTTAACTCTGCCCCAAACACCCAACAGCAAACAAAACCAGAATGAATAAGCCTTTGGCAGACAATTTTAGAAATTTGAATATGATGTTACATTTCTCAGTAATTCACAAACAATATATTATATGGTATATTTATATTAAATACTGGGAAACCAATCTTGTAAATTTGATGCTTATAATGGTTTAGCCAATGAAAGCACGACATCAATCAAGCTAAATGAATGCTGGTGTTATCACAACAGTGCTCATTTATGAAACAACTGTTACCAATTCGTGCTTTAACAGTGCTAAAATACAGTCAAATTATCATCTATGAAGTGAAACAAAGGTCTCTAGCTTTTCTGGGATGTGCCCTTTATAATATATTCTATGATTCACTATGACACGAGCAGCAAGACACTGCAAGGTGGTATGATTTATAGGCTGGATCAAATTTTTAGCTATTTCTTTCTCATCCAACAAGTCACTAGCAGTTTGTTTGTGCAAGTTTGTGGCATCAAAATGTGCACCTGATTTAATAAGGAGATTCATGATGTCTGGATGGTTGTTAAGAGCAGCGATATGTAGGGGGCTGTTGTCATCGGAGTCTCTGACGTTCACATCAGCACCACATTCTATCAGTATTGCAGTAACTTGTAGAGATGGAAATTTACAAACAGGGTACCGCCCTACACATGTAGTATTCTTGTCCACAGCCAGATGCAGAGGGCTGAAGTTATTCTTTCCCCTTGGATGCAGCTTAAGAAACCTGTATATAGTCTGCTTTTTGAAATGGTCCTGTTCTAGAGTACAAGGAACTTTCTCTAACAAGCAAATTAAGTGCAAAATAATAGAAAGAGCCTTATTTAACTGTAATGGGTCAGCGGGACACTGAGTTTGTTTGATAGCTCGCTCTATTTCAAGGACGCTTTTGCAAAGTATGCCCATAAGATCATCAAATGTAACAGTAGTACCCAGCAGGCCTTTAGCCCTATCCTGTAGCATAAAGGAAAATAGTTCTGCAAAAGATAATAAGCTGCTGGCGGTCATTGGGCTTAAAGGATCCAAATTGCTCTGCTGCATATCCAAAGCATACTTCCATAGGTTGATGCATCGTTTGAAATTCCCAGAGTCTGCATAGACAGCACCTCTATATCTAATATAGTAAGAGGTATCAGGATGAGAAGGACCAAGAATACGTTCTCTGATTAATAGTGCCTGCATTCTCATCTCATCAGGATCAGCAATAAGACCTTCTAGCTCTTCTGCGCTGTTCACCTCCTTGGCATAATCATAAGCCATTATGAGTGTCTGTGGCACTGGTTTACTAATAATATTAGTCCTATCACTGTACCTCATGTTCATTGCCTTTTTCCAGTATTTCAAAGCCCCAAGGAGATCTCTTTTTTTGTCTACAAATGTAGCTCCCAGAAGCTCTAGCGCGTTAATACGTTCTGTCTTGCTGGTCTGTGCATGGTGTGTCAGAAAATCCACAATATTTGTGTGACCAGTCACACTTGCTGAGAGAAGGGGAGTCATTCCATAACCATCCTTTTCCATCTTGGCACAATACATAAGAAGCATCTTCATGATGTCCAAACTTCCAGATTCTGCACAATCATGCAATGCAGTATTACCTTAAAGAGAGAGAAAGAAAAAATAAATAAATAACATACATTGGGGGACCAGAATATAACGTAGTATGTACATGTACTTTAGAACCTAAAGAAAGGCAGGCAGCTCTAAGCCTGTTAAGTAGGACATACTTGGTTTACAAATGAGAAAAAAATTTCCCCAGCACCTAAAACTAGTATCTGATAATAAACTTGTTGAATAAATGACATGACCAAATTAGGTATAAAAAGACATCCAAAGTCACCAGAAGAAACTCAAACTAATCCATGGTCTCTTGGTATTTTCCATTAATGTTTTCAAGTACATATTCTATGACTTGAAAATGGATAGAATACAAATAACCAGCTATTCAAGTCACTGAACTTCCAGGTCAGTCAGTTTCCACAGTTATAAACAAGGAATTGGTCTTTTTTTGTCTTTAGAGACCACGTCTTGCTATGTTGCCCAGGCTGGTTTTGACCTCCTTGGGCTCAAGCGATGCTCTTGCTTCAGTCTCCCAAAGCGCTGGGGTTGCAGGTGTGTGAGCCAGCATGCCTGGCCAGACTGGCCCTTAATATACCTAAGATTCTTCAGTTTCATTCTAATAATAGTCAGAAATTATTTTTTCAATGTTTATTTTTGATTGTCAAGTGAATTTCAACTGTCTTAGCCAATATTCTTGGTAACAAAGGATTGTCCCCAAAAAGCTCTCATAAGAAAAACAAATCCATGGAATTTGAAAAATATGTGGGTGGTTCAATATGAACCTTAGAAGGAGATATCTGAAGTGTCCTTTCATAATGGATTACTTCATATTATAATTTAACTTTTTATGTACATTTTTATTATAAATTATAATTCTTCATAGCTGTACTAAATGTTCTAACACTGTCCTTTTTTTCCCACACACAGATTAAAACTGACAACAGGCATTGGCACATTAGTAAAAGCCCGTATGAAACATATTAAGACATCAGAAACAACAGGTATTTTAGCTAAGTTTAATGATAAACATTTTACTAATTGTCAAAATAGAAATTATCATGCCAACCTCTGGTATTTACATGCAACATTTACATAGAATTTCAACACTCAGTCATTTTAGGCATGTCTGTAGAAAAGAGGTAGCACAGCAGGCTGAGACCGAGTCATTAGAAAGACCTTCTTGCAAGGTTGGACCTTTGGCTGGTAGCTGGGAACCTGGCTGGTAAACAGTTCTTTATACTGATATAAAACTTTCCCTAAATGATAAGGGTGGCTTACTGTACCTAAACTGTTTGTACCAACAAAGTAGTTTATACTGAATGCCTGGTTTCCTTCTGGAAGTATAAAATTTTGGGTATGAGCGAGGCAAAGGGTACCTATGTGACCGACCCCCAGTAAAAATCCTGAGCATTGAGTCTGTCATGGGCTTCCCTTGGTAGAAACATGACACATATGTATTTACATTACAGAAGAAGAGTGTGCTCTATGTGATCCCTCATGAGAGGAATAGAGCATAATAATACCTAGGCAAAGATTTATCTACAGCTCACCTGCGCCTTTACCCCTCATGATTTAGCTGTATGTCCTTATTACATTACAGCAATAAATGTTACTTAGGAGTACAGTTGTATGCTGAGTTACCTCCAAATATGGGGGTGGCTTTGGGGATGCCTAACACAGCATGTGTACCAGAAAGTATTTTAAATTTGAATACTTCAAGTAAATCGACTATAACTAAAGTTAGAAAAAAACAAGTTATCATATTAAAAATTGAGTTTTTCCACAAGATTATCCTGTTTAGTCTACTATGATATCTGTAAGGACTATATAATTATTCTGACCCAAGATTTCAATGGTCTACAATGAAACAGCGTTTGATAAAATGTTTTAACAATGTGTAAGTTAACCAATCACTGTAAGAGCCCAGAACTTCTGACTATTGATGTTCATTTATTTAAAATAATTTCAATTAAATGTGACTACTATACCAAGTATATTTTAAACACTCTCTTGTATTGGGAACCCCTACTGTTCCCCATGTTTTACTAAGAAATAGGCAATATAAGAGAAATTTGAATATAAAGAAATGGCTTAGATGGCACTCTTCTCTATTCAGAATAGCACAAAATCAAGAATAAAATGTAGCAAAAGCCAATTTAATGAACTATATGTCTGTATTTATTGAAAAAATACAGAATATATTTATTTTGAATACACACACATACCAAGAGAAAAGAAGTAGCTTTAAAAAAACGAAGGATAAGGAAGACTTTCACATCCAGTAATGGCAAAGATACCTGTAATGTGATCATCCTCCCACTAACAATTAAAAAAGCTCAAAAATGTATTTTTAAAAATCTGCTTGATAGGATTTAAGAGATAACAATGGGACAATATGAAGAAGAAGAAAGAAAACTAAAGTCAAGTTCAGAATTTGAGGCAGCTTTCCCACAGTGGCCTCCACCAATTCCAGAAGAGATAGCTGAAAACCTGAGCAGAACTTCCGACAGCCTTGCAGGGACAGAGTGGGAAAGCAGAGCCTACAGCCTACTAAGAAAGGAACTTAGAACATTCCCCATACTTTGGGTTAGAGCTCCAACTTTTAATCCTAGGGAGTTAAAGTTAACTGAGTTAACTGCGAATAGACTAGCTTTCACAAAAACAGAAATCTAATTTAGAATCATCTCATTATTGAATTAAAATAATCCAGGATTGCTAGTATACATAATTAAAAGCCAGAAGCAAATATAAATACTATTTAGAGGAAGGTATTATCATACTAGGGTTCAAATTATTTATATTTTTCATAGGTAATGCTTGGTATCCAATCAAAAATAATGAAAAGGACATAAGGAACCGTAACACAAAAAAACAAAGAAAATAAACAGCTGACAGAAAAGCCCAAAAGGAGACCCAGATAATGTAGTTTATCAATGCAGATTTTAAAACAATAACTATGCTTAGCATATTCAAGGAGATTTTTTAAAATTGAGAATTCAACTGAAAACTAGAAACTAAAAATTCAAGTAAACATTCTAGAACTGAAACACTCTGTGGGTGGCTTTAAAAGTGGATTTACACACAGCTGAACAGAGAATTAGTAACTAGAAAATAAGTCAGATGAAAATATACAGAAAAAAGCAGGGAGTGGTAAAAGAACAGAAAAGATGGAGACTATAAGATAAAGAGGGAACAATGTCAGAAGATTGTTGTTAACATACTCAAAACCAGAATTCTAGAGGAAGAAAATGGGACCCAAAGCAATATTTAAGAAGATAAAGTCCAAGAATTTTCACAAGCTGATTAAAATTTAAACTGGAAATTCAGTAGGTATTACAAACTCCAAGAAGGATAAATAAAAAGAAATACATACATTGACGTACAACACAGCGAAACTGCTGAAAACTAAGGACAGAGAGAAAAATCTTACAACGAGAATGAATGGAAATTACCTATAAAAGAGCAATAATCAAACCGACAGCAAAGTTTTCATCAGGAACAACAGCAGCTAGGAGACATGGAATGATATTTAAAAGCACGAAAGAACACTAACTGCCAACTTAGAATTCTATACCCACATCAAGAATAAATGTCAAATAAAGAACCCTTTTAGGAAAAGGAAATGAAAAGGAACAAAATTAAGATATTTATTACCAGCAGCTCTAAATACTAGATGGTGTCCTTTAGGCAGAAGGAAGATTAGCCACGTGGAAGTCTGGAGATATAGGCAAAAACATCAACAGAAAGTAGAAAAAATAAACACTCATTTAAAAAATAACAGTATCTTGTAAGGCTTGAAATACGTACATAGAAATAAAACACTTGACAGCAAAAACATGGAAGTAAGGAGGGTGGGTAACTGGTGTTAACGTTCTAAGATCTCTTTGTTGGAAAGATATAAAACTAGAAATTTATGCTAGCCTTTGACAAGTCAAAGCAGTGCTGGCTAGAATGACTACTAAAATAATAGAGGGTATGCGCATAACTACATTTTATCTGATATAGAGAAAAAAATGAAACAATAATCCAAAAGGTGGCAAAAAAGACCAAGGAACACAAAACAGGCAGGACAAATAAAAATCAGAAAAATACCCAGGAGATAAAAATCCAAAAATTATCAGTAATTACATTAAATCCAAGTAAAGTAAACGGTCCCATTAAAAGACAAAAACTGTCAGACTGAAAATACAAAGAGAACTCAAGACACACTGCTTACGAGAGACACACTTTAAATACATGGGTAGAAAATGATCCTTAGAAGTGAAAGTTTGGGAAAAAAATACTCTTTGCAAAAACTAAATATTAAGAAGCTATCTGATAATAAAATATGAAAGTAGACGTTAATGCAAAATACATGATTAGCAATAAAAGAAAATATTTTATAATGATATAAAATTCAAAATATACAGATATAATAATTCTAAACTTGTTTTCACCTAATAACATAAAATTAAGTTACGTAAAGCAAAAATCGACAGAACTACAAGGAAAGCAAACAAATCTGCAAACATTAGTACATCTAAACATATCGTTCTCAGTTTGGAAGACCAAAACCAGTAAGGATAAAGATTTGAAGCTTACAAACTTGATTTAACTGGCATAAATAAAAAGAAAGGCTTAAAAAAATAGCTAAGTTTCCATCTGAAGAAGTTACAAGAAAAAACAGTAAATTAAATTAGAGAAAGTAGAAGCAAACAGTTAAAAAAAAATGAAAAAGTATGCAAATACAGCATTTTTTATATTCCTACATTTTATTTAACTGTTGCCTTTTAATCTTATATCAATAACTTTGCAAGGTAGAGATGACAAACTCATTTTACATACAAATAGGAAAGAGAATTTAGTGGGAAAACATAAACTCCAACTGCCATTTTAGTGTACTGCTCATTTCTAAGGTTGTATTTTAAACACTAGTCATATTAAACCTCAATGAATAAATTATATCTAATATAAAACCAAACCTCATAATAGAACTTCAACCAATCACAGCATTTTCTAACTCTTCCTCCAACTTTCCAACTCTTCCAAAAGCTTTCACACTTCCTCTAAGGAAAAGCAGAAAATCTTTTGAGATGGCCTTCAAAATTATACATCATTGATTCTCAAAGCACTATCTGTGTGGAGAGAGCAATGAGGAAGAAATCTACGGTTTCAGAAAACATTATTTGAAGTTTAATCTTGGATATGCAAGGATATGGATTTTAAAAGACTAACAAATATTTCCCTACCTTACCTGTTTAGCTTCACTTCTTACTATCTCTGGAACGAATGATTCACTGTGCATCTAACTCAGGGACTGGCAAACTTTTCCAATAAAGGGCCAGATAGTATTTTAGGTTTCCAGGCTATAAGGACTCTTTTGTAACCACTAAATTCTGCCAAGTACCATGAAATATGCTATGGCAGTATATTAAATTAATAGACGTGGCTGTTTTCCGACAAAACTTTTACTTATGTACTCTAAAATTTGATTTTCATGTGTTATAAAATATTTTTCATTTGATTTCTTTCTCAACCATTACAAAAATGTAAAAACCTTTCTTAGCTCTCAGGCAGTACTAAAACAGGATGGGCTGGATTTGAACCCTGGGCCATACATTATTTGTCAAACCTGCTCTAACCAGAAGACACTGTCTACATCTCCCACACACAAGGCAGAAAATCTGCTTATGCTTCATATTATTCCATCCTAAGTACTTCAGCCAGCACCAGGAACAAACAGCCCTGCTAACTTCTACCTCTATGCCTCAGTTCTTGATTTTCTTCCTATAATGCACTTTCGTCTTTACCGTTTTAACTTGTCCTTCAAATTTCACTAGAAATTTTCAACTGCTTAAAGACGTTTTCTTGGTTATATCATATCAATTTTATCATTGTGAGAATGCATGGTGAATATATGGGTCATCCTAGTAATTATTCATATAACACCTATTATAATATCTGACAACAGTATAATGCTCGTGTTTCACAAGTAAGTTCTTACCTAAACTGTCTATTCTTAAAGTATACAGATCCTATATTGTATTTCTTTTATATCCCAGAAGTAACTAGCACTGCTAAAGCTAAAGTAGATTCTAAATTTTTAATATTTGTTATCACAAAAAGTAATTAGTTTTTGCAGACAAAATAAGTTCAAAAAGTAGTATCCTAGAAGGAGATCTTTTTAATTACTCTAGCATGTTAAATGTATAACCACTACACTTTTCTGTCCTGGAAGGTCCTAAAGGTAAGTTTTTGACTTACAGCCTAGAGCACTACTTACAGATTAGAAAAGAGACAAAAAAAAAAAAAAAAAAAAAAAAAAAAAAGCATGATCTTAAAGCAATTATAACTTTTGTGTCATTTCTCCAAGTCTTTTTATATAGTATGTTTTGACAAAGTTATAATCAGTACATATATATATATGTATAAAATATATATAAAGCTATTCCCTGCTTTTTTTCACCTACATCTTGGACATTCTGTCATGTATTACATGTCTGCATAGTTTCTGTAACTACACAGATTCTACATAATCTTAAATGGTTTTATGCTGAAAGTTCAAGTAAGGGAGTACGTCATACTTTACATAAACATTTCCCTGTTGATGGACATCTGCACTGCTTCAGAATTTTTACTATTAAAATTAATGTTTAAAAAACTATAAGGACAGGTGACTGCCAAGGGCTGGAGACTGGGAGAGGGGTTAAATGTAAAGGAGCATGAAGGAAGTTTTTGTTCCAACTTTTAAAAAAACAAGTAGTATATGTTTGTCAAAAATTACAGTACTGTACACTAAACAGTATGAATTTTATTGCATGTAAATTGTATGTCAATAAACAAATGACCAAAAAAATTAATGCCTAGCTTAAAATGGAACCAAAAATGTGTTAATATACATCTTCAATTCACTACCAATGGGATTATAAAAACTGTTTAAAGTTCCCCCTTATTCTTTCTACTACCAAAATTAACTTTTTCATTTATATTACCTCTATTCCTTGGTAAATAGAATATTTTATCAAATCTGTTTATAAACTTTAATTCCTTTTATGACATGTCTGTGTTTTAGTTTCTGGAATTAATCTGGCTTTCTACCTGTAAGCACTTTGTAAAATGATAACCGGTTGCTTGTTAAATTTCTTGTAAATATTTTTCTATGTCAGTTGTCTCAAGTGTTAGATATGCTGTATTAAGTGTAATTTTTTTTGTGAAAAAGTATTATAACATGCCAAATAAAAAAAGTGAGTTACCAAGGTCTTGTGACTAGTATGTGCTGTTACATGCCAAAAATCATTAAAATCACATTTTCTTTTTTTGCTAGGCAACATAATTGATTTAAACTTTTGGTGCATAACAATATATGCCAAGTACTATAGATTCAGCTCAAGAATTTTCCCTGGGTTAAAACATTCCCATAATAGAGTGATCATACTTCCCAAAGATTTTGCATCTCCACATGATGTCTTCTTTTTACACTCTCAGAGTGAGAAAGACAACAAAAAATAAAGCAACAGAAAGTTCAAAAATAAATACTACTAGGTATCTGAAATGAAATTAAAGATATGTACCTCTGAAATTTAATGGATTTACCTTTAGCTAAAGAAAAAAAATGAAGAGAAAAAGAAAAAACGTATTATATTAAACAATTCTCAATGCCTGATTTTAAGAAAAAGTTCATTTGGAGAAAAAAAATTTCTGGCACTGAATTCATAAAACAAAAAATTAATGATTTCTCAAAAGACATGTTGGTTAAATGGACATTTCTTAGAAATCAGGTTACTGGCACAATATTAAGTATTAATTCTGTTAAAGAATTTCTCTAGAAAGCTAAAATAGTATGGTACAAATACAAACAATACTAAGAAAATGTGGAAAAATGAAAAGCACCATTTTCATTGGGATGCTTCTGGGATAAACATTAAGGTCAGGAAACTATGGGAAGTGCTTGTGCATTAAAGGATGGTAGTATTCCTCAAGAAGCATCTAAAGTGCCAATCTTCACTGCTGTTAATTTTGAAGACATCTGTAATCTTTTGATAGCAGGTGAGTAAAGCATTAAAAATTCATGTTCAATTGTGAAGCTTAGGTGCCTAGGAATGGAATCCATTTTTATTTTTTCAAATTAGGTAACTCAAAAACATATCTGTATTTTGAGGAAGAACTAGTTAGAGGCCCAAGAATTCTCTGGGTCCAAATCAAATGTTTTAGGTTTGATAAGGGCAAGTATATTACCAACCAACCACCTAAATCATAAAAGAGCTTCAACATAACATAACTATCTCAATTTGGATAAAATTACCAAGATTCACCAGGATCAAGTAAGTTTCTAAGCCACTTTCGTGGAATAGACAGAATTTACTATCTTTTTAATAAAACAAAAATGTCCTCCTAAGAACTGCAGAATATTTAACAAACACAAAATGTCTTTAAATTGCTTTTTCTAGCAGTAAGAACTCAGTAGATTCTGCTGTTTCTAAGTTCCTCATGTAGTTCAAGCTTTGTGTGTGTGTTTAGTATAAGTCGAATAAAGCTATGCTTCTCAAACTTTCATGTACAAAATCACTAGAGTCATAGTAAAATGCAGATTTCGATGCAGTTCATCTCGGTCGAGTACAAGTGATACCTATGCTGCTGGTCCTTGAGTAGCAAGAAAATAGAGAAGGAATATTATTTTCTTGCCACATGGTTACTATATAGATACTTGTCACATAGCTAATATATCTAATAGCAATATCAAGTCATAGTGATCATAAATTTAAAAGGAGGGCTAGGTCACAGCCCTTTTACACCACACAGAAATAAAATTTTATCATTCCTTTTAATGCTAAATTTAAACATATGCCAAAGCAGGAATAGGGTTATGTTTCACAATTAGATTACAAAGTTTCATCCATGGAAAAGTTCCTGTGTGGTAAATGGCATAGTCTCAGTACATCCCACAGCCTATTCCTAACAATTTTCTTGCTTAAGACATTATATAAGTGATACACAGTCAAATTTCTTTTTTTTTTTTCTTTTTTTCTTTTTGAGACAGAGTCTCACTCTGTCACCCACACTGGGGTGCTGTGGTGCAATCTCAGCTCACTGCAAACTCCACCTCCCGGGTTCAAGCAATTATCCTGCCTCAGCCTCCTGAGTAGCTGGGATTACAGGCGTATGCCACCATGCCCAGCTAATTTTTTTTGTATTTTTAGTAGAGATGGGGTTTCACCATGTTGGTCAGGCTGATCTCAAACTCCTGACCTCATGATCAGCCCACCTTGGCCTCCCAAAGTGATGGGATTACAGGCGTCAGCCACTGCGCCCAGTCCACAGTCAAATTTCTTTAAAAATCAGTTTGTAAAAGAACTATCCAAACTGCTATAAATACCACCATCAAAAAAGTAAAAGAAAAAAAAAATCCACAGAATGGGAGAAAACATTTGCAAATAATATATCTGATAAGACATATATAAGAATATATAAACTCTTACAGTTCAGTAACACAAAGATAACTCAGTTAAAAAACATGCAAAGGATGATAAAGAAACTTCTTCAAAGAAAATGGAGATAGAGCCAATAACCACATGAATTAAGCACTTGAAAAAATGTTCATCATTAGCCACTAGAGAAATATAAATCAAAATCACAATGAGATATCACTTCACACATCCTAAAATGGCTATATTAAAAAAGAAGAGTAAGAACAAGTATTGGAGAGGGTGTGGAGAAACTGGAACTCTTCTTATACTGCTGACAGGAATGTAAACTGGTACAACTGCTTTAGAAAACAGTTTAATAGTTCCTGTTTAAAAAAAAAAAAAAAGTTACAACACAACAATGCCACTCCTAGGTATAGGCCTGAGAGAAATGAAAACATACATCCACAGAAGAACTTGTACATGAATAGTTAAAAAGTAAAACAAATGCCCATCAACTGCGGAATGAATAAAAGTGATATAGGTTTCAATGGAATATTACTCTGCAATAAGAAGAAAAGCACTGATACATGCTACAAAATGGATGAACCTTGAAAACATTACACTAAGCAAATGAGATAAGTCACAAGACTACATCATTACGTGAATCCATTTAAATGATATATCCAGAACAGGCAAACTGACAGAAACAAAAAGGAGATTAGTGGTTGCCTAAGACTAGTGCAGTTTCCGGGGAATGGTGAGGGATAGGAGGGAGTGACTGTTAATGGATATTAGATTTTTTGAAAAGTGATGAAAACCTGATAGCTGTGATGGTTGTATAACCCCATGAACATACTAAAAAGCCATTGAATTGTATACACTTTAAATGGGTTTGTGAATCTTATCTCAATAAAGTTGTTTAAAAAATCCAATTAAAATCAAAATACTGTATTTTTGGTAAAAGTGTAAGTTTTGACTGATAGAAGCAGCAATTAGAAGGTCTTTTATTATAATAGATTTATCTAGAAAGACACAAAAACAATCCTCATCTCTCTTTCTTCAGCTTACTATGCTTGGCACCAACACATTCCTTCTGCAACTTTGTAGTTGGGGTTGGGCTGAGTATAGAGATGGTACACTTGTAAGATGAGGAAAAGGTGTGTGGATCAACTGCACAATAATGCTGATTCCAAGTATTTTATTCCCTGAAAAACTAATAGGCGTGGGTTAATAGAGGAGATAAGAAAGGACAGAAGGAACAAAACTTAGGGTATCAAAAGAGCACTAGAAGAAAGCTTCTCTGCTTAGAATGTTTCTCTTCCTCATGTAGAGTCTATCGTGAGAGATACTCAAGAACAGTTCATAAACAAAAAGGAATTTTAAAAAAAGAAGAAAAGATAAATTGTGCCAAGACTACTATGTGCCCACCCTTCAATTATTATTTACATAAGGCACTGAGCAAAGAACATACAGAAATTTAACAATAAAGGTTCTTGAGCTTATGACAAAGTTAAATGCTAAAAAAAAAAATCTGCTTCCACAGAGGTAAGATGCATTCTTATAACCTAAGGGAGATGAGGAATTGTTTTTGAAATGAGTCTTGATATTAAGTAGAATTTTCAAGGCTAAGAGCAGTCGAGCTAAGGGATGAGGACTAAAAACAACTAATTATGTGTAAAAAACTCTAATGACAGAAAACATCTTCAACATTATAATTCCCTGTCCCGTTCTAGTTCACAGATTCCCTATTCAATCACAGCTCTTCCCAAAGGAAGGAAAAAAAGAAGGAAGAGATGTTTTGATCAGATTTGCATCCATGTGACTTTTTCATCTGGGTCTCTCCCTATCTCTTCTATCTTCCATCATATATATTCCTGATGCCTCAACAGCATAAATCTCTGGAATGCCCAGGGTTTTCTGAGTTTTATTTTGAACAAACATATTGTATCAATCAATCTACGAAAATCTGATAAAAAAATGAACCCACTGAAGGAGCCACATTGTACCCGAAGGCCAATAAGTAAAACTAAGTTCTAGCTTAAGTTCATGTTACTGCCACCACCAATATGAACAGCAACAGTGCTCAGGAACTCCTCCTCCTCACCAAACTGTTCAATTCTGTGAGGATTTACAGTTCAAAATCCAGTCTCCAGGGACAAAGAACCACATAGATATTTCCCTACTAAACTCAATCCGCACACCATTTACGGCTTAGTTTATCCAACTTGGATACCAAGTCTTCCCAAGGACACAGAAAAATGTGCTGGGGATATAAGAAAGAAAAGAATGAACATGGAAGAACTTATAGGAGTAACTTCATAATTTGGGATTAAAATGTTAACGAATTCAACTAGTAAGTTATTTAAACATTATTACTCAATCAAAATAAATACAGATATATTATGCAGTAGATACAAGTTTAAGTCCTTCCCTTCCCCCTTGTATTTTTCTCTGAAAGTAGGTATGCTGAGGTAACCAACAGCTGAGAAGAGTCAAGAAGGAAATGAGAACTTCAGCTTCCAACACTCAGATAGTACTAAAGTCTACTAAAATAACCCAGCTACCATGACAGCAATCATTATCTTAATCTATTTGAATACCAACAGTTTTTAGTTTACAAGGGAGATTTTCTCATTTGAGATTCTTGTACATTTACAGTAGGGAATTAAATAAGATTTTTCTTTAGCATTTCCTTGACTAAAACACATCTATACTCTAAATGCCTATATTATGAGAGAGAAATAATACAAAGCCCTGGATTTGCTTTAAACTTCTACAGAAAACAAAAGGAAAGTAGAAACATTTTTTTTTAACTTCAGCAAATGGATAATTGTTGAAGTAAAATGATGGATACAGAGCGGTTCAATGTATTTTCTCTGTGTGTGAAATTTAGAAAGTTTCCTTAATGAAAAGGCAAACTCTCTGAACTAGCTCTCTCAAACCCTTTTAATACTAGCTATCCTTGCTACATACCTACATGTTTTTCCCTTTTCCGAACCCCTATAGAGATCTACCTGTGCCAGTCACTTTTGTCAACTACTGTCTTTGTTACTTCAAGTCTTCATGCATATATTTATTTCCATACAGAAAGACCTATAAAACATAGTGCTTGCCAACAAGGAGCTTATAATCTTTCCTCTCTTAAATCCAACATGTCCACTCAACAAGCTCATTTAGCGCCAGATACTCTTTCTAGTATATGGGATGAAAACACCAGGTGTTTAGCCTCAAAGACTATGTAGTAGAATGCAGTTAGATGTCACAGTGATGTAGTAAAATGCAGTCAGGTAAGTTTCTCTGAAAACAAGCAAACAAACAAGCCACTCCAGTTAGTCCTCTGCTGAATCGCTGGCACGAAGAATAAAATCCAACTCTTTTACCGAGATTCAATGTCCTTTAAAATCCAGCCCTGAGTGCCTTTTAGTCCGAATATGCCTACTTTCCAATTCCTGGACCCTCCAAGCATATTCTTCAATGTGCCTTTCCTTACGCCATTTCCTAAACCTGCAAAACTACCAAAATCCTTCTGCAGATCTATACCCCAACAAACTTTCTTCAGATCTAAACTCCAACCTGTCTGTAGATCTAAACACCAAAATTCAAGGCCCTGTTTAACTTCTACTTTCTCCATGAAGTAATCCTTGTCAGTACACTTGCTCAAAATTCTGTAATATAGATTGCTTATACTACTCCTTCACAAGATAAAAATGTGACACCTTGCATCAGCTAATCTCCAAAATGTCCAACACAATGCCTTGCCTACAGAACCTGCATGTTATTTACCAATTTACTTAACTACTTTGAGTATCTAAACTGACTGACCCACGAATGAGGACAGAATGTCTTCTAGAGCCAGTCTCTAAATCTTGAGCCTACAGAGTTTTCTACTGGTCTGTAGTACTGAATCAAGAACCTTTAGCTGCCCAATTTCCATGAGAATTATGGTGTAAAAGTGGAATTCAAGAGGACTTCACTTTGGATCTGCAAAGTTCTATTCTAACTCCAAACAAAAACAAAACCACCCCAAAACACAAACAGAAGAACCAAAGGAAGCCAAAGATGAATACGACCACAAAGCAATGAGATCACTGTGATAGCTCTAAGAAGGACTCACCTAATCACTTCTGATTTGCAGTCTAGAGTCCTAAATAAATACAAACTCCTGTCTCAAAAATCAGTTGTTGTGACTGTTAAACCGAAGAAGTATTCTTAAATATCTCAAAGATATTTTCCCTTTTGGAATGCCATTGGAAAAGAAGAAACTCATTGTCCCCTCAGGTTAAAAACTGTTGAGGATAAAGTATTTCCAAATACCTAATAGTAGAAAGCACTACTGTTGCACTTACCATACTGTGGTTTAAATATCTGCTTATGAACCTGTCTCTCCAATCAAACCATGAGCTCCTCAAGAGCAGAGAATCAAGGATTGGATATCTTGTCTTATTCCTCTTTGTACATCCTAACAGCCTGGCACACTGAGGAACAAAACAATTGCTCTCTCACTTAGTAAATTCTACCTTAGGTTAAAACACGTTCAAAATGCCAGTAGCCTGTTAAAAAGTAATGAAAAGAGTTAAATAATATGTTCAAGTATCAACTGCCTGTTTAAAAGTAATGGAATGTAGAAGTCACACGCATTTTATCTTTAAGCAGACCAAGCACAATGTATTGGCGTTTTCTTTCATCAGAACCATTTCCAATGAATGATGCGCAAAACATCCTAAGAAATTATTCTATTTTATCTCTAGTCTTATTAGTCTTTTTTACATTTTGGAAGGGGCTAAAAATGTGGGGAAAAATCCTCTCTTGCTGCTATATCACATCCTTCTCCAGTGTCCCTGACTCGGTTTCAACTGGTTCCTGCTTTTATTACCATCAACCCATAGAAGAAAATCCAGAACCAATGAGAGAATAAGTATTGATGCTTTGGGATCAGAATGGAGGAGGATGTAGAAGTACTTTAACCTGCCCCCAACATTTCATGAAGAATCACTATGGAAATTAAAAGGTACCATGAAAATGTAAAAATTCTGCACATAAAGTGACAATATCTACATGTATGTGTATAAAGTTGAAGTTATTAGAAAACAATTTTTGGAATGAAATTGTTTTCTCATGTTACATGTAGTTTTTAAAAGATATACATATTAGATATTGATACTGGGGAAAAAAATGACTTAGAATTAGTTTGACCAAAAGAGAGAACATACATACCCTCACATACAAGACTATAAGATGACAGTGGTGATAAAGGGAACATTTGCCTGAAAGAGCTCAAAAGTAATCAAGTTAAATACTGTTTGTGGCTTCTCAGGAGAAAATGCTAAAAAAATATGAGCTACTTATATTGGAGTTTTCTCATGTATCTCCAGAAGTATATAAAGAAGCTTTGAAAAATATAAGGGAAGTAATACCAGTTCTCATCTCTCCAATGACATGAGTTTAAAACATACTCCAATTTGACTTAAATATGAATTTGTCAATAATCTCTACATCAAGCTGATGAATAAAAAGTCCAAAACAAAGAAACAAAAAAAATTCAATAAACCTAAACAAGCAGTCATGATTTCAAACCATTCCCAATATTAACATGGTTAGTTCAGCAGTAATCTGCTCTCTGAAAACAAGCATTCTTCAAAAGAATGATAACTGTTTGGAGAAAAAAAATGCCGTCATTTGATTTACCAAGCCACCTAAAGATAATCAGGAACAAATGAAAACACTTATTAGAAAGAATGTTTACAGAAACTTTTTTTTATCATACTGAAAAACTGGAAGCAACATAAAACTCCATTAGTAGAAGAGTATACAGCTATTGAAATTAAAGAGCTATAATTAGTAATATTAAAGACAATATTTATTAAGCTAAAAAACAGGTTATAGAACAGCATACAAAACTGCATACATATATCTGTATGCAAAATTCAGAAATATCTTTGGAAGTATTATTATCCCAGAGTATTGGAATTTTGTGGGATTTTTTACACTTCCTCTGGAAAAAAAAAATTCAGAAAATTCACAATGATTTTGTATCATTTTCATAACAAATCTTTTTTAAAAAGATCATACTATGTACAGTAAATATCCTCAATAACTACATAGTACCCCATAATTTTGTGGTTTAACCTTTCTGAAAGGCAGACACTATCACAATTGCAAATGTATACTCACTTTGATTTAGCAATTCTAAACACAGGTATTTATACTACAGTTATTCTCATACAAGTGTGCAAAGACACATTTTTGTTCAAGAATGTTCACATTATTGTAGCATTGTCTGTATTAGCAAAGTACTGGATGTGATCTAAGTATTGAGCAGTAGAGACTAGATAAATTATGTACTTTCATATGAATGAAATACTGTATCACCATGAAACAGAATGAGGTAGCTATATGTGTTGAAGTTGAATGACATCCAAGGTTAGAAAAATAAATAAAGACAGAACAGTATGTAATCAACCACTAGACGGAGGGCTACACAAACAAGTATGCTTGTACATAGACAAGATTGCTTGTATTTGCATAGATCAGCTCTAAAAGGACACATAAAAATTGTAAACAGTGGTTGTCAGCACATTGGTTGAGATCTAGAAATCAGGAATAAGATTTCTGTATTTTTTATTGTAAACCAATTTATGAGTTTTTTTTTTAACATGTCTATATGCTACTTTTAAATTTTAATAGCTTTTAAAAATTAGGTAGTGAATTTTTTTGCTATTGTATAAATAGATTTGTTTAAGGAAAGTTAAGGTTTTCGAGTACCAAAATTATGCTATGAAGACAGTTGCTTTTAAGGGTTAAGAAAAATTCTAAACTATCTTTTGCTACTTTTGGATTACTACAATCAACGTAAATTATACACAATTGTAAACTGGAGCCCTTTTTCTGGACAAAGGTGTTTACACTGTTGCTAGCCAACAAATCCACATCTGTTTAATCTAGTTCTTATTTTGCACTCTCAGTACTGAAGCAGTTTTAAAAATGTGTTTTCTCTCTTGCTATATTTAATGCATGTTCTTATAAAAGGATTATCTATTGACAACAAATATGGAATAAGGGAACAGATTTTTTCCTTTTCCAGTGATATTAATCCTTCCAGGTCAGTTTGGACTAGCCTTCTCTGACAGAATAAGTGAAATAACTACCTAGAACAAATAAGACCATGACCCAATAGATATAGTAGTTTCTACTCCAAGGTTGTTCTAAAAAAAAAAAAAACTAAGAAAAATGTATTACATTTAACCATATACCCATGTAGATTAATGTAGATTAAGTAAAAGCCTAAAGGCTCAGCTCAACTACCATTAACATGCTCTGCAACTTTGAGAAAGCCATTTTCCAAGAATTTTAAGTTTACTCCAAATAAGAGAGAAAATATTGCTTAACAGAGTAACAGAAGTCTTTTACCACACTTTTTCAATGTATTACCAAACATCAGAAAAACACTCAACAAAGTCAGACTGGAAGACTTACCTAATCAAAACAAGGTCTGTCAAATGTTGGTTTACTCAACACCAATGCTTATAATTACGTATCAAACTTCCTGAAAATAAGTGGTAGACACTTAGAAAAACAAAGAAGCTGAACTCACCTTTAACACTTTTTCTATTAACATCTGCCCCCTTTTCAAGTAAATACTGAGCAATCTCTTTATGTCCTTTGTAACAAGAAATCATCAAGCACGTATGCCCATGTCGGTTTGACACTTCCAAATCAGCTTTGTGTTCTACAAGGTACTTCACTATTTCCAAATGGCCATCGAAACACGCAGCTCGAAGAGGAGTTGAATTAGTTAAAGTCGTGTTGTTGACAGATGCTCCATGATTCAACAAAGACTGGACCACTTTCAGATGTCCTGCTGCAGAAGCGGCCCACAAAGGGGGAGCCCCCTCAATGGTTTCGCCATCAAAATTGACGGAGCCCCCAACTTCTATGGAGGCACTGCACTGCTCCAGGAGGAATTCCACCATGTCAAGGTGCCCATACCTGGCGGCCATCAAGAGTGGCGTGGCCCCATTTGTTTTTTCAGAGATTAAGGAGGAAACCTCCTCTTTGGATTTGCTTGCCAACAATTTGGTGAGAAGCCGGAGTTTGCCATCCCGAGCTGCGTTAAATACTGCTGTCTTTAGATCCATTTATGTCCAATTGAGACGCGGTGCTTTATCTTTCAAAGCAGAGCTCCAGCTTAACTCTATCGACACAGGCAAGTCACAGGAACCAAAGTTCAATATTAATTGCTGCACCCTAGAGCGGATATACAACCACGAAGAGTATGTTCCGTCCTACTGCCTTCCAACATCTGACAAACGGCACCAAACTAGAGAAAGAAAAAAACAATAGCAGCTTGTAATTTTCTATAGGTAAAGGCAAAACACTTCTTAATTCCACTTCTGTGGGAAGAAAGGAATAAAAGCTAAACTTCAGGCACTACTCCGTCCCACGGCCCCCTACCTCCAAAGAAAAGGTGGTAAAGAAAAATACAGAAGGGTACACAGAGACCCAAATGTTTTGGTGGCAGGCAGACTCTTCCATGTGCGGAAAATTTAAACACTACAGGCAGCCCGTTTTCTCGCCTCCAGCTCTAATCAGCCAAGCTTTGTTCCAGTTTGGCTTTGCACACGCCCAGGGAGAGTACAACCGAAAGAGGCAGGAGACCCGGGTTCAGAAATGTTTCTCTTTCTTGCATCCGCAGGCGAGCTGGCCGAGGGCGCCAGGCTAGAAGGCCTCACCGAGGCCGGGTTTCGAGAAGGAACAAAAAGGTCGGGCACACCGAACCTCGGCTAAGGCCAAAACTCCCCCTCGCAAAATTCTCTTTCCTTTAAAACTACTCACGGCTCTCAGGAAATCCGCCTGCCTTTTAGCCATTAACTTCGCCCGCCCCATTTTGATCACCCCAACCCCCCGCCAAGAGATGAACGCAGGTTCCTCAAACCACAGTCGCCCAACACAACACTCCCCGCTCCCTATTCCAGACAGCGGCAGCCCCCTCCCCGATCTCCTCCACCGACTACAACCCGCTCCCGAAGGGCCGAGCCTGGGGCCTCCAGCCCGCTGCCCGCCTTCGGCTTCCCCGGCGCCCTCCTTCCCGCCCAGGCCTTCCGCGGGCACCTCAGGGCTCCGGCCCGAGCCCTGGCAGCCGCCGCCGCCGCCACTACCTGCCCGGGGGCTAGTCCTCCCCGCCGCCGATGGTCACTCGGGCTCAGGCCGTCTTCTCCTTCAAAGGGAAACCGTTGTCCCCGCCGCCGCCCGGGCCGCCCTGCTCCGCCTGCGGCCGCACAGCTCCTCCATGCTCCGCGCCCCACAGGAATGAATCCGGGCGCGCTGTTCGCCCCGCCCCGCCCCCCCAGCTGCCTCCCGCCCTCTAAGTCGGCGCGGGCTGCAGCTGCTGCTGCGACGGATGGTGTAATGGGCTGCGAGCCGGGGGCCGGACAAGCCTGAGCAGAGCTTCACATCACAGACTGCAGCCGCGCTATTGGGCAGTGGGAGGGCGGCAGCCGCTGCCAGCAACCGCCTAGGGGCGGGGCGGGGCGTCATGGCCGGGGCCGGGCGGTGGGGGGCGGGGCCGCGAGCTGCTGGAAGGACGTGTGCGTGCAGCGTGCCAGGGGGCGGGGCGCTGCGAGGGGGCGGATCTGTGCGCACCAAAGTCTCTCCACGCAGTTCGAGTTCTGAGAGCTCGCTGGCTCCTCTCCTCTCCAGTGTTTGGGGTGCTCCTTCAGGGAATCTTTCGGTTCCATCTCAGACACCCCAGAAGGGTAGAGTATTAATCCGTTTTCACGCTGCAGATAAAGACATACCCGAGACTGGGTAATTTATAAAGAAAAAAAGGTTTAATAGACTCAGAGTTCCATGTGGCTGGAAACGGGAGGCCTCACAATCATGCCAGAAGGGGAAGGGCACCACGTCTTACATGGCAGCAAGCAAGAAAAAAAAATCAGAGCCTAGCGAAAAGGGAAACCCTTTAGAAAACAATCAGATCTCATGAGTCGTATTCACTACCATGAGAGCAGCATGGGGGAACCGCCTTCTTGATTGAATTATCTCCCGATAGGGCCCTCCCGCAACACGTGGGAATCATGGAAGCTAAAATTCAAATTTGGGTGGGGACCAGTATTAACCTCACACACGTGAAGGCCCTCAGATTAGTCTTCTGTTCTTCCTTTGGTGAGCCCTGGAAATCACCAAGCTCGTAATTACACCTCAGAACACACAGAGGAGACCGAAATTTCAAAAAAGGAGATTAGTTTTGGAGTCTGCCAAACGTGACTCTCTTTTTAAAGTAGTCTCTAAATCTATAAAGGCTATGAGGAATGGTAAACCCTAAGAGCAATGTAAAGTCAAGTTCTTCAGCTCTGAATAATAAAATTGGGAAATAAAAGAAAGCTAAAAAGGTTATATATATATATATGAATGAAAAGAATTACTACTTCATACAGCAGCTGATAAATCTCTGGAATTTGTGATGCTAAGACCTAGGTTGTATTAAACTAGGATGAAAATGTTTAAATGTGTTTGGGGAATAACACCCATCATGAATCCTGATGAGGAAATAGAATTTTTGAAAATGGACCTTTGACCTCTTGAAGTGGACCTTCAGTCACTTTGTTTGAGGGAACTTAAGCTCACATAATTCCTTAGTACTGCTAGGAGCAAGAGAATATTACAGTAGACAGTCTGACCCTCAGCATCATAAATGTAATCAATAACGTTATGTTAGAAGCCATGTAACACTAAAAACATTTATTAAAAAAATTATAACTTCGGGCCGGGCGCAGTGGCTCACGGCTGTAATCCCAGCACTTTGGGAGGCCGAGGCGGGTGGATCACGAGGTCAAGAGATTGAGAGCATCCTGGTCAACATGGTGAAACCCCGTCTCTACTAAAAATACAAAAAATTAGCTGGGCATGGTGGTGAGTGCCTGTAATCCCAGCTACTCAGGAGGCTGAGGCAGAAGAATTGCCTGAACCCAGGAGGCGGAGGTTGCGGTGAGCCGAGATCGCGCCATTGCACTCCAGCCTGGGTAACGAGCAAAACTTCGTCTCAAAAAAAAAAAAAATTATAACTTCGTTTTCATATATTATAGTATTGTCCAGAAGTTTATGTAGTTTTGCATAATTGAAATAATTTTCATACAACTAACTATATATTTTGATTTTACACTTTAAACATTTCTTATGTTTTTACAGTCAATCATTTTTAAGTATAGCATAGTACTTCCTTAGGTAGTCAGTATCAGACTACACTCAACATCAGATTCCCAAAACTGAAGTAATTGCCACTGAGAAGAAAATATAAAAGAATAAAGTATAAAGCATAAGACTGACCATCCATGAAAATTAATGAACCAAGAGGACTGGCTATTTTATCCCTCGCATGTAAGTCACAGTTCTATACTCTTCCAGGGTACGGATACCAGTGTAGAATGTTCTAACCAAGGCCTAACCTGAACTGACTTGTCTCTCTCACCTAATTCAATAAGATGTAAACATTCACATCAGCCATCTTCAAACTGAGCTCTGTATCCCCCATGGGATTGTTAAGGGATAAATGGACACTTAGCTAAAAGGCTGTCAGTTCCTGCTGTGGCTCACTCCAATAATCCCAGAACTTTGGGAGGCTGAGGTAAGGCAGATTGTTGAACCTGAGAGTCTGAGACCAACCTGGACAACTCTACCCATACTCATACATACACACACACACACACACACACACACAGACACACAACTAGGCATGCCACGCAGGAGGCTGAGGTGGCAGAATCACCTGAGCTGAGCTGGGGAGGTCAAGGCTATGAGCCATGATCACACCATTGCGCTCCAGCCTGGGCCACAGAAAGAAACTCTGTCAAAAAAAAAAAAAAAAAAAAGGCTATCGGTTTCTCAGTCTTCGATTTACACCTATGTTCTTTCCTAAAATTGATCTGCCAGTAAAGGAGTATGCTCAAGGTGTCTCCTTTCCAAACTCTTTCATAATAGCTGTATATTTCCCATTTGTAAAAGGAAAGACATTTGAGAAACTTATAGGCATTGCTCTGGGTTGTAAAAACCTCAGCTATCTTTGCCAGTTCTTTGTAAATTTAAAACAACTGGGCTGTTTAGAGAATGTATACTTCTAATGACTGGGTAACAAATTATTTTGCAAGTCAGATGATTTCCAAATAATCTCTTTGAACAAAGTATGACCTAAAGATCACTGATATCAATTAGAAGGAGTTTAAAGAATTAAGTGACATTGATGTAATGACAAAACTCCTTATAGACCCAACTACTTTTTTTTTTTTTTTTTTGAGACAGGTTCTCTTCTGTTGCCCAGGTTTGAGTACAGTGACACAATCTCAGCTCACTGTAGCCTCAACTTCCTGGGTTCAAGTGATCCTCCCGTCTCAGCCTCCCAAGTAGCTGGGACAATAGGCATGTGCCACCACACCTGGCAATTTTTTTTTTGTAAAGACAGCATTTCACCATGTTGCCTAGACCAGTGTTGAACTTCTGAGCTCAAGTGATCCACCTGCCTCCACCTCCCAAAGTGCTGGTGTGTGCCACCAAACCCAGCCTTCATCTACTTATTAATGTGAAAATATTTTCTCAGAATTTATAAAAATGAAAAATTGAGAAAACATTGAATCTGATCTCTGTCTCATTCTAATAAGAAGTAGTATTTAACAATAAATGTGTGTACTTAACTGTAAAACATCACATTTAATAATAAAAAATAGTATTTTGTATTGTTTTGAACACTTGAGAATTGCTAATAAATATAACAATGCCTCAATCTAGAAGAAAATAACTTACAATCACTAGTCATAAGAAACTTACAATTTCAACTTATATGTATTTTATATATATATATATATATATAGAGAGAGAGAGAGAGAGAGAGAGATGGAGTTTTCCCTCTTGTCATCCAGGCTGGACTGCAATGGCGCAATCGTGGTTCACTGCAACCTCTGCCTCCCAGATTCAAGCTATTCTCCCTACCTCAGCCTTTAGAGTAGCTGGGATTACAGGTGCCTGCCACCACACCCAGCTAATTTTTGTATTTTTTAGTAGAGATAGGGTTTCACCAGGTTAGCCAGGCTGGTCTTGAACTCCTGACCTCAGGTGATCTGCCCACCTCGGCCTCCCAGAGTGCTGGGATAACAGTTTGGAGCCACCACACCCAGCCTTTATATGTGTTTTCATTGCAGTGAAATATAATAGATTGGTTCATAAAACACATTAAACTAGGCATGGTGGCTCAGGCCTGTAATCCCAGCATTTTGGGAGGCCCAGGCAGGAGTATTGCTTGAGCTCAGAAATTTGAGACCAGGCTAGGCAACAGAGTGAGACCCTGTCTTTACAAAAAAATTAAAAATTTGCCCATCATGGAGGTACATGCCTGCAGTCCCAGCTACTCTGAAGACTGAGGTAGGAGGATCGCTTGAGTCTGAGAGGTTGAGTCTTCAGTGAGCTGTGATCGCATCACTTCACTAGCCTGGGCAACAGCATGAGATACTGTCTCAAAAACAAAAAACATAGTCAAACATAAAACTACATTAATTAAGATATATTCCTGAGGGATGGGATGTGGACTTGAATTATAAACGTGAAGAGAAAATAAATTATGTAAAAGTAAAATATCCTACAGGTAAAGAATAATTTGTTCATATATTTTTTTAATGGTTGATGGTAGGCACAACGGTTATGATATTTAGGTTTCATTGGCTTCATTTAAAAGCATGACTGTTTTAATTTGAAAATGTAAATTTTTATGTTATGTGGAAAATTGCTTCCTTTGCAAATACTGAAACTTACGATGAAAACTTTTAGGTGACAGTTGAAAATTTTGTAGGAGAGTGGATACCATCTCATGTGCATGAAAATGTTTGAAGACTTAATTGAAATGTTTGGAGAATTATTCACAATTCCCTATTGGAGGTCGTTTCCACTTCTAAAGATTGTGGCAACATTTGTTCTTCTAATCGTTAACATTTTATTCTTAAATAGAAAATCGACTACATTTCCTGTTATATAGACTTTACGTTGTGTTTCTAAATGCCCACCTTTTTTCTACCTTCCATCAATGGGAAGGCCAATTTTTTTGTTTGGTTTGGTGATTTGCTTTGGATTGGTTTGGTTATTAAGGCTTTGACCTTTGGTTTAATCAGCAATTACTGTCTTCCTGAAAGCCACAAAATGTTATTGGGGAATAACAAGAAGACTCATTTTTAAAGGGTCTGTAGGTGGGAACCAAAGACTGGAAAAGGGGGAAAGCAACCAGAGATAGCCTCTGAATTACCCAATCAGGCAAGTGGGTGAAGATGACAGAGAAAAACAGGAAAACGTTGTCCCGTTTCAAAGAAAAATGTCTACATGTGGAGTGAAGGTGGAGGTGGGCCCTGCGAATTTCCCAGCCTCTGTATCTCCCTGGTTATAACTGGATGCCACGTATTGCCCTGCCTACTTCCTCCACTGCCCATAGCTGCTGTTGTACCCTTTACTTCCTCTCTCAGGATGCTTGTGATGCTGTAACTATTATTTCCTTTGTACAACTGGAAGGCCCAGGAGGGCAGGGACCATGTTTGGATGTTCAATTCTGAGTCACCATAGTTCAGCAGTATGTATGGCACACAGGATGTCCTCAGCGAATATTTGCATAATGAAAATGAATGAGTGATGTGTAGACTCAGTCCACCTCTGCGTCAGGTACAAGCTGGACTTTGAATAGGAAAACTCAGCCTTTCCCCTTATTTCCAGGACAAACTAGATACAGGGAAACAGATTAAAATGAGTATCACTTAATTCTTTGAACTCCTTCTAATTAATATCAGTGATATTTAGGTCATACTTTGTTCAAAGCAATTATTTGGAAATCATCTGACTTGCAAAATAATTTGTTATCCAGTTGTTAGAAGTATGCATTAGTGAACTCATCAGGCCAGCACCTCTAGAACAGCAGGAACCTCCAACCTCAAGGAAGGAATGTATGAACTGAGATCTGAAGGAGCTGTGGAAGTTTTAGCCAGATGTGTACACGAGAGAAAAGGTTCCAGGAATAAGGGATGCCTTATGCAAAGTCCTAAAGAAGAAAGGGGCATGATAATTCAGAGCTAGCAATGACAGCTCTTGTGCTGACCATGGGTTTCCAAATTGTTTCTTAGTTTCCTTTGTTGCTAATTAGTATTATAGTTTGCTGTGGCTAATAGCAGTGAGCATTATTTTAGTGTTTCTGTGTGCAAGAGGCTGTGCAAAAAACGCTTTAGTATTGCTATGTTAATTTTCATAACAGACATTTTAAGTACTTCTATACAGATGGAGAAACTGAGAAAGAAGTTGAGTAACTTGAACAAATTCACATGGCTAGTAAGTGTCAGGGTGGAATTTGTCTGATTCTAGACAGTCTGACGCCAGAATGTAGGTACTACATTGCCTCCCCAATGTATTTCCTTAGTGATGGGTCTTCTGTCTCCAATTTGCCATTCTCTATAGCCCCTCAGTCCCTAGGTCCTGGGGCTGAGTTGCTGTATATAGCTGTCTCCTTGAGAGACTCCCTATTTGGGACCTACCCTGCAGCTTATAGCTTGCAGGACCACATCCCCATGACTGGGGAAACACCAGCAAGAATCGGCCCCTCCACCTTGGTCTTGTTTTATATCCTGAGCAGTTTCCCCTAACTTGCTTCCAACCTACTTTCTTCTTCCATTCCTGACTCCTGGACTCCTAATCCCTAGATTCACTGCCCATTTGTACACTTATTTGCCCTTCAGATGTGACATGTGACCAGATCCCACTCTTTCATTTGTGGATGGCTCATGTTGATGATGGTTTGCACTTACCCCTTTTGTTTTGCTGTTACCAAAACAGCTTTTTTGAGTAAACACTTCATCTGAAAAATCCCATCCTCTGAACCCTGCCCCTATGATAGGCTCCATGAGGATGTCCATGCCAAAATCAACATAAACGAAGGATAGATGGAACAATGGCATGGTCTAAACTCCTGGGTCCTGCCATGTCAGAAGTCAAATATCCTCTAGCTAGCTCCACTGTGTTGCTTGTCTCCAGAATCACTGAATGGTGCACCCTGGAGTTAGGCAACATGCTAACCCTGTCCTAGCCTCTCAGTTATGTGAGCAAACACTTCCCTTCCCCAACGCTTTTTGCTTGTTGTTTAGGCTGATTTGAGTTGGATTTCATTCATTGCTATCAAAAGATTTCTGACCAACAGTAAAAAAAAACAATATATGCAAAGCAAGGTCAGCACTAGGAAGAAGAAACACAGAAGCTTTTGCGGGTGTGCAATGGAAGCCCTGACCTATTTTAAGGGGTCATCATGGGCTGCTTTGAGAAAGTGTCACTTGAAGTGAAAGCGAGAGGAGGAGCAGTTAATTAGGAAGAGAGTAGAGCAGGGAGGAGAAGTCCAGGTGATACTAAATACTGTTTACTAAGGACCTGTCTTGAAGTGAGAAAACTCAGTGCACTTGTGAAAGTAAAAAGAAAGCCAACATGCATGGAGCATTGTGAATAAGAGGGAGAGGTGAGCACCTCCAGGCTAGAGGCAGGCAGGAACCACACCATGCAGTCCATAGAACTCTGTAATCATGGAGTATCCAGACTAGTGATGAATGCAAAGTGTTTTTTACCTGGCAGAGAAATAACTTGGTGGTGAATGTAGGAGTGGTAGTGGTGCCAGGCGGTGAGATATTTCAGATGGTCCCATCAACCCTTCCCGACGGAGGCATTAGCCTCCTAACAGGTCTTGCGACAACTGTTATTGCCTCCTTAACCAAACTTCCCTTCAGCTACCCAGAGAGAAAGGCTCCTGTGTCATGAGGCTCCTTTAGATTCAGCAACTTCTCCCTGCTCTTAGGGAAAAGTTTACAAATATTTATGAGGCTTCCAAAGCCCTCCAGGCTCTGGCCTGCACCTGCCGGCTATCCTTGATTTGTACCTCTCTCCTCCCCGACAGCTCCTTGCTGCTGTATTGGTATTGCTTTCTGCCTGCGTGTCAGCCTCTTGTTGGTCCTTCAGCTTTAGGCTCCTCACACACTCTTTTCCTGGCTGGTGCCTACCTTATGACGCTGCCACTGGGCCTCCACTTAAATGCTCCTCATACTCGCACTAACCCTGAGGACTAAGTTGGATCCCCCTAATTTATTCTTATAGTCCTCAGTGTCTTCACTGTTGTCATGCCTCATTCACTATTTGTGAATCTGTGAGCTCCGTGGGTCCTTTCCCGTCTTCTAGGGCCGGCCAGTAGCAGTGTCAGGAACGTAGGAACCTAGCAATCTCTGTCACATTTCTTTTGTTATTCTGTATGCTCTGTGGGGTGGGGTGGGGGAGCAGTGAGAGGAAGTCAAAGGAAGAAAGATTTACAACAGTTTGTATGTACTGTTCATGGAGACCAGTTTCTTTTATCGTCAGGAAGTATTGTCATGAACAAATAATTTTGAGAATGAATTCTTCGGAAGAGAAGAACATAGGTCATTTCTGGACCTTTTAATGTTAAAACGCAGTGTTTTTCTTGCCTCCAGGCCCTAATTGTGCCCCTGCCATGTTTTTGTCATGTTCTTAAGGCTACTGAGTTTAGGTAGTCAGCACATCATGCCAGATGATAAGATCACAGGCTTTAGATGTAGATTATTCAGTTCAATACACATGTGTTGCCTGCAGCAGGATCAGAATAAGATAGAGTCCCTCCCCTCATGACCTCGTAGTCTGGTGTGGACAACAGACACATAAACAGGCAATTTCAATTTACCGGGTAAACTGTAAGAAAAGTAGGCAGAATGCTACAGAGGCAACCACCACTTCCTAATTGTGTGTCCTTGGGCAAATAATTCCCTCTCTCAGAGCCCCAGTTTCCTCAACTTTCAAATAGTGCCAGAAGTTCGTACCACCAAAGAATTTTTTTTTTTTTTCGAACTGAATGAGATAACATTTGTAAAACAAACAACACAGTGTTTTACACACAGGAGACACTTGATAAATGGTATCCATTAGATTATCTAATCAGGTCAGAATCTGGAGTTCATATTCTATTTGTGCTGGCTAAATTTGTGTGATTCTCTCACCACACACTGAATTTTCACATAACCCTATGCACTGTAGTAATTGTAACAACAATCCATTATCATCCTTGCCCTTGTTCAAAGGAGAGACTGGACAAGAAATGATGACTGTGTTAGCACAAATTCATGAGTACTACTCGTAAAATGCTTTCGAGAACATTCTGTGCTGACAGCATGCCAGGGCCATTGTTTTAATATACAAAGAACAAAATGTCCACATTATCACTATAACTTCTTCTACTATCTTCTCACTTCTATTCACTAGTCTATTTTTTATTCTATTGCCAACCTTATCTCTGGCTGGCTGTTTCAGCAATAATAATCCCTCTATTCAGAAATCAAAGATTCCCTCTGAATCAAAATCGGACACAAAGCTATGTTCTAGGCTTCAACTATTAGGTGGTCTTTATCTTTGCCCCCTGTCTGCCATAATTCATTAAAGATTTTTTCTCTCTTTCATTTAGTTGATATATAAATAGTTGTACATAATTTGGGAGTACATATGATGTTTTGATATATCTATAAAATGTGTAATGATTAAATCAGAGTAATTGGGATGTTCTTCACCACAACATTTATCACTTTTTTGTACTGAGAACATTACGGTTCTTTTCTTCTAGATATTTTGATACATGCAATAAATTACTAACTGCAGTCTTTTCTCTCTCTTTGGTCATGTCAGCCTTCTCATGACTTTGTCCAAAATAGCCTTACACTGAAGTAGTATCCAAGGTTGCATGATTTAAATGCCACGCCCAAAATTCCCCCGAAGAGTCTTCCACGTACAGCACATTTTACCTAGATTAAGTCTTGGGGATCCCTTTTGTATTAAGATCCATTTTATATTAAGAAATTGACTACTGAAATGCAAGTGATATCTGGTTGGCTTTTTCTTATTGTTGACACTTAACTATTCTTAGAGAACCCTTAGCTTAAAAAATTCATAATATACTTTAAGAAATTTATTGTCAACTTTTTTCTCAGTTCTTTGATTTCCTCATGCTTAATTATTGAGATAATCATCTATGATATCACCATTACCAATGGAGGCAACTTAGTTTTAGAAGTCATCACTTATGAGTATGAGATCACTGCTAGAGAATAACCAAAAGACTTATTCATAATCTGGCATATGGTGGTGAATATCATCATGCTTAAAAATTGCAATGTCACTTCATTAGCTTTATAAACATTTGAGTTATAAGATACTTGTCACTATATCACGTTTCTATGTATCTGCCATGAATTCTTTAAGACATATGATACATGTGCGACACAAAAAATAGAATCATTGCTATGGTAGGCAGAATTCTAAGACTGACCCTCAGTGACCCTCATCCAAAAGCCAGAATCAAAAGCCTGGGTGGGGAAAGCCAAGAGCCTAGAGAATGAAGCAGAGAGTCAGGGACAATTATTCTCAAGCTTTGAAATCCAATGGAGTTGGTACAGCTAGATGCCAAAATTTCTTTTAACTGATGAGTTATTTGTATCTTCTTTTTTGAACTGAAATGCCCATAACTGTCATCTTATGCCTGTCCCACTATTGTATGTTGACAGTGTGGGACAGGTAACTTGTCTCCTTAGTTTCACAGGTCCATAAATAGTGAGGAATTGTGCCCAGAATTAATTAGAACCAAGAGCCTCATCAACACCTTGTGTAGATGATGGTATTTTGAACTTTTGAGCTGATCATGTGTAGATAAGATTTTTGGACTTTGAACTGATGATATAGAGAGAAAAGACCCTTGGGAACTTTATGGGAGATGTGTTTTGCTGTGTAACAGATGTAGATAATTGGGGGTAAGGGAGTGGACAGTAGCAAGCAGAATTCTGTCCCAGTGACTCTCAACCTTGTATAATTGTCTTGCTTTTGAATGTGTCAGGAACCTGTAAATATGAAATATCAACCCCATGTTATGTTATATGTCAAAAGAGGAATTATCCAACTAGACTCACCAAATTTAATTGTATGAGCCCTTTAAAAGCAAAGAGTTTTCTCTGGCCCATGGCAGCAGAGGGGTAAATAAAATTAGAGGGATTCAAACTCAAGGGAGATTCTCCTAATGAACTCAGAGGTTTCGGTTACTGTCATGTTATGAGAAGGTCTATGAGAAGGAATGGCCTCCAAGCATGGAGAGTCATCCCCAGCTGACAGCAAGAAAACAGGGACCTCAGTCCTACAATCACAAGAAATTGAATTCTGCCAACAACTTGAATGAGCTTTGAAGCAGACTGATTGACTGTCCCTTAGTTGAGCCAACAGTGGAGAATGTAACCCACTAACACTTAAATTTTAGCCCTCTGAGACTCTGAGCAGGGAGCCCAGTACTGCTATGCCAGACACTGGCAGAAATGTGAGCTAATAAATGGCTGTCATTTTAAGCCACTAAGTTTGTAATAATTTATTATAAAGCAAGGAATTATAATTCCTAAATATTTGTTGACTGTTTCAATGTATGTACCATATAAGTGGAAGTCAATTACTATTCAAATCATTGGTTGCTCATTGTCCTATTAGTTATTACAATTTAACCACTAATAATTCACATATTCCAGCTTTAAAACTCAATCAAATCACTTTTATTTTCCTTGAACCTCCAACAGAGATTCTACTTCATTATATTAATCACAGCAATGCAACTGAAACAAATCAGAGCTTTATAGACAATGAATTTCATGAGAAACTTAGATAATAGAACAAGGCAGGTCAAGAATGGTTGGTGCAGATAGAAGGGGGGTTGGCAGGCACTGCAAGTCATGTGGGTAGGGCAGGCAGGCTGTAGGTAAGCCCAAGAGAAGATGCAGCCTAAGAAGACTAGCATCTAGGACTCAGGCTCTAGATAAGTGGTCCAGGAAACAGACCTAGGGGACCAGCAACAAGAAGGAACTTGAAGCCAGGTGTATTAGTCCGTTATCATGTTGCTGTTAAAGATATAGCTGAGGCTGGGTAATTTATAAAGAAAAAGAAGTTTAATGGATTCACAGTTCCATGTGGCTACAGAGGCCTCACAATCATGGCAGAAGGCAAAAGGCACATCTTACATGGTGGCAGATGAGAGAAAGAGAATGAAATGAAAGGGATTTCTCCTTATAAAACCATCAGATCTCTTGAGCCTTATTCATTACCATGAGAACAGTATGGGGGAAACCACCCCCATGATTAAATTATCTCCCACCAGTTCCCTCCCACAACACATGGGAGTTACGGGAGCTACAATTAGAGATTTGGGTAGGGACACAGCGAAACCCTATCCACCAGGCCATCTCAAATTGATCTCAGCATGTTGAAAGATTAGTCCTAAAAGAAGAACATATAACCCACCTTGCAGGGAGTTCAATAGGTAGTGCTTTAAATAATTCCTTTTCCAATAGAGTAATGTTTTCTAAAGTGTGATTCCTTTACCAGCGGTATCAGCATCACCTCGAAACTAGGAATACAAATTCTGGAGCCCTAACTGAGACCTGAGGAATCAGAAACTCTTAGGGGTGGGTCTCAGCAAGCTGTATTTTAGCACACCCTCTGGGTCATTTTGATATGCAATAAAGTTTGAGAACCACATCAAGCGTTTTCACCTTTACCTTTTACTGATAAGCATCTTGAGATCCACAGAAACAAGTCATTAGCCTAGATAGAGCTCCCCCTGTTTTCACACTAGAGCCTGTCTATCAGGACACTGGAGAAGAGCAACAGTTTCCAAATGTTGCTTATCTTGCTTTTCATCATGGGTATATCATAAAACAGAGAGAGTGTTGTGCCTATCCTGGGTCAGTAGTTTCATTTATCATCTAAGTATTACCTTAAAATTTCTTTTTCAGAAATGGCATTTACAAAAATACTTTTATTGTGTCTCCTTGACTTTTTCCTATGTAGTTTATATTTCAGCTAGCAATTCAGAAATACTGCAGCTCTTATTATCTCTACATCTATGTCTACATGGTTTATTATTATTTTTCAACTGGCAGGGCATTCAAATATTTCTAGAACTGAAACACAACTGAAGTTCATTTATAACTTATTACCTGTACATTTAGATGCTATTGCCATGATCTTTTTAAAAATATATAAATATAAATAGATACTAAGAGAAACCAAGGATGGTCAAAATATTTTTTAAATTTAATTTACTTTTTTTCCCTCGTGAACAATCATATTAAAAAAAAAAGACTTTTTAAAAAAGTAAATGTAACTGGGATTTGATTGCCAAAAGTTAATTGTGGAATGACTAAAACATAAGGTAGAAATTACCTTTTATTTGTACCACAATGAAGGATACAGCCAGTCTAAGACTATACCTTTTAAGAAAACATGTTTCTGCTATTTTGTGGTATTCTCAGGCTAACTTCCTTAAATCATCCAAAGAGAACTATAGAACTTTCCCAGTGAAGACCATTTATAAAAATAACAGTATTTTGTTTCCTTTCTATTAAAATACCATCACCTTATTGCTTTTAAATCTGAATTTTGAAATATGGCAATACATATAGAAAAACAGATGTGCATTTTCTATTGTTGCACTTTGCAATGAAAGGAAAACAAAAATTACAGTCCTTGACATTCAAAGCTCACCCTACACTAGGCCGTATTATTCTCCCATTAGGCATAAATCATCACATAGAATACTAACTACAGACAAGATTACTCTAAGACCATGACAAAACCAGACAAAATAATGACTCTTCATAATTTTGTCTATGCACCAAAAAAAAAAAAATGCAAAATATAATCCACGAAATATAAAATGTCTCCTCTCTTGGCCAAAATAATTGACTACTACTTATTAACCAATTGCAACTTTATGCTCATTCTAACCTCCTCTGCCTATAAATAAGATTTATTGATGTACCAAATGTACAGTTACTTACAGTCTCTAATTTAGAACAAACCCTCACCAACTTAGAAAATTCCCCAAATTACCTTGCCAAACTCCAACCCTATAATGGGTTTCTTCTCATACCCATTTACTGAGGTGTTCCATAGTCTCCCTCTCTGCAACAGGTAATAAACCCACCTTGTTCAGTTACGTGTGTGCTTTCAGTGGTCAATTGTATGCTATTTTAATTTTTTTTAAATGAAAGTTTCTTTCATGTAGATGTCTACAGCCCTTTAATATACATTATAAAACTCGAATAACTTGAGTGTATCTGCAAAGCTAATTAATGATTGATCCAGCAGCTCACCTAGTAGTTCAGTGCTCTGTGCTAACTCATCTAGTTATTACTTGGCATGATGTTTAATCTCTTGAGAAGTCAAACAGCATCAACTATTTGATTTATATATTACTTATATGCTTAGATTTGATAAATTTAGAAATGGTGATTGGTATAGTTTGAGTATTTGTTCCCACGAAAGCTCATGTTGAATCGTAATCCCCAGTGTTGGCGGTGGGACCTAATTGGAGGTGTTTGAGTCATGGGTCAAACCCTTCGTGGCTTGGTGCTATCCTTGCAATAGTGAGTGAATACTTGTGAGATCTGGCTGTTAAGTGTGTGGCACCTTTCCCCAGCCCCTAGCTACTGCTTTCACCATGTGATGTGCCTACTCCTGCTTCATCTTCTGCCATGAGTAAAAGCTCCCTGACCAGGTGCAGTGGCTCACACCTGTAATTCCGGCACTTTGGGAGGCCAAGGTGGGCAGATTATGAAGTCAGGAGTTTGAGACCAGCCTGACTAACATGGTTAAACCCGGTCTCTACTAAAAATAGAAAAATTAGCAGAGCATGGCAGAGTGCGCCTGTAATCCCAGCTACTCAGGAGGCTGAGGCAGGAGAATCACTTGAACCTAGGAGGCGGAGGTTGTGGTGAGCCAAGATCTTGCCACTGCACTCCAGCATGGGCAACAGAGAGAGACTCAGTCTCAAAAAAAAAAAAAAAAAAAAAAAAAAAAGATCCCTGATGCTTCCCTAGAAGCCAAGCACATGCTGGCACCATCCTTGTATATAGCCTGCAGAACCATAAGCCGATTAAACCTCTTTCCTTTATAAATTACTCAGTCTTAAGTATTTCTTTATAGCAAAGCAAGAATGGCATAACACAGAAAGTTGGTACCAGAAGTGGGGCATTACTATAAAGATACCTGAAAAGGTGGAAGTGACTTTGGAACTGGGTAACAGGCAGAGATTGGAAGAGTTTGGAGGGCTTAGAAGAAGACAGGAAGATGACAGAAGTTTGGAACTTGTTAGCGACTGGTTAAGTGGTGGTGACCAAAATGCTGATAGTGATATGGACAGTAAAATACAGGCTTATGAGGTCTCAGGTGGAAATGAGGAACTTATTGGGAACTGGAGCAAAGGTTACTTTTATGGCTTAGCAAAGAACTTGGCTATTTTGTGTCAATGTCCTAGGAATATGTGGAAGTTTGAACTTGAGAGCAATAACCTCTGGTATCTGGCAGAAGACATTTCTAAGTAGGAAAGCATTCAGGATGTTCATGGCTGCTTCTAACAATCTATGCTCAGATGCAGAAGGAAAGAAATAACTTAAAGTTCAAAATTATATTTAAAGGAGAAGCAGAGTATAAAAGTTTGGAAAATTTGCAACCTACCCATGTGGCAGAGAAAAAAAAAAATGCTTTTTCAGGAGAATTCAAGCACACTATGGAGCGACCACTTGTTAGAGAGATTTGCATGATTAAAAAGGAGCCAAGTGCTAGTAACTTGAGAGCATTTCATAGATTGCAGAGGCAGCCCCTCCCTTTACAGGCCCTGAGGTCTAGGAGGACTGACTAGTTTCCAGGACCAGGGTCAGGGCCAGGGCCCCGCTATCCTGCACAGCCTCAGGACACTGCTCCTCACATCCTTGCCACTCTGGCTTCAGCCTTGGCTCAAAGCACCCCAGATATAGTTTGTGCTGCTCCTTCAGAGGGTGCAAGATGTAAGCCTTGGCAGCTTTTATGTGGTGTTAAGCCTGTGGGTACACAGAATGCAAGAGTGAAGGCTTGGCAGCCTCTGACTAAATTTCAGAGGATGTATGGAAAAGCCTGGGTGTCTAGACAGAAACCTGCTGTAGGGGCAAAGCCCTCATGGACAACCTCTACTAGGACAGCACAGAGGTGAAAGGTGGGGTTGGAGCCACCACACAGAGTCTTCACTGGGGCACTGCCTATTGGAACCATGGGAAGGGAGACACTATCCCCTAGATCCCAGAATGATAGAGCCACTGGCAGCTTGCACCCTGCACTTGGAAAAGTAGGCACTCAACAACCTGTGAGACCAGCTCTGGGGGCTGAACCCTGCAAAGCTACAGGGGCAGGGCTGCCCAAGGCCTTGGGAGCCCATTGCTTACACCAGTGTACCCTGTGTGCGGGACATGAAATCAAAGGATATTATTTTGGAGCTTTGAGATTTAATGACTACCCTGCTGGGTTTCAGACTTGCATGGTGCCTGAAGTCCCTTTCTTTTGGCCTATTTTTCCCTTTTGGAATGGGGAATGCTTACTCAATGCCTGTACTCTCATTGTATCTTGGAAATAAATAACTTGGTTTTGATTTTACAGGCTTATAGGTGGAAGGAACTTGCTTTGACCCAGATGAGACTTTAGACTTTTGAGTTAATGCTAGAATGAGTTAAGTCTTTGGGGTACTGGGAAGGCATGATTGTATTTTGCAATGTGAGAAGGATATGTGATTTTGAGGGCCAGGAGTGGAATGATACAGTTTGAATATATGTCCCTGTCAAATCTCATGTTGAATTGTAATCCCTAATATTGAAGGTGGAGCCTAATGGGAGGTATTTGGGTCATGGGGGCAGATCCCTTTGGGCTTGGTGCTATCTTTCCAATAGTCAGTGAGTAGTCATGAGATCTGGGTAAGTAAGTGGCATCTTTCCTGCTGCTCCTGCTTTACCTTCTGCCATGAGTAAAAGCTCCCTGAGGCCTCCCCAGGTGTTGGAGCCATGCTTGTACAACCTGAAGAACTATTAGCAAATTAAACCTCTTTTCTTGAAAATTACCCAGTCTCAGGTATTTCCTTATTGCAATGCAAGAATGCCTTACTAATAATGATTAAAAGCTACAAAAAAACACCATGCTTAGATGACTTTGACCAAGAATAATAGCCTCTGTTATTAAGCAGTTACTATATGCCAGTATTATCCTTAGTGCTTTATGCAACTGAGCTCATCTAAAACTCACTATATAGGTTCACCTATGAGTAACAGAATGTTCAATTAAAAGTGGTATAAATACTGAAGAAATACTGTTTTACATAATTCCATAATGTTATTGTCTCAGTGATGTCAAAAAGGACTCCTTTACTGACCATTTTTCTGCAGTTTATTCTCAGTGTGTTCACGATATTTCCATTTTAGTGTGAAAGTTGGCTAGAGTAGTATCAGGCTTCACATGACCATATGTAATTACAGCAGATTTCTAGCATCTCTTTTTATTAGAGAGAAAATGTTTCTTCTGCTGATTTCCCCCTCTGAATCCCATTGGCGAGGACTATGTCATGCTGTATTCAGGCCCTAGCTGCAAGAGTAACTGGGATCATGAGGATCTGGAATTTTTAGCCATAGTAATTGGAGGTGAATTTATTGGCAAGTAGTAAAGAGGGCAGAAGGGGTAACTATTAGGTAGGAAGCCAACAGCGTCATGCACAGGTGCTACTGCTATCCTCATTTTACAAAGGAGAAAACTGAAGCTTAGAGAAGTTATGTAACTTGCCAACAATTACTCAGCTAGAACATGTGGTACTAGAATCCAAATCCATGTCTGTAGAATTCCAATGCCCAAACTCTTTAAGGGCTTAGACTACAAGTCAGATGGACCCACGTTTATATCTCGACTCTGCCTCTTTTCCCTGGTGACCTTGATTTTTTAATTGTAAAAAGCAATTATTGTATTATCTATTTCATTCGAGTATGGTGATGATTAAATTCATGACATATATTCATGATGTATATGTAGATATATGTTATTATTGCTGTCATCATCATCAATCAGCGGGAGCAACATTATTACCCCACTCCACTGAGAATGTCACCCACTGGATGAAACTTCTAGGTCATTGTTCAGCGTCCAGTTGTTCTTTTCCCGTCTTTTATAATACCTGGTATATGGAATTCACTTTGTTGCTATGGCCATACTGTTACTTGGATTTCGTCTTTCACGCCTATAGAACCTTGAAGGCAGGGATGGTGTCTTATTTATTTTTAAATCTTCAGCCTCTTGCACAATGAATGACGCATAGTATGTGCTCAATAAAATATTTTGCATGAAGCTGTAGGTAAGGGTAAGAATAGCACTATAGTGCAACAATTGGGAGCTATAAATTCTATTCTCAATATTAGAGAAATCATCATGTTCCAGAAAAACATTTGATTACAAATATATTATACAGGAAAGTCTATAAATGACAGGCTTAGCATTTAAACAGCTACACATATTTTTTTAAAAAGTTTTTTTATTCTCCCCAAACTCCAAAATGAAGGGCTACTATTACATAAATCTCTTTCATTTTGAACCTTAGTGTACTTTCATTCATTAAAATTTATAGTAAGATGTCAACAAATTTTCAGCTTCAAGCATTTCATTGTCCAAGTCTCCAGAAAAATGCATATGTATTAAAAACCAAAATACTTAAAAAATTTGGGAATAACATTTTAAAATTCAGCAATAAAATACTTCTTGGGATAAGAGGACAATGCCTTCTAGAAACATTTCAAATAAAACCAAACTTAAGAGAAATGTGCATTTCTTCTATTTGATTTCAAGTTCTCGAGTTTTCTTGCGTCTAAGGATGGGAAACATAACTCCTCAGCACAGGATTAATAGCAGCCAGTTTATAACACTCACCCTGAGAGCAAATAAACACACTGTGGGAAGCAGATGCTGCTCTAGGTAAAATGGATATTTCAGCAGCAGTCAAAACAGGGCAGACATATTGATGTCCTGATCTGCCCATGATCCATATCACAATCATAGAATTAACTTTTCGCTAATTTATAGATGGCTAAAGATTTCTTTGACAGTAAATTTACAATGGATGATTTTTCTTTCTTGTTACTTAGTTTTGTTTTACAAGAACTGTATAGTTATGCTACTTACAAATAATAAAACTGCCTAATAATTTCTTTCCAATTATGCACATTTCAAAAAGCTTTAAAAAAATTCTACAAGCCACTATTTTTAAAGTTATATTTTTACATATCAGCCATTAATTAATGAATCTATGATTTCACTAAGCTTTTCTCTAGGAAGGGCAGCTGTAGCATAAATAAAATGAAGAAAACATCCAGCATTTGTAGGCTGCTCTGATTTGGGAATATACTATATTTGTAAACTACCAATACACCTCTTATACCTGTTATTCAAACACAACCTTGTTATGTAAGCTAATGTTCTAGAATTTCATTATGTATATATAAAATAATCCTGTTTCTTGTGGAAAAGTTGGAAAGTACGACAAAACAGAAGGAAAAAAATATAATTGTCCCAATCCAACCCTTGTAGACAGCTAAAACTAACATTTTGGTTTACTGCTTTCTTGTCTTTTTTCAAAGCACACATAGTACATACACATTCAACTTTTTAAAACAAATTCAAGCCATACTAAATATATTTTTGGTTTCTTGTACTTTTACTTAACATTATAGCTAGAATTTTTATGTCAATAAATATTTATGGAAAAAAATTTTGAATCACTGAAAGGCATTTCAAGATAAGGATTACTATAATTTAACCAAATTTTCACCTATTGGCATTTACATCATTTATAATTTTTGTTATTGTGTTAAAAATAATATAAGCACTTTTATACAATGCTTTCTTTATATCTCTAATTTTCTTGCTTTGGAAAATAATTACTATAATATATATTTTTAAGGTTCTTAATAAATATTTTTAAATTAAAAATGTTTACTGTTAACTTTAGAGACATAGTTGCAATACGGTGTCAAAATTTTTGCTCACGTCCTAAAGTAAAATATATTGGTACACTAGTACAAGGCCTGCTTTAAACATTTGGCACATATAACATACACAAAAGCTTTGCATTTTTGGAAAAGCACTCAGAGATGGCACATCTGTGTTGCCCTTTGGCATAAGATGTCCCTAGATGGGAGGACACAGCATCATAAAGATATTAAATCTCTTTAAGCTAAGCTATAAGTGGAATGTAGCCCTATTAAAAGAATTTTTATAGCAATGTAAGCATATTAATATATTAAAATTAATATTTCACATTTATATGCAAAGTAAATAAGCAAATTTAGAAATAGAAAATTTTGAAAATGAAGAAATAAAGGTGAACAAGCTTTCTCAGATATTAAAGCGTATTATAAAACTTAGAAAAAAAAAACTTCAGATAAAAGAAAAACTGATAAATTCTGCTACTTACAAATAAAAAATATCTCCATGGGGAAAAACTACCCTAAGCAAAATCTAAACCTGCACTGAGAAAAATATTTGCAACTTAAATCACAGACAAAGGTTAATTTATCCAACATAGAAAGAGATCCTACTCTTAGAAGCTCCTACTCATATAATAGTTATACAAAGACTAATAATCCAATAGAAACTTGGGCAAAGGGTATATTCAGATATTTCAAAGAAAAGGGAATACCAGTGGTTCTTGAACATATAAAAAGATGTTCAACCTCACGTCTTAAAAAAATGCCAATTAAAACTTTGGTGAAATACAATTTTTTACCTTTGGATTGGCAAAGTTTGGTGACCACTCTTCTAAGAGAGGCACTGTCATTTATTGCTGGTGGGAATGTAAACTGATGCAACTTTTGTGGAGTATCTATAAAAATTTCATATCCACATGCTCTTAACCCAGCAAGTTCACTCCTAGGCTTTTATCTTACTGATATAAGAGGAAAGAAATTTTGCATTTATACATATGCAATATTTCACACATACAAGGTTGCTTGTTACAGGGGTACTGTTATATCAAAAGTCTGGAAACAAAGGGCCATCCATCAGTGAGGACTCATTAAAAGAAGTCATAATACATGGAAACAACTGAGTACTAGGCAGTCAATAAGAAGAATAAAATGAAAACGTTCTTCATGGATTGGTATGGGATGACCTCTGAAACAGATGGGCATGGGTAGATTTCTATATACTATATGTACATCTGTTATTGACTGTATGTGCATAAGGCATCCTGGCAGAACTCATAAGGAGCTGGTAATAGTAAATGGCTATGAGAATGGAAACAAGGTTGCTGCATTGTACTCTTTGCATTCAAAGCATTTGAACATATTAACTATTTTTTTAATTAAATAGAACTAAATTACATGTTTTAAGTTGAGTAGGCCCTTATAACCACAAGGAATAGCTTGGGTCCTAACGAGGTCCAAAGAAGACTAAAAGAAATATCTCAGCAAAAGGCTAATAAAATAACCAGGACCTATTGTTCCCCTAAGTCCTCAATTGTTAGATAGTCCAGATTCTCTACTGTTCATGCCAACCATGCAGCAGGGCACTAACCAGTGCCAGAATATCCTTGGCGGCTAAAATCAGGCCTCGAGCTGTCCTCAGCTCCCTCTTGTTGATAGCAACAGAGAAGCTACTACAGCACACACATAGAACTGGCCGGTGAATGAATAGCTGGGAGCCTTCCAGTTCTGGGCAAACATAAAACTCAGGGAAACAAAGACAGTATTGGAGTCGCTGGGTCAGTGATTACAGATCCTTATGTCACCCGCTTTAGAACACCAGCCCTGAGTTTTTTCTCAGCTTTGCACTAAGTGACTGGATGCTAGACTGCATCAGCCACTGAAACGAGAAGGAGGCAGTAGAGATGAAGCCCACCACAAGACGGAGCACATCCTTACAGAGATCTTTTATTTTTTTTTAAGTTAAAAGCAATAAATTTATTCTTAAGTGGTAGACAGATTGTTATTCGGCTTTAGGCAAACTTATTAGAGAAAAATAACACACACGGCCTTGAAGGGAAAAAATAGAGAAACTGTCAAGATCTGGATCTAATTGCTTAACTAGTCTCTTAGCAGTCAGCCTTGAATAATAGGCAAGGTCAGGATGAAAGTGACTTCTAAGAATGCTTTACTTCCCCTGTCCTAAGTAGTTTATTAGCTCACTTTTCAGAACAACTGTGAGGTAGTCATCCCTATGATTTCCACTTTACAAATCGAAAGCATAGAAAGGTAACTAACTTTGACCAGTTACCCAACAAATAAATGGTACAACTAAAATTAACCCAGATAATGGGGCTGCACAGGCTGCACTCTCATCAAAACATACGGCTTTCAATATCGTAGGAGTTTTACATAAAATCTAAGTGTGAAACATAATTTTTGCTAGACCTATCCCACCCTGAAACTCACAAATCACAGTGTATATAAATGTCTGCATTTGTTTCCTTTGGTCAATGTTTCTTATATTGCCAAACACCATCTTTGTTCTGAAATACAGGAAAACACATGGTTATATGCATCCAGGAGCTAAGCAACACATTTTTCCTGAAATAATGTCCCCCATGTTTCTTTCTCTCTCAACATCAAAGCGGTGTTTCATTTCACATATGCGTCATCTAGTATGAGCAAATAAAGTACAAAAAGCAAAACAAAACAAGAGTACTTGATGACCCTCTAAATTATCATGCCAAACATAGTGGACTTCCTGTTCAGAGCTAAATGACTCTGCCAACCTCTTTTCATCCTAGACATAGACAGGATGTGCTAAGAGAGCATCATTTCCATTTCCAAAGGTCAGAGAGTTTGTGACAGAAAAGTGCTGAGTGATGCTTGTTCAAAAGCTGAAGTGAAGAAAGTACAACAAAAAAAGGAAAGCATTTTAGAATTGGCAGAGACCTTAGTTCTTAGAGCTTGGAAAAAAAAAAATCATACAACTAGAAAAACGTCAGAAAGCAGCTACTGCAATACTTTGAGTCTTCTGGAGGAAAGTGAAGATTAGAAAAGTTAGCTCCACAGCAGCACAGTGGAATTAGGACACATAGTTCCTGACTCTCTGTTATGAGTTGTTCTTACTAGGCAAAGAAGGCTAGAATTATGGCAACCTCACCATGCTGTTACTTTCTCACTTAGAAATTGCTATGGTTTTCTCTTTGTACTACTGACCCCTCCTAATTTCTCCACCATGAGAAGAGCAGACAGGTACATTGAGAAGCAGCATGATGAAGCCTAAGACCTACCAGGCCTTGAAGCCAGGCCACTGAATATTTTAATGACTCCATCATCTACCAGCCTGGGATGTTGGATGTATTATATCTCTAGCATCTGTTTCTTGGCCCAATATTGGACACTGTAAGACTAACCCCATGGGAATCTTGGGAACACTAAATATAATGTAAGTTAGGTGCCAAACATAGTAGATGATAAAAAATGAAACATATTATTATAAGCATATATTTCTCAATCTATTGAGTCTTCATTTTTTAATTCACCAAATAATTGCATGTATAAGAAACTTCTACAGTACTTAACAAGACTATAAGTAAATGTTAATTTAAAAAATGATTATGAACTTTTTCAAACATACAGGAGAGCATGGAAAAATAATATACCTTCACCAGTATAAGTATCTGTTAAAAATATGGAGCTGTCTTGTATGTTCTAAAACTTTATATAAATATCAAACTTTCCATATTTTTCTATAATTTGCTTTTCCCCAGCATTACATTTTAGAAATTTACCCATCTTCATATATGTAGCTTTCTTAGTTATTTTCAATGCCCTACAGTACTGATTGCATGAACCTACCATAATGTATTCCTGCATTCTCCTACTGATGGCCATTTAGATTGTTTCCCGTTATCCGCCTGCTACCAATAATGGGCATCCTTCTCACTCTTGCTTCTTTAGGTACCTGTGACAGAGTTTCTTTGGGATACAAATCTGGAGGTAGAATTGCTAGATTCATAAGATATGCCCATCTTCAACATTACTAGTCATTGTTAAATTGTGTTTTCAAATCACTGTAGCATTTTATTGTAGTCTCTGCTTGAGAGTATTTTTTAGGTTTTTTATTGAGATATATTTTACATACCATAAAATTTACCCATTCCAAGTGTACAACTCAATAGTTTTTAGTATATGTGCAGAGTTGTACAACCAGCACTACAATCTAATGTTAGAACATTTTAATGTGATAGCATTATTTATAAATACACATAAAATATATAGAAATCTGTAAAGCTCATTATATGTCCTGTCCAATATATACATGAGAAACTTCTGGGAGGAGCTAGTTTGTAGAACTCCCCTACAAATAATAGAGAAAATGAATTTTCTTGTTTTAAACCTGTAGTTTGAGTAGGCAGCTTGAAGAAACATTTCTAATTAGATTTTGAAACTGCTGAAATGCAGGTTTCTGTTATTTGCTAATAAAAGCATTCCTATTTATTCACCTCAGAGTAAAATGACTCAGAACTCACTCTATGTGACGAGAAAGAGGAGTGTTATACTAGCTAAAGAAATGATTTCCCCAGAACAATTCTTGAGCAGGCAAGAAAGGAAGGGAGCTATAAAGGAGTATAGATGTTGGAGTAAACAGTTGTGAGAGCAGGTTCATTGGCAAAGGAGAAGAGAGACCAACTGTCTTTCTTTTTTTCCACAAGTTAACTCGTTGAGCTTTTAATGAAATAATTTTTATGCTCTGAGTTATCAATTAATGCCACTTTCAAGTACTACTTACCTCAATCCAAATTTAATATGTTAATTGACAAGAGGATTGCCACATATGACATATATATATATATATATATATATATATATATATATGAACAAGAGCTATATATATAATGTCTCATAAGAATTAGAATCTCATAAGAAACATCAGGTCCCTGGATAACATCACCAGTTCTCTTGTTCATTCCTTCTAGTCATTGGCTTAAGGACTTAAACATCAACTTCCAGATGCTGTGGTCTCATTTCATCAGGTGCCTGACAGCTTTCTGAAATTTCCTCCTTGCCCTTCAGACCATCCACAATTATGGAGGGTACAGTCACTTTCTGTGACAGCTCAGCAGGTGACCTAAGACCAGGCAGTGTAAGAAGACTGTGAAGAGGAGGAAAGCCACAGAGGCAGCACAGACTGCTCAGGGCAAACACACAGAATCCCACCTCACCAGCAATGCAGCCTTGGCAAAAGCTTCTCACTGGCCCTGGGGCCAACCGCACTGCAGTCATGGGTCAACAGGCTTTCTCTACAATTGAGAATAGCCTGACTCCACAGCATGACATGTCGTTTCTTTGCCTGCCCTGAGGTTTTTTACCTGCAAAATGTACAGATAAAGGACCTGAGATCCTTCATCTGCACTGAAATGATTCTCCTGAATTAGATTCTAATATTGAGCCACTCTACATCCTTGGAGACTTGGGCCCCAACTCAGATTTCCCTTGTAACAATACTGTGAAAACCACTTTGATCTCTTTCTTGCAGGGTCCTTTGCTGGGCAGACGGATGGCTCAGTGAAATCTGCTCTATGCATTTGTTACTGTAGAGGACGTGATTAAGCTTTCCAGGCTGGAACAACATCCACCATCAGCAACTGGGACTGGGGCTTAGGAATGAGCTGTTGCAAATGAGAGGGCCCAGGGAAGTTGTTCCTATGACTAATGTTACCTTCTATGCAGTGAGGCGGTATTGTCAACCAATGCATTAGGATCTGCACAATTGAAGGATGAGAGACTGAAGTGGAAAACATCCCTGACTTGTGCTGGAAAGGGTTAACCCCAGCAAGCACCCTGTTGAATTCATGGTAGTCCTCAAGTTAGTCTGGAAAGAAAGGAGCAGAGCAGATTAGTGATACTCTTACTCCCTTCTCCACCCAACCCAAGGGGAACAGTATAACTAAACTCATCCAGCCTATTCCCAAATGAGGCAAAATTATTTGGGAGTTGCTAAAGTTGATTCACCATTTTTGAGGGTAAGAAGCAACAAAACTCTGCTGAAGGCATCCAGGTCTGAGCCATTCTTCCTCCTAACTGGCTTCAAAGCTGGCAGTCCTAGACTCCATTTGCCTGCTTTTCTAGTTATGGTCCAACTTTCCCAAGTTGTTAGAATCATGGCACCATGGTCTTGCATCCTCCATGCCACCAGCTTCCTCCACACTCATACTCATCATTAACAGGTCACATCTCTTGCTGATCAAGGGGGCTCTTCTGCTTTTCAGTGCCTGACTAGGCACTATACTGCACATGAAAACAAGGCCTGGCATCTTCCTTTGTCTTTGTCTAAAATCTAATCCTTACAAGTTTCGAGGTTTCCAAAAATAGGATTGTGGGCATGTAAAAATGCATATGTGTCCTCTCCGCCAACCCATGCTGCAGATTCAATGTGTGTAGGCAACAAAAATAGTTCTAGTAGCATAGATATGGTAGCTATATGTGAGGCACTAGCTCATTTAATCCTCAAAATAACCTTTCAGGGAGGCATTTATGATCTTTATTTTTAGATGAGGACACTAAGACTCAAAAATGTTACATGTCTTGCTTAAGAATATAATTTATAGAGGACAGAGGTGGAAAATAACCTTTCAGGGAGGTATTTATGATCTTACTTTTTAGATGAGGACACTAAAACTCAAAAAAGTTAGGTGTCTTGCTTAAGAATATAGTTTGTAGAGGACAGAGGTGAAATTCAAATCCAGGTAGTCTGACTCATAGAAATGAGATGTTGGGAGTTGGAAGATGTTGGGAGGTAGGGAGGCTGGAGGTGTCGACTCAGGGTAGAGGTAGGGAGAATTTTAAAATAATAGAACCAGCTGAGAGTCAGATGGCTCTTTATTATCACTGGGTATCAACAATTTTTGATAATGCAGTGGTGAATTTTTTTTTTCCATTTGGGTGAATCACTTCTATTGTCTTTTAGGCTGGACACTGTCATGTCTGTATACGGTGTCTGACACTGGAGCAGCCAGGCTACAACTTGGAAGGGAGCTCAACTGAAACACAGAGAATGACAGAGCAAAAGATAGAAAGAACCTGGTTTGTTTTTTTTATCTTTTCTTTTTTAAAATTACAAGTTGAGCACCTCTAATTTGAAAATCCAAAATTCAAAACACTTCTGGTCCCAAGCATTTTGGATAAGGGATACTCAACTTATATTGTGGTAAAATAGATATAACATAAAATCTACCATTTTAGCCACGTTTAAGTGTACAATTCAATGGTATTAAGTACATTCACAAGGTTGTGCATCATCACCGTTACCATTTCCAGAACGTTTTCATCACCCCAAACAGAAACTCTGTACCCATTAAACAATAGCTCCCTATTCCTCCCTCCCTGCAGCCCCTGGTAAACTCTCTTCTTCTGTCTCTGTGAATTTACCTCATATAAGTGGAATCATATAATATTTGTCCTTTTGTGTCTGGCTTATTTTACTTATCATAATGTTTTCAAGGTTCACCCATGTTGTAGCATGTATCAAAATTTCATTCCTTTGTAGAACTGAAGAGTATTTCAGTATATGACTGGGTTTTTAATGACATCTTTGAGCCCCTATACCTTGGTGGACCTCTTATTAAGTCAGATAATAATTTTATCTTATGGTTTAGGCCATGCAGCATGGGGTTTTCCTAACTGATACGTAAGGCTCAACTCAGGTTCTCCCCTGTGAAGCTCCAGGGTGGGCAATAACGCCTACAGAGTACTCAAAATGAAAGCTCCACAGCATGGTGCAGAATTTCCCAGATTTCCTGATATGTGTATGTACCTAGATATGTGTGGGTGTGTGTGTGTGTGCATGCACATATGTACACATACATACAAACACGTGACGAAGCCCACACCTTTACCTGTTTTCATCCTCAGTTTAGCTATTTTGTTACCATTGATAATTTCAACGTATACAGGAATTCAGCACTTAACATTTTTCTTCACCATAAAAAAAAATATGGAACTCCAAATTGGGTGAGACATTGTATCTGGTGCTCTATGAAGTATAAATCAATGCTTCATTTCAAAACACTTTTCCATAATCTTAATTGGAATTGAAAATAAACAAGTTCAGTCAAGAGTAAAGAATAAAAACATTTATTTTAAAAATATCATTTAGCATCAATTGCCCCAAGTTTAGCAGGCAAGCAGGTTGGGCACTTTATGTTTTATTAGTATATAAAATTGGATTTACAGGAAGCATTATTGCAAAAAAAATGAATACTTACTATGAAAACTGAAAAAAGGGAGTAGTAAGTATCAGAATGTTAAGGCTAAGAAAATGTCACTATGCAATGAAAACAATCTCCTCCTCTAATAAGTACTAATGGAATAGGAGCTTTGACTTACTTGCATGCTCCCCATAGATCATTTCGGTTCATGGCTATGAAGAGGTGAACTGCAAAAAGATGTGTGCAGATCCCAGTGCTGGTAGGGGATACGGAAGTGGGGATAAGAAGAAAAAAAATTAAGCAAAATGTCTTTACTCAAGGGTCTCTATAAAAAGGTATTTTAAAGAAAACCTGAGTAAGCCTGTATTTTTTTTCCTGTGACTTTAAAAGTGTAATGACAGCATTAAAAATCAATTATGCTGTCAATATACAAAGATCTTTTCATTATAAGCATATGTAAAGCCTTCTGCAACTATTATATATCACACTATCAAATCCTAACTTTTTTGCTTGTTCCCTTTTTTGGTCTCTAGTTTTTCACATCCTCACAGAGGACAAAGGCCTTTAGAGATCCATCAATTCAGTCCTTTCATTTCACAGATAAAGAAGGGTACATAGTTTGCCCACAGTCACATTCATCCTCAGTGGCAGAGACTGGACTAGAACCAGGTCTCATGACCCCAAAGAGTGCTTTTCTCATTATATGACACGACCCGTTCTCCACCCCATTCCTGATCTGAAGTGGACTATGCTCCCTCAATCTCAGATGGGCAGAAGGGCTGTGGAGGAAAGAAACAAGCCCGTTTGGGGCCTCTGGCTTGTTAGGAGCATGGGGCTCTAGAGCAGGAGGTAATAAAATAAATCGCCTTCTATGCCAAGTTTTTACAAACAACCCATTACACACACACATGCACACAGTCAGACTACTCTGAAGATCTAAATGAGAAATACTTCCCGAGTGGAGAATTGTGTGTGAGGGAAACTTGTTTAAAGCTTCCATAACAATGGTTATTTATTTTAAAAGTGAACATCTGGCCACTCACACAGTCATATACCTTTTAGAAGCTCTGCAAATAAAGCCCTAGTTACAGATGATGACTAATATGAAGAGCTTCAAGCCGCAGGGGACGTCTGAACACCACTCCATGAAGTCCCTAACTACCACACTATCTAATGAGCTGTGAATTGATGGTGGGAAATGTCTCCGAATATGCAGATTTCAGCAGAAAATATATTTGACTGGGTTTTTTTTTTAAAAAGTTTCACCATTCTCACATCTGTTTCTGATTTTATATGCATCAACACTCAACATGCTAAATGTTCTATTCTGGCAATTCATATTTCTAGGTGATGGTACCTGAATGCTTATTGCAACATCCATGAGAGGTGCCTCAAGAGGAAGTATAGTCAGATCTCCTGGGGCCATTTTTTTCTGTGTCCATTGAGATCAAAATTTAGAGAATAAAAGTGTTACCACCTTTTAAAATATCTGTCATACAACTTTTTGTTCAAGGTTCAATATGAGGAATGTAGATTGAGAATTCCTTTTTCATATCCATGAACTAGGAAAATTGTGAAAGAAAAGTTCTTGAAGCTCTGACAATGTCATGCTTAATGAATCATCAAAAAGTGCCACAATTTTATAGATTGTCCTGCAGAAATTTATCTTTCTTGTGCTCCATAGGTTTCTGTAAGGATAAGACTCTCTTTCATTTAAACATTTCCTAGAAGCTGCTTTCTCGAGTGAAGACTAATCATTTAGTTTACAGAACAGGAGCCAGCCACATGTTTTATGTTTCATTTCAGGCAATAAATTGTCTTTGTACCATATTTCTTGTCTCTTTCCATATAGTTTGTTGTGTCTTATACACAGACTCCTGAAAAATTCTTTCTACTTGTGTAGGAAAGCCACGACTGTCTTCCTCTAAGGCATTGATGGTTTGGAGAGCAAAGGGAGTCCTTTCTCGGGGGAGGGGGTTGTTCAGAGGCCGCATGGGTATAACAGAGTTGTATTTGTGCTGCCTGTTAACAGAGTTCATTAGGGATGTATAGAACTGGAAATTACACCAGGTATCTCTTAAAAAGTTCTCAGTCAGTAATAAGATTGTCCATGCAGATCCATTTACGGCATCATCTAAATTCTGTAAATGCTGTCTGCCACACGGCATCTCAGCGAAGATTATTCCAGGTTTGATACCAAAGTCATCTTGTAGCAGATTCTGGACTCTGAGGGCTTCATCCGTGTCATCTTCTGCATGCAGTATCACAAATTTGAGGAACACCTCTTCTTCAGCTTCTTCAAGCATCTCTTCCACGCTCTGAGGTACCTCCTGCTTTCCTGTTGGCTCCTCTGTTGAATTGCTGTGCTCAGCAACATCACACAAGGACAGATCTTTGGAATTCTTGGACTCTGACTCATGGTATCCTGAACTTGTATCCATACTGTGCCTTTTACCCCAAGAGAGAGAAAGAGGGCAGGAATCTATTTTAGACTTCCCGATACCCATTATAAATATCCAAGGCAGAAGAGGAAAACTTTATGTATTTCTCAGCATTTCTTTTCAATCTAAAGGAAGTAACAAAGCAGAATATTATACGTTTAATCAAAACATTAAAAATGGAAACTTTCATTCAACCTGAAAAGCTCAAAAAGATTATAATATACAGATCCAAATAAATAAATGACAAACAGATAATTGGGAAGCTAAACTACTAGTCTTTTGTGAGCTTCACAAAGGCTATCGCAGGCAGCGAAAGGTGTGTTAACTAAAGGATCCAGTTTCATATAATAGGAGACATTCAGAAAATGTAAATGGTATTATATTAGCACTAGAAACCTCCAGATTAAAATAAATTACGTTGGTATTTTCATGATAGGTAACATATCGCTCTAAATTTTTATGCAGTTTAAATCTAATTTCTCCATTATCAAATTATGATGTAGACTAGAAACAAAAATCTAAAGAAATGGAATATTTAAATATTAAGCATAAATATATTTTTGTATTAAGCACAAACGAAATAGAACACAAATATCCTAACAATGACTGGCAGATTCTTTACTGACTTAGCATAAACGGAAGATCTGAAAGGTTCAGAGACTTTTTTTTGTTTGTCCAGAGTCAGGCATTGTGCTGATGGTGAATTAATGGAGACCCAATTATAATAGAAGTGTGTGAAAAGCAAGAAATACCTTTTCCAAAGAATCCTGGAACTACTGAAAAAAATATATTTATTCACCTAGGGGAAAATTAACATCTTGGTTTGGAAGTGAATTCTAGAAACAAAGACTTGAGATTTTCTCCAGTGAAATCAACAAAGAATAATTATAGTCTAAATTTATCCTTGTTATTCTTTTGTTGTTGTTGCTATTTATTATTATTTTTTTTTCAGAAGGTCTGGCTCTGTTGCCCAGGATGGAGTACAGTGGTATGATCTCAGCTCACTGCAATCTCTGCCTCTCAGGCTCAAGCCATACTCCCACCTCAGCTTCTGGAGCAGCTGGGACAACAGGTGCATGCCACCACAACCAGCTAATTTTTGTAATTTTTTTTTTTTTTGCTTGAGATGGGGTTTCACCATGTTACCCATGCTGGTCTTGAACTCCTGGACTCAAGCAATCCTCCTGCCTCACCTTCTCAAAGTTATGGGATTACAGGCATGAGCTACCATGCCTGGCCTAGACTCATTCTTTCATTGAAAAAAATTCTAAATTCGGAGTAGAAGAACTAGATCAACTGTGAAAGAAAAGTACACTATGTGAATCTAATTTAAATAACTTCAGAAAATGGTGGCGATATTCCTAATAAACCCCCCACCACAAATGGCAGTTTTCTTTTTATCAAAAGACAGAACATTTAGAATATATAAATATAGGTTTCATATTGTCAAATATAGCCACAGGCTATATTCCAGAGCATTTTTACTTACTCTATATAGGCAAAGGCCAGACCTCAAGAAGAAATTATAATAACATTCATAACAACATAACATGGCTACATATGCTAAATAATTGAGGTTTAGAAGAAACTGTTCAACAAAAGTGGTGAAAACTGTCATGAGAACAAAAACCAAGGGAAAAAAAACGTAGAGAATTTCATTCTAATGTATATGAGTAAATGTTTGCAGCTGCATCTGACTAGTGAGGAAATTGCTGACATTCACTCTCTGCACTTTAGGTTCTGGCTCTGTGGTGTATTGTGCTAATTACCAAGAGGTATTCTAAGGCTTAATAACTCTAAAATGTGACATGCATACATCCAAAATAATAAAACCAAATTAATTTGGACTCTCTTCATTGAATGGGATTCACTGCTAACTTTTGTTACTGCATTATTTTAAAAGAGGGCTTTGCTATGCAAAGTTGTAGAAAGAAGTTTCCCCTGAATAAGAAAACAATTGTTAAACCATCCAGAGGCATCTATTTTTTGTCAGTTAAGATGATTTGCAGTTATCATTGAATTCAACACCATTATCTTAGTCACTAGCTGGTACAGATAAGAGCATTTGAAGTAATGCAACAGCTATTTATAAACAATATGAAAAACTTCTAGGGTAAGATAGTGTGTCAAGGCAGATCACAAAATCTTTTAAAATAAAAACAAAGAATTACAACTTCGACTTATTTTTCTTAAATACCAATTAGCAAAAAAGAGCAAAAGACTTCAGAAATCTATGATGTGTTGTTCCAGCAGTGTTACCCACCAAATCAGATGGAGAGAAAAAAGCTGGTGGCAACGTTTACAAAACTTCACTATAACCTTCTAATCTGGAGGGAGGGAGTAAGGAGACTGCCAAGAGAACAAGATATGGAAAGTTGTGCTGTTCCCACCACCACTGTGACTCAGACTTGGAGAGATGTTCAGGATTCATCAGTGCACTTTGGTTCTCAGGACTGGGAGGAAGTAAGAGGGCATGACTGTGCTTCGCTGTGCGCCAATTAACTCCATCAATAAAAAGGGCTCTATTAGAACAAAGGAAAGGCATAGCATGCCCAAGAAAATCTGGGGAAGGTTGGCCAAAAGAATCCTGGAAAGCTTCCTTTAAAGTCCTCCTCCTCCTCCACCAGGACAGTGAACACCAGGCTTAAAAAATTTAGGTTTCACCTTCTTGTCTCAGCTAAATGGGAGGAGAGTGAGGGTGCCACTTGGGAGACATGCACATGAGACCACTGTTCATAAAAATTAAAATGTGTATGTATATATATTTTCATTTACTTTTTTTAAAAAAAGGTGGTGACTGGTCTCCATCCATCCTGTTACTTATCCCCATGGTCTCCTGCTGGTGACCACTTTTATCAGTTCCTCCTTATCTTTCCACTGTTTCTCTAGGAATATATATTCTTATTTTTCTTTCCCTCTTTTCAAAAATTTCCCAAGATTCAAAATAGGAATATTTTGAAAGAATATTCTTGTTTTTCTTTCCTTTTCAAAAACAGTATCATTATTCATATGTATATATGACATATAAATGCCAAACAGCAGTGGATAAACATTAGTATACATTGCTTTTTCCCTTCATATCTTTGGAGCTTTTCATAACAGTACAGAGATAACTTCCTCTTATTTACAACTACATAATCTTGCAGCTTGTGGCTATCCCATAGTCACTCCCTGTTCTTAGATATGTGAGCTGCTTCCATTCTACTACTAGGACAAATTATGCTGTAATGGATAATTCTGTACAAAAAGCATTTCATATGTGTGCAAGTTTATCTACAGAACAATTCCCCCAGTGGGATTTCCACTTGTAACAGTGATTCATTTGGTCAAATTGATCTCTGTAGAGCTGAGTCATTTGTTTTTAAACTTATAACTTGATAGAATGACACCCCAACTCTATCCCTTGCCTCAGAAAAGACATAAGACAAAAACTATCAATTAATATTGACCAAAGTCTGACAGAGCGAATCATATCCATCCCCTCAGGCAACAGAAATGTGAAGAAACATAATCAATCTGAACGGTGCCCTTAAACTAAAGTTCTGAAGGGAAGATCAATAGGTCAGAAACAAGAAGGAAGGAATGTCCAGAATGTATCTACTTTATATCTATGCAAAAGAGGACCTCAGTAGAATTCTCTATGTTAAACAGGAGAGGAATAAAAAAAACAACATGGCAAATACGCTATGGCAAACATGCAAAACATTACAGGAAATATATAAGAATATAAACAAGAATCATAGCCTACAAAAAACAGATTTAAAATTCCATTTCATGAAGGCTATGCACTCTGGAATCAGACTGCCTGAGTGTAAATCACCTTCCCGCTATAAAATAACGAATTTTGTACAACTTAATCAATACATTTATGCTTTGATTTCATTATCTGTAAGATAATTATAGTGCCTATCCTTAGGAGTTCTATGAAGATGAAAATGGCTTAGAATGGTGCAGGCACATAGTAAGTACTCGATAAATGTTAGCAACTATTATTGTTATGAAATATATAACAAAGAAGCTAAAAATTTATAAAACAAATGTTTATATTTTAGGAGGTGCTACTCAAAGTGTAGTTCATGAACAAGTTGCCAGTCTCTGAGCTGTTTGTTACCAATAAGAAGATAAGCAGATTATGCCAAGATGTAAATCAATTACAGCAGTAAGTATGCTGTTTAGTTCAGCTGACATTTCTTTGTTAGCAAGATACTCTGAGTGCAGGAAGCAGCATGGTTTACATTCTGGGGCATGTTTCTTAGAATATCATGAACAAGCACTTTGAGTAACCTTGCTCTAGAAGGTATTAAAAAGAATATGTAATCAGTGAAACAAAAATATCAAAGATGAGATAAATTAACAGAATTAGATAAAAAGGAAGGCTGTAGACAAATCAAGTATCCAAACACTATTAGGAAAAAATAGAAACAGCAAAGGGGTGCAGTGGGGCTGGAGGGAGCCAAGGGTAGCCTAGAAGGAGATAACCTAGAGGAGAAGCCAGGGGAGGATTTTGAGCAGAGGGATGACATGATCTGACTAGTTTTCATAGGATCGCTTTGGTTGCTGCATTGAAAATAGAAGGCAGGAAGGCAAGGGTGGAAGCAGGAACACTAGTTAGGAGCCTGTTGCAGAAACCCAATGGAAAAATAATGATGGCTTGAACTGGGATGGTAGCAGTAAAAGTAGTGAGAAGTGGATAAATTTGGGGCATATTTTAAAAGCAGAACTGAGAATATTTGCTGATGATGTTGACTAGGCATTTAATATAGAGTCTGGAGTGTAGGGGAAAGATCCAGTGGGGAGATGCATATTTGGTCTTTATCTTTGTATAGATTGTATTTGAAAAAGACAATATGAGATCATTAAAGACTATACAGGATATTAAGGAGGTGAGTATAGATAGAAAAAGAAAGCCTAAGCCCGCCCTACGGTATTCCAACATTATGAAGGTAGAGTTCTTGTTGCCATTATTATTAACTATTCCTGCAGTGATTTATTTATTCTGTGTTACAAATGATTTTTTGATAGTTGATGATCTGTCTTCAGGTTAGATTTATGGCAATTTGTTAGTCACTTTTACTTATTACTGCTAATGACAACATGCAATTCAAAACCATTAATAAAAAACATTAATAAAAGTAGAGTGTTAAAAAAAAAAAACAAAACAAAAAGAACAGAAAGAGCCAGCAAAGGAGGCAGAAAGAACTGGTCAGGAAGGCTGACAGAAAACCAGTAGAGAAAACCCTAGCTGCTAAGGAAAGAAAACAATTCAAGAGGAAAAGTGTTTAACTGACTTGAAATGCTTATGACTGCTCAAGTAGGGTGACCGATGAATGTAGCAATACTAAAATCTTAACATATTTAAAATAATTTCACATAGTACTGAATCCTTCAGCCTTGGAGAGCCTTTTTCTTTCATATCTGAACAGCACCATCTTGTGGCAAACACTTGTAAAATCAAAATTCCTGTGTTCAATTAATAAGGTTTTTGTTGTGAATAAATGTTTCTGTTATTAACAAATGTTTTGCTTGAAACTCACTCTGCAACAATATATGCTAGGCTTTAGACATGTGAAGCCAGGATAATTAGACAAGACAATTAGGACTCTGCACAGGTGCTTTCTACAGAATATCAGGTGCCATGAAAGCACTCAGGAGGGCCATCTGCAGCAGGGGACACTTCACACTAGCAAGACAAAGACAGGTGGGCATTTTCTAGGCAGTGGGAGCGGTGCTTGAAAAAATATTGAAGTACCAGAGAGCAAAGTTCTGTATGCCAGGATCATTTTGCACTAGACATTTATGGCTCAAGTCCACAGAGGAGGAGGTAAATGGGGAAGCAGGTAGTGGTGAGAACAATGGAAAGGTAAACTAGATTAAATGAGTATAAGGAACCTAAGGCATTTTGCTCAGGACTTTGGCTTTCAACATGTTGGCAGACAGACAGCCCCTGGTAGGTATTAAACGTGAGTGATCTGATCTGACTTCATGCAGGTTAAAATAGTCTTAAAATTGTTGGTGATGAATATTACAGATGATATGGGGACCTAAGGGACTTTGGGTTGTACCTTTTAGAGAGAAGGTGAGTGCACTTTTGTCTAGGTAAAAAAGATGTGCATTCTATTGGAAGACAGCATACCATGATAGCTATTGCTGTTGTCTGGAAGTTTAGGTTTGTAAAGAAACTAGGTTACAGAACTGGAAGACCTTAGACTGGGAAAACAATTAGTTAAGAGGCTGCTACAATAGTCTAGGTGAGAAAGCAGAGCCCCAAAATGATGAAGTGATAGTGATGACAAAGACACATAGTAGGCAATGGGGGTGGCAGAGAGAGAAGAGTCAGGGATGCCTCCCAAGCTTGTGCCTTGTGTCACTTGGTGGGTGGTGGTGCCATTCGCTGAGAAAAGTAATATCAGGATGAGGTGGGGTGGGGGTGACCAAGTAATCCAGTCTGGGACCTATGGAGCTTGGGTGCCCATGGCCTCCAAGAGTTGTCCAGTAGGCACTTGAACATGTAGATCTGGGGCATAAAAGAGCATCTTGGGTTGGGGATACAAGTTAGGTTCTTGCTTAAATCATGCGAGTAACTGAGACTAGGTAGCGAAAAGAGAGGAGAGAGAGCTAAAGACAGAACCAATGACTGAAGTGCATATGCAGGGTGAGGGACCCATAATGGAGCAGAAGGAGTGGCCCGGAAGCAGCAAGAAAATCAGACACAGAATGGGATCTGAAAGCCGAGGGAAGACAGTGCTTTGGCAGTGGTCAGCATCCATGGCTGCCAAGAAGTCAGCATCCACTGCATTTAACACCTTGACATTCAGAGGAAAAGCTTGGCTGAGAGGGAAAGGAGAGGCCAATAGTCGCAAATAAATGCTGGTTCAGGAGAGGCTTTCATTAAAAGAAGAGATACTTGGAATGCTTATGAACTGAAGGGAATTTGTTAGTAAAAAGAAAGAGGGTGAAATATATGTGTGGAAGCTTCTAGAATTAAGTTCTTGTCCTCTTGGGCACTGCTCTGTTTCTCCACCACTGCTTTTTTTGTGAATAGGAACAGGCCACTTAACTCCTGAGTGTGCTGGATAACAGGATAATGTCTGTGATGAACATTACAGAGGACACAGTGACCTATTGGACTTCAGGATGTACCTTTTAGAGAGAAGGTGAGTGCACTTCTGTTTGTACGAAGGAGAGCTGCATTATATTGGGAGATAGCATACCATCATAGCTATTGCTGTTGTCTAGAAGTTTAGGTTTGAAAAGAAGGGTGTCAATGATGTTAATTAGCCAAAAGGGTGTTCTGTAGATCTGCTGCAGTATCTACTGAACATTTTTTCATCCACTCTCTTTTTACTGTATCTTCCTGTTCTTTCTATACTACAAGTACTAAAAACTTTTATCTCCCAGACTCCCTCAATGCTAGGTTTCCTAAATGTAATTTAAGTTAACCAATCAGATGTATTTACATGTCTGAGCTTAATATGAAAGGAGATAGAACATGAGGCAACTCTTTTGCTGGCTAAAATTCTGGTATAGTTGGTGTAATTAAGGAGCTGGCTACTCCCTGATTTGGCAGGAGGCTTCTGAGTGTGCCAAAAGCCCCAGGCAGGTAGACAAGTCTGTTATGTGGCTTTGAGAGGTGTGTCTAAAAACCCAACCTAGAATGCAGCTATTCAGCTTTCCAATGATACTGTACATCTTGTAATACCTCTTAATACATACCTTTCGGCTTAACAAAATTCTGTTCACTACTAAACTGTGATCGATACAACATCCAAAACGCACTCGACTACCTGTTTCTGTAAATAATTTTTTGTTGGAAGGAAGATACGTCCCTTCACTGACATTTTTGTCTCTGGCCTATTTCATACTACAAAGGCAGAATGGAGTAGTTGCAACAGAAACCATATAGACCATAAAGCCTACAATATTTACTCACTGGCTCTTTACAGAAAAAGACTGCTGATCCCTCAACTACAGCATAGGAGTGCCAAGCTCTGCCAGGCTGTCAGGACACAGCAGAACAGATCTATGCCAGCCAGGTGAGAAACATGTAGACTATTCTTAGACTTCTTAGACACTGGGAATATTTAAAAATCCCAAGAAGGGTAATAAGTATTTATAGGGGTAAGATGAGTAGAATTTAAGTCCATCTTGATCTTAGATTGAAATAACCTTCTTGAGAATCAGCTATCATTTATTTTCTTTCTTTAGGGGATTGCAGAGAATCAATAAGGATGGCAAAGGCCCAATCTAAATAAAAGGATTATCAAATATTATCTATTGGCACTCATTTACAGTTAGAGTAAGCCAGTAACTATACTTTTCATTCTAGCTATTAGAGCTTGTCTTAGAAAGGTTAGAGTTATGGGATCTATCAAAGCCTAGCACTCTGTATTTTTCCTTCATGGCACTAATCACAACTATAATTAATTAATTATGTGTATGGTTATCTGCTTGGTTTCTCATCTTTCCCTTCAGACTGTAAACTTGATCAGAACAAGGATCAAATTGCCTTGTATCCCCCAGAGCCTAGCATAGAGTTAGCATTCAAGAAATACCTTTTGAATGAATAAATTAGACAGCTCCAAATATATGACTGACAGAATTCTGTAGCTTTATAAAGACAGCCAAACAGATAGCTTTTTATCATCCCTATTACATAAATCATTGACTCAATCAGAATAGAAAGTAATCAATCTGAATATATTTTGTTGGATTTTCAAAATGAGCAATTATGCTGCATTTTAAAAAATTATGTGAATATAGGGCCTGGCACAGTTGTTCATGCCTGTAATCTCAGTACTTTGAGAGGCTGAGCTGGGAGGATCACTTATGGCCAGGAGTTTGACACCAGCCTGGGCAATACAGCAAGACCCGGTGACTACAAAGAACATTTAATAAATAAATTTAAAAAGCATGAGGATCACTTGAGTACAGGATTTTGGGGTTTCGGTGAGCCATGATTGCACCACTGCACACCAGTTTAGGCAACAGAGCAAGGCACTACTTCAAAAAAGAAAAAATTATGTGAATATAAACATGACATATGCATTACATGTAATATGAAAAACAGAAAGGATTACAAAGTAGACAAAAGGATTATTTTCTAACTATCAATAAATGAAACATGAAACCTTTCCATAGTGCTTCCCATACCTGGATTCAGAAATTTCTGTACAATTTGGTTGTCTTGTTGATAGAAAGCAATATTAATGTACATTTTCTATATTGCTTTGGTTTTTCTTTTCTTTTTTTAACAAGGAAAATCCTTTCAGGGGATTCAAGTCTACTTTCTTTATTACCCATCCATATCCTATCTATTAGCATACAGATGTATACAGATGTCTGAGCTGCTGACAATCAGTTTTCTTTAAGATTTATCAGGTTCTTCTGTTTCTACTTTTGCTCTCCTGCTTTTACTTGTGTGTTGTACTTATTTAATATCGTTCCTTTTAGAACCATCATCTTACCTTTCTTTCTCCACCAAAAATATAGGCTATAATGGAAAGAGGAAATAACTCCTATGACAAGTTATTTAATTCTCTATTAAGGCTTTAAAGTCACTAAAGGCATTTCCCAAGATCCATTTAACTCATGTCTTTGTCTCCCTCTCTTTCTCATCTCCTCCTTCTCAGTCTCCTTTACTAAATGCTCTTTCTTGGCCTGTTTTTTAAATATCAAAAGGTGGCTATTTGCAGCTTCCACTTCTAGTACTGGTGGACTAGGTAAGTTGGATAAATGCTACTGCTGAGGGCAACTAGAAAAGCTGGACTATATATATATATATATATGGCTTGAAGCACATAGAACTAATGACATAGTAAAGAATTATGGAACTCAAATCCAGAAGACAGAAACCCAGAGATGACTCTCCTCCTAGAGTGTTTTCCAATTCCAGAAGAGGAAAGCTAGTGCTGTGCTTTTTGACAGCCCCTCATGGTTAGTGAGACGAAAGTGTGATCCAGTCATGTGCTTTGGGTTGGGACCCTGAAAGCTATACCCTAGGTGTAAGGGTGATCTAAAAACAGATTGATCCTCCCAAGAATGTAACCCTTCTTTTTAAGAATCCCCATTGCTGAAATCAGATTAAAGTGATCACAGACTGTTACTGCTACCAGGAACCTGGCAGAAGCAAAAATTAAATCCTCTCTGGAAGAAAATAAGGAAACCAGCAAAGCAGCTAACAATAGAAATAAATCTATGTGGATTTCAAACTTTTATTAATAACTGTGATTGAACAAGGGAAGGAAAGATGGAGAATTTTGTCAACTGCAAACTTAAGAAAAAGAGAAGTCTAAAATTGAAAAATATAATAGTTGAAATTAAGAACTAATGGATGGATTTATCACTAAATTAGATCAGAAGAAGGAACTTGTGAACTAGAAAACAAGCTAGGAAAAAAACCCTTCAGAATATAGCAGAGAAAAAAAAAATGGAAAATACAAGAAAGCAGGTAAAAGGTATACATGACAACATACAATTAGAAGGCATAAAAAATGTGCGTAAATTGGAGTCCCAAATGAAAAGCGAGATAATTAAACCAAAGCAGTAATTTAAGAGATAATGTTGCAATATTGAAGAACGACATCAAATCACACATTTTTAATGTCCTATGTGCCTCAAGGAAAATAAATAAAAAGAAAATCACATCTAGCTTCAACACAGTAAAACTCCTAAGAGCCAACGACAAAGAAAAATATCTTAAAAACGGCAAGCGAAAATAGATTACCTTCAAAGATGCAACAATAAGAATGTTTCTCAAGAGAAATAATGATAGTTTTAAAGTGCTGAAAGAAAATAGCTGCTAATCTACAGTCATATACACAGTGAAAGAAAGCACAAATAACCAATGTCAGAAATGAAAATGGGACCTCAGCAATGATCTTGCAGACATTAAAATGTAATAAAAGATTATGAGCAACCATATGTAAAAAGTGAAAACTGAGATGAAATAAACACATTCCTAGAAACAGACAAGTTTTCAAAACAGAAACAGAAGAAATAACCTGAATTAAATTTCTTTTTTCAACTTTTAACTTCAGAGGTACATTTACAAGATGTGCAGGATTATTACAAAGGTAAATGTGTGCCAAGATGCTTCGCTGCACGGATCATCCCTAAGTTCAGTATCCATTAGCTATTCTTCCTAATCCTCTCTCTCAATTATTATTAAAGACATAGACTCATAAGTGGAAATTTCCCCACAAAGAAAACTCCAGGTTTAAATGGTAGCGAGGGAAATCTATCAAATATGTAAAGAAAAAAATAATCAAACAAGATGATTACAAAAGAAGAAATACTCCCCAACTCATGTTTATGAAGCCAGCATAACCATGACACCAAGAACTGATGTGAATATTACAAAAAGGAAAATTACAGATAATCTAACTCATCATGATTACTTCAAAAATCATAAACAAAATATGACAAAAATGGATCCTTTTTATAAAAAGGATAATACATCACAACCAAGTTGGGTTTATTTTAGAAATATAAGGTTGATCTAACAAATAAAAATCAATCAATGTGGCTGTGTGTTGTGGCTCATGCCTGTAATCCCAGCACTTTGGGAGGCCAAGGTAGGCAGATCACTGTGAGGCCAGGAGTTCAAGACCAGCCTGGCCAACATTGTGAAACCCCATCTTTACTAAAAATACAAAAATTAGCCAGGTGTGGTGGTGCATGCCTGTAACCCCAGCTACTCAGGTGGCTGAGGTAGGAGAATCGCTTGAATCCAGGAGGCGGAGGTTGCAGTGAGCTGAGATCACGACACTGCACTCAAGCCTGGGTGACAGAATGAGATTCTGTCACACACACACACACACACACACACACACACACACACACACACAAATCAACAAATGTAAGTAATCACACTGACAATAAAATATAAAAATATTTTCATAAAATTCAATATCCATTCATTATAAAAACTCTTAGCAAACTGGAAATAAAAGGGACTTCTATCATCTGAAAATTCATAAATTACCAAAACTACTAAAATATAAGAAAGTTTAGCAAGAACACTGGATGTTGTAAGATCAACACAAATAATTTGATTTTTTTTAAATACAGTAACAAAGATAAAAAATAAAATTACAAAAAAGTCATTTTTTAATAGATCAAAACATATCAAATAGTTGGACATACATCTAACCAAAAAAAGGGGGCAAAATTTCTACACAGAAAACTACAAAATATTAGTGAGATAAAATTTGAAAGGAAAATACTAAATAAATGCACATAGATATGTTTATTATTTGAAATATTCAATATAGTAAAGATGTCAATTCTCTCTAAATTGATCTATATATTCAATGCTATACCAATCAAAATCTCAAGACTTTGTTAGTTGGTTTTACAGGTTCAATTCCAGTATTTCTATGGAAATATAAAGGGTAAGAACAGTCTTACAATTGGAAGAATAAGATGGGAGGACTTGCTTTATTGGGCATCAACACTCACTATAAAGTTACAACAATGAAGACAATGTGATATGACAAAATGTTAGACAATTTGCTAATAGAATGGTATAAGGTGCTCTGAAACAGATCCACACATTTATGGACACCTGATGTACAACAAAAGAGGGACTGCAGAATAGTGGGGAAAACACAATCTTTGTGAAAAATGACTGCGGACCAGAAAATGGTTACATGGGTGATTGGTTTTTTTATTTTTTCAACTACATACTTTGCTCTATGCACTTTAGTGTTTTATGTTATTACTACATAAAAACGTTTTTCAAGAATGTGAGTATCGTGCTTGGTCTTTTCTCTTCTGCCAGGATGCCCAGCCTTTTCAGCTCAGTAACTTCACACATGCCTGAAATGTGTTTCTTCTGACTGAAATGACCTGTATAACATTATATACTTATTTTTTTAAATGCTCAAATCAAAATATCTTAAAATACTTACAGTATGATCCCAATTCTGTGTTAAAATTACACTGAATTTGTGCATCTTTGCATGTGGTTGCTGAAAGGTATATGTATGTACACATACCAATTCACACACACCCAAACACACATATGGTTGTGTGCTTTCCTATGTAATACCAATTCATGGGAGCACTGTTTGTCTTAGATGTCTTTTTACAATTTTAAATAAATAAATGTATGTACGTATGTCTGTTTAAATACCAAATAGTGGAGTTACATATTTTTTTTCTAGTAGATCAGTCAGTTTAGGAACTAAGTTCTGTCACTGGCTCTCAGCCAGAAAACACAAAATTATTCAACTTACTAGGTTTTCCTCAGTCTGAATGGCAGCTTGACAAGGTGCTTATATCGTGTGCCAAAATGTCATTTGCTTGTGAACAGTTTTCACGCATAACGACTACATAAAAGTGACAGTGGCTAGACCTGTTAGAAAAAAATATATGATGGATGTTTTGGCTAAAAGTACCTTCAGGAAATGATCAAAGAAAAACAAGATACAAATAGCAGGCAATTAGAAATTGGTGAAAATCCTTTGGCATTAGGAAGGCACCATATAAATACCCTTGCAGCCTGAAAGGCTGACTAACAATTGGATGAACTGGAACAAATGAGGGCTAAAGGCATATCATGACTTCAGGAGATTTTTTTTTTTAGAGACAAGCTCATCCCCATCCGAGATGATGGATAGAGACTCAATTCAGTCTGTGACTTGTTTCCAAACAGCACTCCCTTCTCTAGGTTTGTAGCACCCCTGACTCTGCACACTACTTTGATATGATTCCAATGGAGGCTGGGCCACAAGAACTAATATGAGTAACAGATATCAAACCGGGCTTTGGTACAGTCATTCCCTCTGTTGACCAAAGTTTGCTTACTGGGTCAATATAATAGTACCTGGGCTGTAATAGGTACTAAATAAGTATAGGGCAAATGGACAGATGGACAGACAGATGGATCAATCAATCTATCAGCCAATCAATCTTTCCTCCTCAATCTTCTCTGCCTCGGTCAATGATACTAATATCCTCTCTACCTATGAAGACAGAAACCTAGAAATCATTCTCATATTCTTCCATCCATTCAAACAAACCCCACAGCTCCACCCACTAAACTTTAAGTCCTACTAATAACTCTGTCTCCTAAATATATCTGTCTCTTTTCCCATTCTCTCCATTCCCTGTGTATGCTTTAGTTCAAGACATATATTATTCCTCCTTAGAGGATTACAAATTCCCATAATATCCAACTGGTTTCATTGCCTCCAGTCTCTTCCCCTTTACATCATTTCTAGAAAGATCTTTCTGCAATGGAAAACTGATCCTGTTTTCCTCTTGCTTAAAGACCTCTTTGATAATACCCTAATGCCTTCAAGAAAAACTCTCTCTTATTAGAATAACATTCTAGGCCCTCTAGGATATAATCTCTCCTTGTATCCATAACATTTGCTCCTACCATATTACTCTTCAGAGTTCCAATATCCACTTACTTACAGTTTTTCCAAATGTCATGTCTTGCCTCCATGTTCCATCTTAGAATATACCCTTCCTCAACCAACTACATGAATAGCTCCTTTTTATGATTCAAGACACTACTCGAGGATTGCATTTCCTTTTATCTCCAAGTTGAATTAAGTACTCATCCTCTCTATACACATAATATCTGGTTCACATCTCTTATAACATGTATTGCATAGCACTCTTAATTTGTCTTACTTGCTGGCCTGGAAGGTAGCTTCCACCTCATTTTCCCAGACTTCTCTGTCATGGTAAATGGCATTATCATTTGTCCTGTCATGACCCAAAACCTGGGGTATCCATGACACCTTCCTCTTACTCTGCTATTCCTGCACTTCCAAGCGATGACCAAGTCCTGTGTATCTAACCCTAAAAGACAATCTCAAGTTGTTTAATTTCCTAGCACATTTTCATTCTAGATCAATGTCTCTACCCTGGTCTTCTGCACTGCCTCCTAATTGGTCACCTACTCTCAGTCAGTCTAACCCATTCTCCTCTCAACAGCCAGGATAATCTTTCAAAACATCTGTCTGAGTTACTTCCATTTATAACCCTGCATTGGTTTCCTACCATGCTTGGTATAAAAATTGCATGATATGGCAAATAACACCCTGCAGAGCCTGACTCCTTCACCTTCAACCTCATGTTATGCTTTTTTCCAGTTTGTTCCTCCAGCTCCCTGCACATGGGTCTTCATGGGTCTGTGAGAGTTGTCAAAATCAAAATGGAGTCACTAGTGTTAAAAAACTGTATCATCAGAGAGCCAGGGAAGACCATGAAGGAAAGGTTCTTATACACAAATGCCTAGTAACCAGAACTATCAAAAAAGTCTCCGCAAAAACTAGAACCTTGCACAAATGCCTATACAAAAAATAGTTCTGCAAGAACATCTGACCAGCAACTTCCTGTCAAACTTTAGACTGGTGCCACACTTGTCATTTATCCATGTAGCCAAAAATAATTATCTCAAAACAATTATGTAAACATCCTCATCTTTACTTTAAAAATCTTTGTCTGCCTTTACTTTCCTAGTACACACAATTTACTATGGAACACATATTTCCACTTCAATGCCCATTTCTGAATAAATGTTACTTTCTTTTAAAGAGCCCCTCTCTCTCTGTGTTGTCTAGGTGGACAGGCCTTTTTGTCAGTCTCTCAAACTGCTTAGCATTCTCTTATCATGCAATCTATGGAGACATTTTTTTGTAAATTTGAAGTATGAGTTATATGACTATATTTTATTACCATAAGAGATCTTGTATGTAGTATCATAAGCCAGTCAAAATTCCATTGGAGGTAAAAATCAAAATATCCCAAAACTGGGGAATGACAATATTATGTCACATTACATGGTTGAATTCTATTAAACCATTAAAAATGTTTATGAATCTTATCATTTTAATGACATGAGAAAACGCTTCTCATGATACAAAAATGAAATGTAGAATATAATCTCAGCTTTTGTTAACAAAATCCAGAGAAAATAGATTGGAAAGAAGTACAGTCATCTCTCGTTATACTTAGGGATAGGGAAGACTGATTCCAGAGGTTCCAAGACTCCTGCATATAACAAAATCCAAGCACACTCAGGTCCCACAGTCAGCCTGCAGAGCCTGCCTATACAAAAAGTCACCCCTCCACATGTGGTTTTGCATCCTGGAATACTGCATTTTCAACCCATGTTTGGTTGGAGAAAGTCCACATATGAGAGGACCCACATGATACAAACCCGCATTGTTAAAGGGCCAAGTGAATACCAAAAAGTTAACACTGATAGTCTGTGAATGGTATATGCATAAGAATAGATAAATGTGTATATGTGTATATTCTTTCATATATATGTGAAGAACTCATATATGTTCTTCACATGTACACACATATGTACATACATGTTCACCTTTTTGAACAATGATCATACAATCTGAAAAAATAGATTTTTAGTAAATAAAAATTCATTTTCTAGGCTTTATATTTTTAAATATCAATTATGTTAACATGATTTCCATTTAAATAGTATCTTCCCTATGTATATTTTTTCCAACACCTTTGGTAAATGTCTTCCTTACATGCTCTACTTGTACATTCCAAATGAGTTTAGCCTATCTCCAGGTTTAACTTGATTTCATCTGTTTTTTATTTATATGTAAATATTCTAAGAGCATGGGTTTGCTAACTCTAAGCCAGATAGGGCTTCTCCAATACTCTTCTTTTTTTTTTTTTTTTTTTTTGAGACGGAGTTTCGCTCTTGTTACCCAGGCTGGAGTGCAATGGCACGATCTCGGCTCACTGCAACCTCCGCCTCCTGGGTTCAGGCAATTCTCCTGTCTCAGCCTCCTGAGTAGGTGGGATTACAGGCACGCACCACCATGCCCAGCTAATTTTTTTTTGTATTTTTAGTAGAGACGGGGTTTCACCTTGTTGACCAAGATGGTCTCGATCTCTTGACCTTGTGATCCACCCGCCTTGGCCTCCCAAAGTGCTGGGATTACAGGCTTGAGCCACCGCGCCCGGCCATACTCTTCTTAATTCTAAGTACCAGAGGACAGAACATTCACCTTCATAGTACCTAAAATTGGTCGTTGAGCAAGTAAACATTTAAAAACACGCTTCTATCTGATCTTCACCTGGGCACTGCTTTTTCGTCTTGTGGACCCTATCTCTTCACTTAGTTGCTAGGAAGCTGCAGGTTAATGAGTGCTCTCTGGCCAATGGACACAAGCTTATGGCAGGTGTTTTGATTCTATTAATAACTTCACTCCTGGCTTCCGCTTCACCCTCCTACTCTTCTCTTTGTTCCATATTCCAAATCCACTTGTTATTTTATTTACTCTTATATTGAAAATATTTATTAAAGTATCTTAAATTCTAATTTTGAAATGAGAAAAAATTGTCTTCCTTTCTTGTAAAAGAAGGGATGATAGTACATATGCTACTGATAACAGAACCAGTTCTTTGGGATTAAAATGAGAAATAAGGATTATAAATTAAACAATCTTTTAGTTGCTATACCTCTTCATAAAGATAAAAATATTGTTTTTCATTTCCACATAGTTCTCAAAAGAGAACTGGAGCCAGGTACAGTGGTATGTGCTTGTAGTCCCAGCTATTTGGGAGGGTGAGGTAGGAAGACTGCTTGAGTCCATGAGTTTAAGGCCAGCCTGCGAAACACAGCAAGACTTTGGTTTAAAAAACAAAACAAAAAAACCCACAAACTAAATTTATATAATATCTTATGAAATCTTGACAACTCTAATATTGGCTTAGTCACTGCAGGACTTAAAAACTTATATATTATTCTCTGAACAAGCTTCTTTATTTTTCTTCTTCCCATAAACTACCTGTTGCTGGTACCATTCAAAGAGTCTCCAAATGTTAGATTATTGCTTCCTATTTCCTATTGCCCCTACTGGCGGGGGTGAGGAGGGCAAAGTAACTGCCCTCCTCCACCAAATATTATTACATATTCTTTTCAATAAACTGGATATTTTTCTTCCATTTTCTGTATCTAAAAATGAAAACTGATGTTAAAGGGCAAATCTCCAAATCAGGAAGAGATTCCATAAAAACACAGAATTAAAGGCAAACTGTCTATCTTACCAAAATGAGGCTCAAAAGAAAAATGGTTGTGTATTTTTAATATTAGAGAACTCCAGCAACCAACAATGTTTTAAAGGTGCCATAAGCTCCATGGAGTACTAGAGTAGCATTCAGTATTTAATTAGCAACCCGTCCACAGGGCCAGCAGCAAAAAGGATCTTGCTGCAATAGCACAGTAACCCTCGAGGCAGCATGCTAACAGAGAAGTGAGGGAGTACATTGAACAATGGTCTAGCAGAGACCTGCTGCAGGCAAAGGCAACAGCAGCACAATCAGTGTTACTACAGTGGAGTAGGCGAGAGGGAAGTCAGATGACTTCAGAGAAGTAGTCACAGACTAGATCACACAAGGCTTTAAAGTCATTGTAAGTCGTGTGTGTGTGTGTGTGTGTGTGCGCGCGCACGCACGTGATTCTGATGAGAAGCCACTAGAAGGTTTTGAAGGGAAATGAAATGAGTATGTATGACAAAAATCACCGCTATTTGGAACATACTGTAGAGGAGCAAGGGTAGAAGCAGAGACTTCTCAATCATGTGGGTAGGAGAGGACTGTGGCTTAGCTTAGAGAGGAAGGGAGAGGTGGGCAGATTTGGGATCTTCTGTTTAAGGTAGAGTCAACAGAATTTGTTAGATGCTTGGATGCAGGGTCCGATCTAAAAAGAGAAGTCAAGAGTAATTTCCGAGAATTCCAGCCTACTTGAATGGCAGTAACTGAGGCAGTTTATTGAGATATTGAGGAGTAACAGAGGGAGGACTTAATGGGTGTGGTATCAGTAGTTCTGTCTGTCCATACTAAATTTAAATGCCTATCAGATTTCCAAGTGGAGATGCTGAGTAAACAGTTGGATATACACATCTGGAGCTCAGAAGAGAAGTAAAGCTAGAAATAAAATTTTGGAAGTCATCAACTTATAGATGTTATTTATAGCCAAGGAATATGGCTTGGGATAGAAATTGCCTTGGGACACAGTATGGCCAAGAACCGAACTCTGTGGCACACTGACATTTAGTGGTGGGGAAGACTGGTGACACAATGAAGCGAAATGAAATGCAGGAGAATGTGGTAACCTGGAAGCCAATTGAAGGAGAAAGAATATTAGTGAAGAACATTAGTGAAGAAGAAAGAATATTAAGGAGGAGGGAGTGATCAAACGCTACTGAGGGGCCACGAAAAATAAGAACTGTGCACAGACATTGGATTTCGCAGTCATTGGCAATGTCAGGACCATGTAGGGGTTAATGGGGACAAAAAGCCTCAGATGAGAGCAGGTAGGAAGAAACAACAGAGGAAATGAAAATAGAGACTTAGAGACAAGTGTTTCAAAGAGGATTTTTTGTTTGTTATAAAGAGAAGCAAAGAAGTGGAGCGGGACCTAGAATGGGATGTGTGGTCTAGGGAGGATTAAAGACAAGAGATTTAATAGCAGATATTTGTTAAATGAATATGTTTTAAGAATACCATAAGGAACAAATGACTCAACAGATAGGTGTACATGATTCAACAGTGTAAACATGGTTTATACTTCATGTCCCATACTGTAAGACATACATGTCACATTCACTTTGCTTCAAACGTAGGTGTCAATATCCTATACTTGCTTATCTATTTTCTGATTTGAACCAGATATAAAATGGAGTTGTTTAACTCGGTTGGTAACCAATCACTTAAAAATATTAAAATGTAAGGACTGATGGGCTGATAGGTGCAGCAACCACCATGGCACACGTTTATCTATGTAACAAAACTGCACGTCCTGCATATGTATCCCAGAACATCAAATCAAATCAAATCAAATAATAATAATAAAAGAAATAAAGATTCTGGAAATTGAGCTTACCAAATTAAAACTTTCAGAGGTAGCGGGTATGTATTTTAAACAGAAGTCCCAAATGCGTCTTACCATCAGGCTTGTTTTTAGTATTCCTTACTAATCTAAGGAATACTAAACACTTGGAGAAAGACAAGTTCTCCTACTTTGTAGACGTGCAATATGGGTTCAGGGGATGACAGTTCAAGTCTATATAATGGTGTATTTTTACTTCCAGATCATGTAGCCTTTCTCACTCACCCTTGTTTCCCAAAATTAAAAGGATAATTAAAAAAAAATAGTAAATGTAAGAATATTTTAAAATACTTTCTTTTAAAAAAATTACTACTGTGGAAAACTGGAGAGGTCCTAACTAATATACTGAAAACTAGCTCACAGCTGCCAGTCCAAATTATTTTTATTTAATTAGCTTTGGACAAAAAAAAAAAACAAGTAGGAAACCCCATGCAGAAGCCTCCGGCACTGGCTCAGCATGCCCGACAGGGGCTCACGCAGACTCTTTAGAGCATTTAAGACTCTGGGATATTTGCTTATGGTTCTGAGGTGTCTTTTCAAAATGAGTTTTCTAGTCAAAATGAAACAAAAAAGCAGCCAGCTGTGTGGATTTTCCCTTCAGAGAGCCAGGTGATGGAAAGGCCGGGCCGACCCCCGGGGACAGCAGCGCCCGCACCCCGGCCACCGGCTCGGCTCGCATGGGAGGTAATGCAAGCGGCCCGGCCCCCAGCCCACCCCGCGCCCCGACCGGAGAGCCCGGCACTTGCCTGCTGGGGAGCGCGCGGCTCTTCAGTCTTCCCTTCCGGCGGAGCGCGACCAGGCGGTGGGCGTCCTGTCCCGGGCGTTGAGAGGCTGGGGCCGCCTCTTCCGCGGCGGGCAGCAACCCCGTCCCCGCTGCCACCGCAGCGTGCACCCCTTCGCGCTCGCGGAGCAGGACGCTGGTGAGTTGGCGGCCCCACGCCGCCGCAGACGCGCTGCCTCAGCCCTCGGAGGTCTTCGCTCTCCAGGCCTGACTGCCGTCGGCACCTGCCCCGCCGCTCCGGAGGGGTCGCTCGAGGGCGGGCTGCTGCGCTGCCGACGCAGGCCCCAGCCGGGACGTGGCGCCGAGGGCCGGGGCAGTACAGCTGCGAGTCAGGGGTTAACGTGGAGGGAACACTCGGCAGAAGGAAGGAGCTCGCAAAGAAGGGTGGAGGAGGGGAAACCACAATGGGGAACTGTCACCAAGGCTAGTGGACTCTCCCTGCCTTTTTTTTTTTTTTTTTTTCTTTGGCATGTACCCCAAAGCCGGACGTCAAGGGCCAGAAAGTCTGGAAAGGAATTCCACTGTGTTTGCCCCTTACAGACCAGACAAAGCCGTAGACCCTTCGGAGGCACAGAGACTCTCGCCGTTCCCTAAGACAGTCTCTTGACTTTTCCTGCCCCTTTACGGCTCTCTCACTTGACTGCCGCAGCCAACCATACCCCTGACTAGGGTGGGCAGCACATCAGCTCCTGCCCCCAAAAACTACCCTGGGAAAGATCCCTTTTTTCAGGTTCCTTCTCCACAACCGAACAGATTGGAACGCCACTGAATATCAAGAGAGAACAAAAAAGCAATTAGGTAAATAAAGCCTAAGAAGCCTTATAAAGCTCCAAACTTGATCTTACCATTGCTGCCTCAGGCACCCAATCCTAGTAATAATCTAAGAGCCCCAGTTCAGAAATCTCCCTCCCCTTTTAATTCTCAGGCAATCTCTACTCCCTGCCAAAGGAGAACCAGTTACTGAATCTCAGATGAGACCATGGATAATAAATTCGGAGTGAAGGTCCATACCTGAGTCTCAGAAACACAGTACAGGTAAAGCTAAGAATTATTTCCTCCCTTTCCCCATCCAGCAACAGGATGGCTTATTGAAGGTAGGCACTTCAGGTAGTAATTACTTGGTGTGCTGCAATGTAGTCAGAAATGCCGTATTATGTACCATGTCAACACAATTCATTATCCACACAGTTGATTCCCCAACTGCTCCACCTCCCAACAATTCTACCTAAACTCTTTGGGTAAACAGTGGCCTCCTAAATCCAATTGATACTTTTGTTGCCCTAATTTTCCCTGGGAGTCTCTCTTTGGTGATTGACAAAGTTGACCATTGTCTTCCAGCACTCTGTTTCCTTGATGTTGACAACCCCACTTTGCCTTTATGCTCATCCTGCTTGTTAACATTCTTTCAGTTTCCTCTGCCTGTTCCTCTTTCTCTGGCAACCCTGCAAAATCAATGCTTTTCAAGTTTTTCCACTGAAATACCACCCATGACAGATTCCATAAACATGTACTTCCCTATTCACCACTTAGGTCACATGCATAAAAGAACCTGAAGTCACTAGTGTCAAGGGCAAATTTACTTGAAGTGTTCCATCTTCTTTTAAATTGCTCGAAATTTTGCATTGTTCTTCATAATATAGTCACATGTACTAAAAAATAAATTGGTTACAAGTTTAATTCCTTAACATTTTCTCTCCAAATGTTCAAGAAAATACATCAGTCACTTATGCCACATATATTTAGATTACATTCTATGTGCTAGGCATTAGGGATATTGTGTGAACAGCAGACACAGTCCTAGTTCTCATGGAGATTTTATTGTCTAATCTGGGAGACAGATACGTAGTGAGACAATTTTTCTTTTTTTTTTTTTTTTTTTTTTACTTTTTCTAAATTTTAGTCTACTATCCAGTCCAGGAACACATGTAGTATTGATTTTCATGTCCCTTTACCCTTCTTCAGTCTGTAGCAGTTCTTCTAATCTTTCTTTGCCACTCACGACCTTGGCATTTTTGAAAAGTATGGGACATTTATTTGGGAGAATGTTACTCAATTTGAGTTTCTCTGATGTTTTCCCTTGATCAGATTTAGGTTATGCATTAGAATAGCATAGAAAGGATGCTTTGTTCTCCTCAGCATATCATGTCACAAAGTACATGATACTGACAAATCAGTCCTTTTACTGGTGAGGTGAACATTGATCATTTGATCAAGGGGTTGGCGGCCAGGTATCTTCAATGTAAAGTTACTATTTTTCTGTGTTATTTATAAGCAATTTATGGGGAGATACTGTGAGACCATGTAAGAATTCTGTTCAGCAGTTTCACCTACTAAGTTTTACATCCATCAATGATTCTTGCCTGAATCAGCTAGTACTGTGATGATTGGCAGGTGGTAATTTTTTAGCTCCATCACTCCTTCTACATTTAGAAGTGAGACAATTTCTGATCCATGCATTGATATGGGGACAGGGAATCTTCCTGGTGGGCAATTTCTAGCTATCAACCTGGTTATTCCCATTCAAGAAAGGAGGGGATGACCTGACTGATAAATACACTGACTTATAGGCATTGTCTAAGATCATCCAGCTTTAGGTTCTTAGAAAAATGAAATGGAAAATTTGTAAACGATCTGTTGGTGAGACTTAAAGATAAGCCTCTTGGAGTAGTGAGATCATGTTAAGATATTCATGTCCCACATAAGTGCCTAACAGGATGCATCAGGTGGAGATTTGCAATAAGGGGAACAAGATGAATTGTCTGGTGGATGTCAGTCCTTTTCTCCAGCCAACCCAGGGCTTGGTTAATGGGCCCATTTACCAAGTGGCCATCACAGCAGTGACTATTCAGTTGACTCTGACTTAATCAAAAGGGAGATTATCCCAGGTGATTCTGACCTAACCAAGTGAACTCTTTCTGGCATTCTCTGAAACAGATTCTAGTCAGAAGTTCTGCTGACTTTAGAAAGGCAAATAGTCATGTTGTGCACTGCTTATATAGAAGAGCAGCCCTAAGTAGCTGAAGACCTCAGTTCTACAGCTTCTAGGAACTAAATTTTATCAACAACCCGATTAAGTTAGAACTGTGAGCTCCAGATGACAATGCAGTTCAGCTGACTTTACTGCAGTTTTATGAGACCCTAAGCAGAGGACCCTAAGCCATGTCGAGACTCTTAACCCCAAGAAATTGTAAGATAATAAAATTATGCTGTTATAAACCAGTAAACCTATGGTAATTTGTTACCCAGCAGAGAAAACTAAAACAAGAGATAAAATAGCACTTGGATGGAAATCTATAGCTTTAAATATGTAAATGAGAATAGAAAGTCGAAAATTTGAGCTAACCATCCACTACAGTATGGCAAATTAACATGGAAAGAAAAAGCTGAAATCAATAAAACAGAAACGAATGTAACAAAGAAGAAAAACAAAAATACTGGCTTTAAAAAAATTTATAATAAATGTGATAAACCTCTGGCAAGACTAGTCAAGGAAAAAAGATATAAGGAATACAAAGGGTACCATCCTTACAGATCTGGCATATGTTAAGTATACAAGAAAAACATAGTACTAATAAATTTGAAAGTGTAGACGAAACGGAAAGATTCATAGGAATATGCAGTTTACCAATATTACATAAGAAACAGAGAAGCTGACCCTTATTAACAAAAAGAAATTGAATCAGCATCCTATAAAGACACCAGACCCCAAACACACTTTACCTAACAATTTCTAATAAACAGTCAAGGAAGAAGTAACATAAATATTATCTACAAGCTTTCCCAGAAAACAGGAAAAGAAAGCCACTTTCCAACTCACTTTATAAGGCTAAACCAGGCTTGATATTAAGCAAAAATCTTAAAACAAATCCAGTTATTAAAAATAAACCACATCATGCCAGTTTGTTTTTACCCTAGGAAGAAAAGGCTGGCTTAACAGGAATCCAGTTCATGTAACTGACCACATTCAGAGAATAAAGGCAGAAAAAATGATTTTCTCAATACAGCTTTTTAATAAAATTCAAAATTTTCTATCATTTATGATTACAAAAAACTTAGCAAACTAAAGATAGGTGAAAATTTCTAAATTTAATAAGAATATCATAAAATGCTTACAGGATACTTTGAAAGCATTCCCAGAAAACAGAAACAAAACAAGAATGCCTACACATAACCTATTCGACATTATACTGGAGTTCCCTGCAAATGTAATTAGGCAAGAAAAAGTAAAGAAAGGGAGAATACAAAGACAGACAAATCTATGATTACTTATAGAAAGTGCAAAAGAATGTATAAATTACTAGACTTAACAAAAGACTTTTGCAAGTTTGCTGAATAGAAAAATTAATTTAAAGTTTTTTCACATACCAACAAAAAATTAAAAACTTAAAAGATATCATTTATAATGATAGCATCAAAAACAAAGATACAAGAAAGTAAAATTAACGATGTATACAGTATTTCTATGAAGACAATTATGATTTTATGCAAACATACAATGGAAAGACATTAACTCACCAAAAAATGCCCTATTATAAAGAATTTGTTCACAGGTAAAATACAATCCCAATCAAAATCCTAACAATTTTGTTTCGTTGAAATTCCAAAATTTGTGTAAAAATGCAAAGAACTGATTACGGCCAAAATCTTGAAGAACAAGGTATAAAAATACTTCTTTTACCAAATATCAAGACTTTAAAAAGCTGCGACAGTGTGTTACTGATATATGGGCAAACTGATCAATGTAATAAAAGAGAGCCCAGAAACAGACTCATGTAAATATGAGCATTTCATAGATGACAGAAATGGCATGTTTAACCAACTGAGAAAGAGGACTTTTCAGGAAATGAGAGGGGGAAAAAGAACCTGGATACCCACCTCACCCACAAAACAAAATTCAATTTCAGTAGAGGACAAAACTACACATATTTTAGAACACAGCCTAGAAGATATTCATGACCTAAGGGAAGTATTTTTCAAACAAGACACAAACACACCAAAAATAGAGAAAAATATGGATACATTTCACTAGGAGCAGAAAGATAAAGAACTGTGAGAAGACATTTAAAACAGTTATAACCAAATGATTAAGTATTCTTGGTACATGAAGGAATTTTATTGACTTAAAAAAGTCAAAGTTTTAAAAATGGATAAATGATTTAAACAGCAACTTAGAAAAAAGGAGAAATTCAAATAGTAAATTTGTATAAAAAAATAATTAACCTCATGGAAATGCAAATTAAGCAACAATGAGGTAACATTACAAGCCCAGACTTTCCAAAGTTTTATAAATGTGGAACCTTCTAATGCTGCTGGTGAAAGCACTGATTAATTACTTTGGAAAAGTTAAGTATTACCTAGTAAATCTGAAGATACACATATGACTCACCAATTCCATTGCTAGATGTATTCTCAAAAGATCATACACAGGTACAGCCTGACATATATACAGGGATGTTCATAGTGGCTTTGTTCAAAATAGCAAAAAAGGCAGAATGATCCAAATGCCTTCATGGAAGAGATACATAATGGTGGTATATTAATGATAAAACACAATAACAAAAACTATAGCCATATGCATCATCATGGATGACGCTAAATGTTCAGCATGTCACAAAAAAGTGACATTTCTATTTATTAAATATAATTTAATACTTTATTACATTTTATTAATTGATTGTTTAAACTACTTTTAAGGAATGTAGACTCAGTACTACTTGAAATGTGGTCCCATACGGATCCCATATTGATCACCTGTCATTGGTTGATGGAGAGAGAAGCACATAAAGTGAGTAAACATGCATAAACTTTAGAAATGCTGACAGTAATCTGACAGTGCCAATGCATTCAAGTACATGATTGTGTATTTACAAAAGTATCAGTTTATGATGATTTAGCAATTAAAAAAAAATGTGAGAACTAGTATACTTAACTGGTAAAAATACGAAGAAAAGATTATTTGCATTACAAGCAGAACATTGGTTCTCTCTCTTGAGGTGATTCAGGAAACTGACCAGGAAAGGATACATAGGAGCTTTCTAAGGTATTCACAATGTTATATTTCTTTACCTGAGCATTGGATATATGAGTATCTGTTTTAAAGCTTTTCTTCTCATTAAATTGTACATCTTGAATGTGCTCTTCTATATAATTTCACAAATGTAAAAGTGTAAAAATTTGTTATAGACAGTACAACACCAATTTCTTTAAAAAAATACACAAATACCTATAAAAACTGAAATACACCAAAAAGAATGATGGAATTATGGGCAGATTTTGTTATTTGAACAATTACTTATCAAATTCTTATGCTGTTGCCTTTTTGAGATAGTAGTGATCATTAGGAATCCTCCAGCACTAAAAACAGAGTATGCCAGACCAGTGTCACTTTTTTATTTAAATTTCAGCAAGAAAGCTGTTTCCTAATGATATAAATAGGATAACATCCTTTTATTTTCCTCCAGAATTGGGAAACTCTTGAGATGGAGAAGTTAGTCAGGAGATCAAATATCACTTTTATTGTTAACAAAATTAAAGAACATGTTTTTCAATCTGTAGCAAGAGGGACTGGTTAATACCCATATCCATAAACTGGATAAACCACTCAATTACTGGCATAGTCACATAACCAGGGCTTCTGCTGTGGGGAGATGATGTAAAACTCCCTAAGGAATAAGTCTTTTGAACTTCATATTCTCTTATTCCTTTAGTACTCTGTAAATATTGTAGACCCTTAGAATCCATTCTGCTTCATTACCTGTGTGACATTAGTTGCTCATACAGCTATCCCATGTACACCAACTAGGTTATGTTCCTGGCGGTCAGACTGTCTTACTGTCTTTTTTTTTTTGAGACCAAGTCCTGCTCTGTAGCCCAGGCTGGACTGCAGTGGTGCAATACTGGCTCACTGCAACCTCCGCCTCCTGGGTTCATGTAATTCTCCTGCCTCAGCCTCACGAGTAGCTGGAATTACAGGCAGTCGCCACCAGGCCGTTAATTTTTGTATTTTTAGTAGAGACAGGTTTCACCATGTTGGCCAGGTCGGTCTCAAACGCCTGACCTCAAGTGATCTGTCCATCTTGGCCTCCCACAGTGCTTGGATTACAGGCATGAGCCACCGCGCCCAGCCTGTCTTATTAATTTTTGAAACTTCTAGCAGATCATTATGTGCATGACAGACATTCAAACACTTTCATAGTTGTGTCATGTATTGTTCATATAGGAGCCACATGAATAGAAGTCATAGTAAGGACTTTAGGAACTAAAAAAAGATCAAGAGACCAGAATTAGACTAATGATAAAAATAGAATTACTAAGTGCTTGCATATGCTAGGCACTGATCCTCAGTGTTTCATAAACATTTCATTCTCCTTACACCAGATGGCAACACCTTAGCAGCAGATGGAAAACAGAAATATATAGTTAATAAAATTCAAAGTCACACAACCATGACTTGAATTGGGCTGTGACTCCAAAGCCAAAGCACTGAACCACTGCTGAGCTATAGTGAAATTAAGATAGCTAAGCCTTCAGAGATCTATCCTTAATTGTTTTTTGTAAGGCAGTATTACATAGTGCTTGAGAAAGAGGGCCCTGGAGCCAGACTGCTATAGTTCATATTCAAACTCTGCTAATTACTGTGTGAGATGAGATTTCTTAACCCCTCTATGCCTCAGTTTCCTCATCTATAAAATGGGAGTAGTATCTTTATTGCATGGAATCATTGCAAAGATTAAATATGTCAATACAAATACTCAGCACAGCACCTAGCACAAGGTAAGCATTCAATAAATGTTAACCTACATTTACAGTTATTTCCCTGTTGTTTTTGGAGAATTGTGCCCAGGAACCAGACTGTCCCCTCTGACCACATTATTAAGAAAATCACTGATACAACTGGGTATTATACAACCTAAAGTTAATTTACTTAAAAATTAAGACCTCTTTGGAGCAACTGATGATTTAAATGCTTTTGAACTACACAAACTTTCAGTAAGGAATGCAAAGAGGAGGTTAAAAATTAGGCAGTATAGACGTAGTATTTCTCTTTCATTTTTTTGGACAGTCCCTCAGATATTTGAATAAAATACCAATAAATAATCATTCTCATTATAGAACTGTACTCCAGGATTTAAGTCTATAAGGAGCTTTAGAAAGATTTAAATCCTGACAGAAATGAGTGAAGTCAGTTTGTTGAAAGATTTTTTTTATTCTACAAGAAATTGGTAGGTGCAATCCTGTTAAAGAAATTTCTTGTTTTCAAAAGTAAATGAAAAACCCCTCTGAATTATTTATATATTAATTTAATTTTTGAAAACAATAGTCATAGGGTCTGCTTTGTCCTATTTAACTATAAATGTTACACATTTACAAACTAAAACAAAAATGCATAGTACAGAGATTTAAATGAAATTTGAAAGAATAAATTTGCTTTTTAGTCCACTGTATTTTCAAAGTTATTACCAAGCTTGGATGAAAGTTGTGAAACACAAACCATTTGTTTAATAGAAAAAAAAAAATGTGTAGATTATTAGCAAAGTAATTTTTTAAAATTTATCTTCACACAGTTGAAATTTTAGTATAAACTTATATATCAAGTTGCTTTCCATTATTTATTATACTTTAAAAATATATACAACTATGATGTTCAGATATGTATTCTGAGCCATTATGTCCAAACATAAATATTTGGAAAATTCAAACTGTTGCAACACATTAGGAAAGGATTAAGGAAAAATGATGAGCTACAAATTATGTAGTTGGAGGAAGAAAAAAACATTACTTAGCATTTATGTCTGGATAGGTATGTATTTTCTAATTTACATATACATATCCAGTTGAGCATAAACAACCATCAAAATTTAACCAGTTACACAGAAACTAGACTCAGCCCACACTATTGTCTATAACAGGTTAACAGTAGTGATTTCAAAAATTTTAATATATCTCAATAGTTTCACCAAAAATTATTTGTGGTTAATATTCTAGTATCATGAAGTTTCGAGAGGTACAGATTAAATGAGTGCACTATCTATGCCAAATTCAGCAAGATCTATACCTTACTGTTTAATTATGGTGTAAGTATCTGAACACAATAGCATAGAGGCGCAACCAGAAAAGGACATTTTACATATGCCCATGCTGATCAATCACATTAACATTAGTGCTTACAACTCTCAAATTTAAATAGACAGGGACACATATAAAGCTGCAGGACAACTTCAATACAATAACCAAAATTGACAAATCTGCAAAATCTTAAACTTTACTTCTTAATCCATTGATAAATATTATTTAAAGATTAGTTATTTGGTCTTCAAAAATCTTAAAAAATGAAAGGGATGGAAACATGTTCACTCTGCTGTACTGTGGCATCTGAAATTAACAAGCATGACAACTTGAATTTGTTTTGCTCTTACATGCAAGAAGTGTATATATGCATTTTAAGATAGCTTAGAATTAAGAGTTAAACTTTAGTCAGTAACGGTAAGTGAGTAGGATGGCTATCCAATCTGTATTCTATGGTATCACATATCAAAGTCTCTACAATATGACAGTCTTGTTCAGAACTCATCACCTTTGGGTGGAGAAGAGAGGCATGGCAGAAAAGCAGTTGCAATTAAAAAAAAAACAGCAGAAAAGCTTTAAATATCTATACAATTTTGAATCATCTTGTATTCTATCAGATAATACTCAGAACAAAATCTTATTTCAGTCAGCTCAATCTATACAAGTTATAAGATGCAAACAATGTAAACTCTATAGTGTACAGAATATGCACTATTTAATACTAATTAAATAAAGAACAGTCAATGAAGATTACCAAATAGGAAACACAAAGCATTCTAAATTTTTAAATCACTTTAGGGCAGCTAACCAGAAACTACAGAAATAAAATACGCAAGACAAAAAAAAAAAAAAAAAAAAAAAAAATTAAATCAACTAACTTTTCAGTGCATCACACCTATGAGGATAGAATGTATGGCACTTATGTGATACTAATATTAACAATTGTTCATTTAAGCTGGGAATGACTCACAGACATTAAAGTCATATAAGGGCAAGAGCCACAGAATTAAAATGTTAAAATTAAACATATCTCCTTTTTTCTTTGTGAAAGCACTGCAAATGTAATGAGTACAGGTAACTCAACAAAAATTTTCCTATTTCATTTGCCCCCATTGTAGTGTCTTAAATTATTCTGTAATATTTCTACCTGCTATAAACAGTCTGATTTTTAAGGCCTGTATAAACTCTATTATGCTACTCAACACACTGTTTTCTGTGTGCTACAAATGCCTTTATGAAAAAATAGCATAACTGGTTATAAATCATAGAATAAACCCAAAAAACAAAAGTTTGACATTTTCTAAGCTAGTGAGAAATAAATTATACCATGATGTATCAATATTAATTAGCATTCTTATGGTAGATTTCTTTTCCTCCATAAAATTGAACAGTGCAGAACAGGGCTTGGGCTACAGTTCATCACATTTGGTTTTCTTATAAACAATTAAAAGGCAATTTTGTTCCTCCATAACACACGTAGACATTAAATCTAAGGTTTTTAAAATATCAACTACCTATAAGAAAAGTAGTTTTAAATGGTTAAAAGGAATCAAAATACCAAAGTTTAGTGTGCCAAGAGTAGATATAAACAACCAAGAACAGAGTAGATCATTGGTATTGATTATTTAACATGAATAGCCCAAAATGAGTTCCAAAGTTTTTCCACCTTTACAAATGAAAAAAGGTGTCCTTTCCACAGTTTGGGGATATGCATTGTACATCCCTCCCAACAAGTGTATGAGTAAGGTTTTAAAAATGTTGTCAATATTAAGTTCTTCAGTACCTAAATTAGAGGACAGCAATTACAGTGGCAATGGTGCATCAATTCTCAAAATGTAGTTATGATCCAACACGAGTTATGGTGGTTCTTTTATCTGAGAAAAAGCTTTTCAAAAGAAATACCTGCCCTATGCTAACCACCAGAAGAATGAGGGCTTCTCCTACTGACCAATAGGCCACTCTTGTATTTAGATCCTCTGCTCGACTTCGGCCTTGAGCTTCTCTTAAACGGAAATGAGTCTGATAATCGATGACAGACTTCAGAGCTTCGTGAATTGAAACACAGGCAGATTCCATCTAAACAGAAATACTTTCAGTCAGTATGTGCGATACTTTGTGTAGACTTCATCTATCATATTCAGCTTTTTTTTCAATTTGATCTCAATTCCTCTTTTAACATGCTACTAATCTGGCATTCATTCATACATTTATGCCAGTTGTCCTTGCAGTGAAACCCTCCTACTCATTTTCACTAGGACAACTGTTAAGGCTAGAGATCTCATGAAGCAGCTGTTTTCCCCAACTGAGATGTCACAGCCATGGCATCACTAAGGTGGCAGATGGAATACTAAGCTAACAATAGCAGAAATACTTATCGGCTAAGGTTGGTGACTACAGAATTTCCACCCCAAGTTCTTTAAAGAAGAATTAGAAGGACGAGAATGGCAGTAAGTTCACCAATAATGAGAATATAAGTCAAAGCCCAAATACCTATAAAAATAAACAAAACTTGGTACAAAAATAAAAGGCTGCATTAGTCAAAGTTCTTTGAACCATGTTTAAAACAGCCACAACATCAAAATCGTTAGGTAACTTTTAAATCTGAAAGGGATATATCAGAATAGGAATAACTTTTTAAAAATATTTATCTATTTGTTAAATCAGCCCTTTCCCTCATGCCTGTCAACTAAACCAATATGTATGTTCCCAACAGGATGCAAGTTTCAGTTTCACTGTGTAATGTTTGTGAGCCTTTAGCTGATAACAGCTTGCCTTTTTATACATTTATTATACCATCTGTTTTGAGAAAGGTTAAGTGACTAATTTTTTTGTATATCATGTTTAATATTTTTCTATTGCTGCAAACTTAATCCTAGTGGTAAAATATATGTTTTATTATTATTTTATGCAGCAAACCATGTATTAAGTTTTTACAACAAATCTAAGTTTGTCTTAATTTTAGTTAAGGAAAACAGACATTAGAAAATAACACTTAATAAAGTTCTACCAAAGTATGAAAGGAATGATTATTAAAATACTCTATTAAAACTACTTTTTAAAAATGCAAGAAATTAGGAGGCAAACAAACTGCATTAACCTATTACAAGAGTCAAATGTTTTTTGTTGTCCTTGCTTTGTTTGGGTCCCTAAGAATGAAAAATTTGCAGAACTGTGCTAAAATGATTTCTAATTTGTGATAAGGAGCTAGAGAGAGATGTGCTTCTAGCATTTCTTTGCTTCCTCTGTATTCTCAAAATGACATGTTGCCCAGGGATTCTTCACCTGCAAAGTAAACATAAAAGCAAGGAGCTGATGCAAGTGCGGAATGTTTAGGACCTCCTTCAAGCCTGTCCGTGGGGTATGGGTTAAGAACTACTGGATTAGAGAAAATCACAGAAATTAAATTACATGCATCCATACAACTTTTGAGATGTGATTTTTTAAGAAACTTTTATAGTGAAAACTTCCATACATATCCAAAAGTAATGAGAAAGTACAATGAACCCCTATCATGTCAATAACAATTAGCACATGGCTAATCATCTACATTCTCCACGTATATTCCCCAATTATTTTTAAAGCAAATCCCAGATTTTTTATCACTGCAGCTACAAATACTTTTATATGTTATTACTAAAAGATAACACTTTTTAAAAACATAATCCCAATAGTATTATAACACATAAAATAATTTAAAACAGTTCCTTAAAGTCAGGAAATACTATTCAAATTTCCCCTATTGTCTCAAAATTTGTTTTCAAATTAGAATCCAAGTAAGGTTAACACAATCATCTGGCTAAGTCTTCATTAATCTTTAGGCTTTCTTCCTTGCTTTTTTTTTTTTTCCTTGCCACCTATTTACTGAAGAAAGTTGGGGGAAAGAGAACCCCTATCCTGCGGCATTTCTCACTTTCTGGATTTTGCCAACTGCATTCCCGTGCTGTTCCTTTATCCTCTGTATGTCTTGTAAATTGGCATTTGGAGCTAGAGACTTGATGGAATTCAGGTGCAATGTTCTGGGTGGGAATGCCTAGTAGTCACTGTTGTGTACTTCTTACTGCATATTATCACAAGACACATAATGCCTAGTTATCTCTCCATTTGTGAATGATCATGCAGTCTGATCCACTCACTAAAAAGTACCCCCCCCTCCACCGCAGCCTTTTACTTAATGGTTTTAGTAGTGACTGGTGATCATTGCCTACTCTAAATCCACCATTTTATCAATGGGTAAAAAATGGTGAGAGTAAAACTCTTACCATTTATTCTGCGTTACTAGGCAGTAATTTTATTCTGAACTTACTAGCTGGTAATTTTCAATTTTAAAGTATGAAAAGTTGCTTTAAAAGCCAAAATAGACAAATGGGACCTAATCAAACTCCACAGCTTCTGCACGGCGAAAGAAACAGTCAGAGTGAATCGGCAACCAACAGAATGGGAAAAAATTTTTGCAGTCTACCCTCTAAAAAGGGCTAATATCCAGAATTTACAAAGAACTAAAACAGATCTACAAGAAAAAATACAAAGAAGCCCATTCAAAAGTGGGCAAAGGATATGAACAGACACTTTACAAAAGCAGACATACATAAGGCCAACAAACACATGAAAAAATGCTCATCATCACTGGTCATTAGAGAAATGCAAATCAAAACTACACTGAGATACCATCTCACACCAGTTAGAATGGTGATCATTAAAAAAGCTGGAGACAACAGATGCTGGAGAGGATGTGGAGAAATAGGAACACTCTTACACTGTTGGTGGGAGTGTAAATTAGTTCAACCATTGTGGAAGACAGTGTGGCAATTCCTTAAGAACCTAGAAATAGAAATTCCATTTGACCCAGCAATCCCATTAGTGGGTATATATCCAGAGGATTATAAATCGTTCTACTGTAAGGACACATGCACATGAATGTTCATTGCAGCACTGTTTACAATAGCAAAGACCTGGAACCAAACCAAATGTCCATTGATGGTATACTGGACAGGGAAAATGTGGTACATATACACCACGGAATATTATGCAGCCATCAAAAATGTGTCCTTTGTAGGGACATGGATGAACCTGAAACCATCATTCTCAGTAAACTGACACAAGAGCAGAAAATCAAACACCGCATGTTCTCACTCACAGGCGGGTGTTGAACAATGAGAACACATGGACACAGGGAGGGGAGCATCACATACTAGGGTCTGTTGGGGGGAAATGGGAGAGGGACAGGGGGATGGGGAGGTGGGGAGAGACAGCATGGGGAAAAAAGCCAGATATAGGTGAAGGGGAGGAAGGCAGCAAATCACACTGCCATGTGTGTTCCTATGCAACAATTTTGCATGTTCTTCACATGTACCCCAAAACCTAAAATGCAAAAAAAGAAAAAGAAAAAAATAAGAATTAGAGCTAAAATCAAGTCAATGAAATTGAAAATAGGACATTAATAGAGAAAAATCAACAAAATCAAAACCCGGTTCTTTGAAAAGAACCAGAAAAAAAAAAAAAGAAACACAAACTACTAATATCAGAAAAGAAAGATGTGACATTATAGAGCCTATAAACATTAAAAGGATCATAAAGGAATACTGTAAGCAACACATATACAAATGTGATAACCTAGATAAAATGGAGCAATTTCTTGAAGAACACAATTTGCCAAAACTCACAGAAAAACAGACAATTTGAATAGCCCGATATTAAGGAAATTGAATCAATAATAACCTTCCAAAACAGAAAGCACCAGGACCAAATAGTTTACTGATGAATTCTACAAAATATTTAGGAAGAAATGATACCAATTCCCTACAATTTCTTTCAGAGTAGAGAAGCAGAGGGAATACTTCCTAACTCATTTTATGAGGCCAATATTACCCAAATACACAAACTGGACAAAGATATTAGAATAAAAACAACAAATCAATAAATTTTATGAAAACAGCTATAAAAATCCTCAGTAAATCATATCAAACAATGTATATAAAATCATACATCATGACCAAGTGGGATTTATCCCAGTTATACAAGGCTGGTTCAACATTTGAAAATCAATTTTTGTATTCCATCACATCAACAAGCTAATAAATAAAAATCAGTATAATAAATAAAAGTTGCTTTATAAATATCCCTATTATATAAGACATTAGCTTTTTGAAAGTAGAAAAATGGGACTAAGAAAAATAAAAAATGTAGTATGGATAAAGAAGGGTGTGATACTAACTGCTTTATTACCATTAATTTCTTATATTTACCCACTTAGGTTTTTAGAATAAGCTGCCTTATATATGTTAAAATTCATGAAGGAATGGATACAGGTTAAGGTACTGACCCCAAAGAAACATCATTTTATAAAGCAAAATGTCTTTCACAAAGGACTTTAAAATAAAGAGAACATTTCTAAAATTAAGAGTATTTAAATACATCTTGCTGATTCTTACAGGTTTATGAATTAAGGCTTTTACACATTCTTAAAACTGCCTCTTTCACCATGACTTTGGCCAAGAGACTACATAGAACTTGGGAACACTAAAATACCAGTTTAAGGTTTTAACGAATAGGTGGTAAATAATTCCTTTTCATGCCTAATTGAGTACTTTTAGATATGATCTAAGCCCACACAGGTTGAGTATCCCTTATCCAAAATGTTTGGGACCAGAAATGTTTTGAATTTCAGATTTTCTCTGATTTTGGAATGTCTACATATACATAATGAGATATCTTCGTGATGGGACCCAGGTATAGACATGAAATTCAATTATGTTTCATATACACCTTATACATATAGCCTTAAGGCAACTGTATATGATATTCTCAACAATGTGTCATGAGGTCAGATGTACAATTTTCCACTTGGGGCGTCAGGTTGGAGCTAAAAAAAAAAGTTTTGCATTTTAAAGCATTTTGGATTTTGCTGTATTTGAACTAAAAATAAAACAGTCCTCATCACCTAAGCAATAGCTTTTCACTGGGTTTAAATTTTTTACACTATCTTCTTCTATTTCTCCAAAACAAAACTGAATTTAGCTTTTATAACTATTTTTGTGAAATGACTTGCCATTAATCTTATTATTTCACCTAAAGTTAGAGCACAAGTTACCGTTAACAGCAGCTTGAGTAACACTAAGTAATGGTATAAAGGCTATCATGTGGTACTGTTTATCTACTAATTTAGGCATTATTTTGCTTTCAGTTACACCAGCCTAATGAGTATGATAGCAACATTCCTTCAGGGATTAAAGAAAATGCTTTCAGACGATTGGAACATTGCTCAGCCTTCCCAAACTTCTTTTACTACTGATGTTTCTACCTTAGTGACTTCCTCATATTTTAATGCTTCTTTCTCTCTTTACACTTAAAAGTTCATAAAAGCTTTCACATTATTTTTCACTATAATAGTTATCTGTGAAATGCCTACTATGTAACAAATAAGATATATTTTAAAGATTGTTAGTCTCAAAATTCCATGCTCATCAGTTAGTGCATGATATTAAATTATGCTTTTTTCCTCCTTTTAAATATACCACCATTATATTGATTTTTTATTTACCTGGGTAAGAGCACTGACTCGGTTCTCACTAGGAAACAAAGGTGGGTCTTCTCCAACTTGAAAATCAAAATATACAGTTTTATGTGTGAAAGTAGAAAATTCATTGCTGAAGCAAAATTTGTATGTCCCATTTTTGGAGGCTGTGAAGGTAAAACTATCATACTGTTTCTTCATCTCTTTGTATAACACTTTACCATCAGGATCTTCTAATCGACAGTCTACATCATAGTGACCACCAGTAATCACCTGTAAAAAATTTAAAAAAAAAAAAGTCACTGCAAAAAGTTTGAAAAATTAATCAGATTTAATCAGATTTCCTATGAAAATGGCAATAAAGTAATGAGCAAAGGACTTACTATCACGGACAATTTTACATTTTTTGATTTTCACCAGTGGATGGAACTTGGGAGGAGATTTTACTTCAACTAAATTTTACAGAAACTAAACAAGTTTTCTCCAACTTTTATTCACTTTGAACTAGCCAGACAACTGTGCTAATTAATGCAGATCTATTGTATCACTTAAATCTCCCAGCAACCCTACAAGAGACGTTTCTTCCTTCCATTTGACAGGTTGAAAAACTGATGTTGCCAGGCGCGGTGGCTCAAGTCTGTAATCCCAGCACTTTGGGAGGCCGAGGCGGGTGGATCACGAGGTCGAGAGATCGAGACCATCCTGGTCAACATGGTGAAACCCCGTCTCTACTAAAAGTGCAAAAAATTAGCTGGGCATGGTGGCATGGTAGCGCGTGCCTGTAATCCCAGCTACTCAGGAGGCTGAGGCAGGAGAATTGCCTGAGCCCAGGAGGCGGAGGTTGCGGTGAGCCGAGATCGCGCCATTGCACTCCAGCCTGGGTAACAAGAGCGAAACTCCGTCTCAAAAAAAAAAAAAAAAAAACTGATGTTAAATAAGCAACCTATTCAAGACTATTTATCTAGTAAGAGGCACAGGCAGAACTTGAACTCCAAAGTCATATTCCTAACCTTTAAGTTTACTGCCTGCACTATTTTCCTTCTGAAAATTTTCTCACCCACTTTCCTATTAGCATCATCCAAGCACACACAGACTGTGAAGTAATAAGGTAGGTCAATCTTTAGGATTACACTCCATGCATACTTCTATCATAGAAATTGGCTCATTTTACTGCCAAATTGCATACAGGTTGTGTTTCTTAAGTTCTTTTATAGTCAAATATATGGACTTTGATACATATGAGATGAGATGAGTAATGGAGTGGGCTATTCTAAAAGTATATAATCATTTACAACCTTGTTTTCAGGAGACACAAAACTGATTAAACAAAATACTGTCGAAACTCTTGTGATTAAAGCAAAAACAAAAAAAACCATAAAGGCAAACAAGTCTGTTTATCTGGAAAGCCTGTATTAAGGGGAAACATATTGAAAGGAAGGCTGGAGGTAGGTGACATCAGTCTGAACAGAACTGTACAACTATTTTTCAAGAGCTTATGCTTAATCAGTTACAATTCCAGCCATTTGGGCTGTACAAAGAGAGGAGGGAAGATTTTTCCTGTGGTCACTGGACAATATTGTAAGGGACAAAAGGGGGAAAGGATTAAAGAGAAAGCCTTCCTTACATGAGAAAGAACTGAGTAGGAGGAAAGAGGGAGTGGAGAGAGGTTAAGAAACAGAGTGAGAATATAATGAGAGTATCCACTTGTGAAAGACATGATTAGGAAGAGACATTGGGTTGAAGGGTTCCCAAAGCACCATGTGATGGGTAGCACAAGATTATTTTCAACCTTGAACCCTCTTGATTAGCATACTGACATTCTAGGTCTGTAGAACAGAGTTTTCAAACTTTGGACTTAAAAGAAGGATCTGTGACCTGTGTGACCTTTTCCCACTTCAGAGAGAAGGATGACTAACTGAACTATGTTACAGATCATTTTGATAATCAAATGAAAATAATTATGCACTTAGGAAACTGTAAAAATATGTAAATGTTAACATAAAGATAAAATGTTTTGATATAACTGTCTTATCAATTGGGCATTTGCCAATTCCCATCCTCACTAAAAAGGATGGGGATTCACTTTTTATCCATGTGAAAATAATAACTTCATTTTGCTGTACTCAGTTATTCATACTTGACCATTGTATTCTGAATGATCAAACACATATATACAAACTGAATAAGACCAGAACTTATCATCACCCTACTTCTCTTCCATCAAACATTAAAACAAGTAATCTCACTTAATAGTATCCCTTTAAACCTGTCTAATCACCTACTATTGAAACTGAGGATCATCCCAAACTAAGTGTTCCTGTCTATCCATATGGTCACACAAATCTCTCATTCTTTTTGCCCTTCTCAAATTCACTGCATTCCTAAACCACAATCCAGACAGGACTACTGCCACAACTTCCTAAAAGGTCTTCCCACTACCCAGTCTCTTCTGCCTAACTCAGGGTTTCTCAACCTTAGCATTGTTCCCATTTTGAGCAGACTAATTCTGTATTGTAGGAGCCTGTACTGTCCTGTGCACTGTGGCACATTTAGCAGCTTATCTGGTCTTTTCCCACTAGATGCAGGTCGCTACCCTTCTCCCAACATGATGCCAAATGTCTCCTGGGAAGGAGGGGTGCCAATCTCCTCATCTTTCCTCATTCCCCATTGAGGAATCACTTAAAACCTTTTGATAATTACCTGTGGCCTGCAGAAAAATCTAAGACTGTTAACAATGACATACTATTCACCTGTTCTTCCTCCCAGGTAGCTTTAGAACCTCTTTTATTCACACCGTTACTCGTTCTATGTTCCTAAAATACCACATTATCAGAAATTCTCTGAACAAGTCTTTGCTTTACATCTGCACTGACAGTGGCAATTCAATGGGTTTGCTAAACAATCACAGGACTCAAAATGACAGTGTTTGCAAATCTACAGTTTATTACAAGAAAATAACATAAAATATCACAGCCAAAGGCTGTCTCACAGCAAGAGGTCTGAAAAGGTCAGGTGTGGGCTCCTCTGTTCCCCTCTGTTAGGTCTGTGGCCAGACACATATCCTCTCAGATCTGGAACCACCCAGGTGTGGGAAGAAAACACCTTGGAACCAGGGAACCCAAAATAAAGTCTGGACTGCATTTTTAAATATGTTGTTGGTCACATAGGCATTTTCCTGCTATGTAGCCAGTCTCAACAGCAGAACTCTAGGTTGGGAGTGTAGTCTCACTGAGACCAGGAGCAAATCATCAATCTCACTGTTATCAATAAATAATGTTGACAAACTGCCCCCAAAGCCCTTGAACTCACAGTCACAAGGCTATTATAACAGCTTTATATTAAAGCTAGTAATAATAGTTTTGTGACTATTAATATATATAACTACAGTCACAAAACTATTATTATTCAGTGTATATTTTAATGCCATGCACAAACGTTAGCAATAGAACTCAGGCTAATTTCAGGTCTGCTGGAACTGTCATGAACATGACTGCCTAGGGCTCTTTCTTCTCTCCACTGCTAACTTATAGAGAAACTCCTATTTATCTTTCAGACTCAGCTCTAACATCAGCTCCTGAGCTGAATTTCCCCTGAAGATCCTTCTGTCTTCTGCCAGTACTATACCTAGTGTATACCTTTATTGTTGCATTTAACATTATATGACTATACAGGTTTATGTAAGCTCTCTGAGGTCAAAGTCAGTCTCTGGGAGGTAGTATAATAAAGTTAAGAATTTAACTTGGGATTGCATTACTGATTCAGCTACTTCTAAGTTTTGTGCCCTTGGATCTATCCAAGGTTAGCCTATCTAAACCTCAGTTTCATCAGTAAAAAAGGAGTAAGAACTGTATCAATTTCCTATTGAGCTTCCCTGAGAATACACCTGAAATGCGTGGCATACTGTCTACACATAACAGATGCTAATTTGTTAGCCATTGTAGTACTACCCTTATCACTAATCACCGAGTCTGCACACATAAAAATCCAGGAACTGCTTATTAAATTCAAACAAAGAAAATGTTGGCTTATACTTTTTATCACAATTCCTGCTATCTTCTTTTCTGTTCCCTGGTGCTAATCCATGAAGGTAAGTAAGCCTAAGGGTCATCCTTGGCCTCCCCTCCCTGACTCACTATAGCCAGATAATCACCAAGTCCTGTTGATTCTACCTACTACATTCTCTCCAATCCTTTCACTTTTCACTTACCCCACTGCTCTAAGCCACTATCATTTCTTGTCTGGACCACCACAATAGCCTCCTAATCAGCCTTCCACATCCAGTCTGCAACATCTTACCACCATTTCTCTACCTGCACAAGTTATTATCAGTGTAGCTACAAGAATACTCTGGTCATATCACTAAACTGCTTATAACCCTCTGATGGCTTCCCATGCTTTCATGAAAAACAAATCCTTAACATGGTCAGCAAAACACTATCTGGCCTGCTCCTGCTGACCCCTTGCTCTGGCTCCTTATTCCCAACCATACTGGACCTTTCTCTACGGCCCTCAAATTCTCAGTGTTCACTACTACCACAGGCTATTCCCCCTCCTCCCTTACCAAGGTATTTACAGCCCATCCTTTAAAGTTCAACTTAAAATAATTTTCCAAAGAAAGCCTTCGTGGATCCTATTTACTGCTCTTAAGGCACAGTTCTGATGAATGAGCAGGTACCAGTTAAGAAGAGTAGGGAAATAGGGGAGGGACAGCGGGGGTTGGGGAGCTGGGGAGAGAGAGCATGGGGAGAAATGCCAGATGTAAGTGATGGTGAAGAAGGCAGCAAATCACACTGCCACGAGTGTATCTATGCAACAATCTTGCATGTTCTTCACATGTACCCCAAAACCTAAAACGCAATAAAAAAAAGTTTGAAGAAAAAAAAAAAAGAGTAGGAGAGAGGAATCATAAATTCATAAATGATGGAAGTAACCCTGTCTGTTTCCACCACTTCTGTATTACTAGCACCTAGTATTCAATAGCTATTCAAATGTTCAATGTGCCAACCAACCAAAATTGGAACTCAGTAAAGACTGTTCTAACCAACTGACGAAACCACATTCTGTTAAATAAAGTTTCTTTTTTGTATAATCCCAGAGATCAGAAGGGGCCTCTCACTTATCACAGAAATTCTTTCTACAACATCCTTGGCAAATGGCCGTTCAACCTGTAGTGGAGCTCTTCCAACGACAGGGACCGCATTAACCAACAGTCCTAATATTGGTAAAACTGAAAAGCAATGAAGTTAGACACTGGCAGCACTTCAAATCCAATTAAATTGGAGGTGCGGATTAGAGAGTAGGGGATTGACACTGGGAACTATAGAGTAGAAATAATTTTCTTTAAGGGAATCTTTTAAGGGAGAAATTTCAATAGGCCTTAAAAACGAGAATGCAAAGAAAGACTAGAAGCAGTATTTCTGAAATTCACATATTTTAACATCTGGACTTAACATCTCTCGCTCAAGGTTTAGAAGAGGAAAGTCAAATTCTGGGCATCAGCTACCTAGAGGCGATTTTTGAATTAGCCCCAGGAACGGGAAACGCCGACAGGAAAGGGCCATCCCCTCAAGTAACAGCCCCAAGCCCGGAGCCGCGAGTTGGGGCCCAGGGACTGCCAGGCCCCCGATACCTGGAACTCCAGCGTGCACTTGGTGCCCTGAGCGATGTCCTCGTAGAAGCACTGCTTGGCGTTGTCAGGAAGCTCGAAGGTGATCTCAGAGGCGCCGCCGGGTCCCGGCACCAGCAGCAGCAGCGCGAGCAGCCTGCAGCCCCAGCGGCCCGCGGCGGCAGCCCAGCGCGGCACGGACCCCGGCCGCGGCATCCCGAGAAGGCGGCGGCGGCCTCAACAGAGCTGCGAGACGCGAGGTCAGGTCTGCGCGGACTCACGGCGCGCGGCAGGCCTCAGCGCAGGACGCCCGGCAAAGATACACCGCAGAGCAGGTCCGCGCCTAGGGGAAGATTCGGGATCACAGCGAGCCGCCGGGTCCCTGCGAGGGGCTCAGAGGGGCGCACCTGAGGAGGGGAAAGAGAAGCGGAAAAGGCCCTAAATCGTCGGAAGTGGGGATTAGCCCTTGGGGGGGGGGCGGGGGGAAGGGGCGGAGCCTGAGACACCGGCTTTAGTGACCCGGATGTATTCTCCTCCGGGGCGCGGCGTTGGAGTGCGTACGTGGAAGCCCGCGAGGCGTTGGCTCGGCCTCTGCGGCCTCCTGGGACGAGGGGCGGGGTCAGAGGCGTGGGCGGAGAGGGGCGAGGCGAGGGAGCGGGTGTGGCGGCCGCGGTGGGTACTGGCGGTTGGCGGGGTTAACTACGCTCCACTTACTGACTTTGTTGTTTTTGTTTGTTTGAGACAGCCTCTCGTCCTGTCACCCAGGCTGGAGTGCAGTGGCGCGATCTGGGCTCACTGCAACGTCCACTGGGAACTTAGCGCTTGGGGAACATCGAGGGAGTGGTAAGGGGCTCATTTTGCCTTAGGGTGCTAATCTTTGGTGGTAGAGCGTTTTGCAATTTGCAGAGTTTTCTCGTAATTAATAATAACTATTTGGGGGAAGCAACCGGGCAAGGAGCGCGAATTCTAAGAGCAGACTGCAGGAGTGCTTAATCCCTGCTTTGCCACGTACTGGCTGTGTGACTTCCCGCCACTTGCTTAAACTCTCTGCCTCAGTCTGTGTTTGTAGAATGGAGATATTAATAACACCTACTACAGAGAATTATTACAAAGTTCCAATATTTGCAAATACCTAGAACTGGTTGGTATATAGCAAGCGCTACATGAACTTTTGTTAAGTAAATTAAACATCTGAGAGTACGCCTTATCACCAAGCACTATGCTAAGCACATTACACATATGTCATTCCATGCTTCAAACAGCCTCATAAGGTAGGTATTGTTATGCTTATTTCACTGATGAGAAAATTGAGGATCAAAAACATTGAGTAGCTGCCTATAATCACACCACTGGTTTGTATTGAAGTGCTTAAGAAATAATCGTGTGAATAGGTAATCAGGTGATGATTCTTATGGTGCATTATACATTTTCTCATGCATTATAAACACGAATTAGATATTCTTTTTTAAATAAATGATTGGATGAGGCTTTAGTCAGTAGAGGGTTTTATGAAAAGGAAATAGAGGCAGATAGGAAGCAGGCAGAAGAGTGAAGAGGGTGAGAGTAGGGTGGATGAGTAGTGGGACATGAAGGGAGGGAGACGCAGGGCTGCTGTGCAGTCCTCCAGCCACCTGTCGTGCCCAAAGCCTCCACAGTGGAGAAATAAAGGGACAAGATTTCTAGTCAAATTTCTTAGTTATTGGGAGGGGATCTGGGGGAGTTTGAGTCTTGCTGAGAATTGGGTCAGAAACAGAAGCATTATTTGTGTTAGTGAGGGGGAAGAAGGCTGAATTCGAAAATAGAAACATGGGTTCTATTTACTAATTCTGTGACCTGGGACAAGTTAACATTGGTCTTTTAAATAAGCCTCAGTTTCTTCATACATAAAATGGCTGTACAAACAAACAAAAAATTGAATGAATAAAATTACAATACAATACATTACATACCACTAGACAGGCAAAAAATTTTTAAGAGTAGCAATAACAGATATTGGTCAAATTATAGAGCAAAAAAACCTCTTATACACTGCTAGTGTAAATTGACCAATCAAGTTGGAAAACAATGTGCCATTATCTAATAAAAGTAGAATATATGTACACACACAGAACGCACACGTATATACTGTGTATATATATACATATATACATGTAGCCTGGAATATAGCCATAACCTGCAAACTCCACTTTACATATACTTATAGAATATATGTTTAGAGCAGTAGTTCTCAATTGTTGCTCTGAAAACCCTGAGAGGTCTCTTGAAACCCTTTCAGAGGGAATGTAATGATCTGTGTGAAGCTGGATTTTCATTGTTTTTCAACCAAACAACGTAACAGATTGAGTATCAAAGGAAATAAGAACTCAGCTTCTTCTGTAAATCTAGATATGAAAGATTTATTTTAAAAATTCCTGCTAAATTTTTATTTGGAAAATCTTTTTATTAAAAGATGTATTTATGTAAATGTGTGCAGTGAGTTGAATTGTGCCCCCCTAAAAAGTATATGTTCAAGTCTCAACCCCTCCACCCCTATGAATCTGATTTTATTTGGAAATAGAGCTTTTGCAGATGTAATTAAGGACCTCAAGATGAGGTCTTCCTGGGATTTAGGGTGGGCCCCAAATCTAAAGACTGGTATCCTTATGGTATGATTTGGCAATGTCTCCAGCTGAATCTCATCTTGTAGTTCTTATCCCCAGGTGTCATGGGCGGGACCTGGTGGGAGGTGATTGAATCCTTGAGACAGGTTTTTCCCATGCTGTTCTCATGATAGTGAATAAGTCTTTTGAGAGCTGATGCTTTTATTGTAGTTCCCATAATCCCATGTATCATGAGAGGGACCAGGTGGGATATCATTCAATCATTCGAGCGGGTTTTCCCCATTCATTTGTGTTTCCCATAAAACATTATTAATGTTCATAATGCATGAGAAAAATGTATATAATGCACTACGACAAAGACTACCTGTTAGCAACAGGAGATCTGATGGTTTTATAAAGGGCAGTTCCCCTGAACACGCTCTCTTGCCTGCTGCCATGTAAGATGTGCTTTTGCTCCAACTTCACCTTCCACCATGATTGTGAGGCCTCCCACATGGAGCTGTGAACTCATTTAACTTATTTTTCTTTATATATTATCCAGTCTTGAGTATTTCTTCATAGCAATATGAACATGGACTAATACATCTTATAAGAGAAAGGAGGGCAGACTTGAGATGCACAGACACAGAGATACAGGGGACAAGGTGGGGGGAGGGGAATGGCATATTGAAAACAAAGACACAGATTGGAATGGTATGTTCACAAGTCAAGGAACACCAAAGATTGCCCATAGCTATGGGAAACTAGGAGAATGACTTGGAACAGCTTCTCCTTCAGAGCTTCCAGAAGGAATCAATCTTGGCAATACCTTACTTGCAGACTTCTGGGCTCTACAGCTCTAAGAGAAAAAAATTTCTGTTGTTTCAAGTCATCACATTTGTGCTAATTTGTAATGGGATCGTCAGGAAACTAATGCAATGTGTAGTAGGATTATTGTTTACTTTAAATGAATTGTCAAATATTTTAAAATATCTCAGATCTCAATAACCTTTACTGGAAATTTTTTAACTTTAAAACTTGTATTTAATCTTCAATTTTTATGATTCTGAGGCCCAGCTGAGCATGGTGGCTCATGCCTATAATCTTAGCACTTTAGGAGGCTGGGGTGGGAAGATCTCTTGAGCCCAGGCATTCAAGACCAGCCTGGGACACATAGTGATACCTTGTCTCTATAATAAGTTTTTAAAACTTAGCTGGCCATGGTGGCACATGCCTGTAGTCCCAGCTACTTGCAAGGCTAAGGCAGGAGGATTGCCTGAACCTAGGAGTTTGAGGCTATAGTGAGCTATGATCACACCACTACACTTCAGCATGGGTGACAAAACCAGATCCTGTCTTTAAAACACTTTTTTATAAAAAGATTCTGAGGCTAAAAAGTGTGAGAATCACTCCTTTCAAGAAACTCATGCACAGGTATACCAGAATACATATACAAGAATACTAAAAGCCAAAGCCTACTAACAGTCCCAACTGGAAATATCCCAGATATCTATCAACGTAGGTATATGTAGGTATATTCATAAAATGGAACACAACATTGCAATGAGAATGAACATATTATAGCTACACAGCACAACATTGGAGAATCTTACAAACATGTGTTGTACCAAAGTGAGCATAGAAAGTCAACACCAAGAAAAAAGTATGCCAAATTGCAGGGTCTTTATTGCTGGTACCCATGGAAGACTCAGGTCTCTCCAACCCATGGCCCTGAAAGGAGGCTGTCAAGACCTTTTATGCCTGTAAACCGTCTCCTGGGTAGGGGTAGGAGTGAGGGGCTTTGGACATTCTGTAAGCCACCTCCTGGGCGGGGGTGAGGGTGAGGCACTTTGGACATTCTGAGGGCCAGGGGACTTTGGATATTCCGATTGTTACTTAAGTGGTTCACGGAAGTCAAGATAAGTATTAGTTTACACACTGCCTGGGTAGGGTGGAAATTACAGACCTTAGTTACTTATTACAAGTGGCAGGGGCCAAGATGGCGTGGGTTTGGACTGCTTGCTTGTCACATCAGGGTTACCGAGGTATGGTTGAGGTATGCAGTTTTATGGGGCTTTTACCATGTCACACACGATACAAAAGAAGGTAGGCAGAAAAAAAAAAAGTTGTAGCACAGAAAGGCTGACAACAAGCAAAACTGAACAATCCCATTTTCCTTATATGTGGTGAAGCTATGCAAAAAAACAAGAGAACGATTGATGATCTCAATAGGAGAGCAGGGAAGGATGGAGTAATAAGTGACAGGCAACACTGGGCAAAGTCGGGGGCTTCTTCGGTGCTGGTGATGCTCTTTTTCTTGACATCGGTGGTGGTTACGTGTATGGTCACTTTATATTTACTTGTTAAGCTTACATAATGGTTTATGTTATTTTCAGCACTTATATTTCATAGCAAAAGAAGGAAAATTTAGTGTACTGGAGGCATCAGTAGTTAGTATTGTGAGAAAAACACATCAACACTTGTAGCTTAAAACAATCTGCATTTAGAGTTTACTGCACATTAGATCCCAAATCAGCTGGGTGGGTCTAGTCTCACCTAGGCTCACTTATCCTTGGTGGTCCACTGGGGATTGGACAGACAGCTTTGCTGATCTTTGCTGGGTTCATTCATATTTTGACAGGACAACTGGCTATAGGCTGGTCTAGGATGGTATTGGCTGAGACAACTGAACTCTTCTCCATGTAGGAGTCTCTCATCCTCTAATGGGCTAGCCTGGGATTATTTATATGATGATCCCAGAATATTGGGAGAGAGAATGTGAAAGACCTCTTGAGGCCTAGGCTCAGTACTGGGCCCTGTCACTTCTGCCTCATTCTATTAACCAAAAGTAACAAGGTGAGCCCAGATTCCAGGGATAAGGAAGAGTTTTGTTTGTCGGGGTTTCACTAGAGAGGCAGAATCACCGGAAGGCTAAATAAATAAATAAACAAGTACATAGATATCTTTGTGTATACATATATTATCTAGCTGATTAAACAGTATATGGGAAGCTGTTGCTTCTGTGTCTGGTGCTAGAGCCTGAAATCTGAAGAGATGATGATAGTCAAGAAGGAAAGATGAATGTGAAGTGGAAAAATAAAGAGAAACTGGAGCCTGTGAGAATGGCCATATGTACAGCCGTTTCTCAGTGACTCCAAGGCCCCACCTTCAATGACAGGTAAACTGCAGGAAAAGCTGTCTTTCTTCTTCATGGAACTAAACATATACCTGGCCTGGGGATCAGAAGACTTCAGGCATAAAAAAGAATATCGCTGCTGCTTCCTCACTTCAGATACACTGGCCTTTATCTATGCAAGAAATAGAATTCTAGAAAACAGTAGCTCCAAGTTAGCTAATTTAATACAATACAAATCCACCACAGATACTTTGAAAAAGTGGGTGTGGGACCAGGGAAGAATTTTGTTCCTTTTTGCACTCGATTCACTCCTCCAGATAAAGACAGAAAATGAATACTAAACAAGATTCTTGCCCTTGGAGGGTTCATAATCTAGAGAATATGAATTTAATTTTGGTCCAGATTTTTAGTTTTTTTCCTTTACTTCCCTGGATTATTTTAAGGATCGGAAAGAACATATATGTGAGAAACCTTTATAAAATACACAAACTAATATAATAGTTATGTCAGGTACACACTTTTACTAAGGACCACAAAGTATTACAAGAAAAAACCTCACAATTTGGTTGGGTTACAATGAAAACACAGCAATGGGACTTTTGACCCAAATGTCATCTTTGAGACTAGATAGTCTCATAATCTCTACTAATAGGTAGGCTTGAGCAAATTACCTAACCTTTCTAATACAGATTCTTAATCTATAGAACAGGAATCGTTGTAGGTGGCTGAGAGGATTGAATGAGATAATGAGAAAATGTCTGTACAGCACACAGCAGTGCTTGAAATACAACAGGACTCTATATAATTATTCCACAAAAGGCCATTATTGAAACAAAACTATCATTTTATTCCTATAGATACGGAGTCTCCTCTTATTTCTGTATGTTAGAATATTAAGTTAGGTTAAATAATATAACTAACATAAATGTAAGATTAGAGAAGTTTCAAAGGACAAGGTTTAGGTGGAGGAAAGGAACACAGTCATGACCTCCTTGGTGTCAGCATCAGATACACATAAGTGAAACTCTGAGATTAAAGCATTTGCCACTTTTAGGCAGCTCCTGACATAAGGGAGGGAAGACTAGAAATGTCAGCATCTTCACTGTTACATCTAGAGCCTACATTCATAATTATCTGAATCTGAGCTATTCCTGAAAACATTTTGGAAAACAATTTTGGGAAGAGTTAACCTGTATTCTTTTTCCTATTGTTTAAATAGGAAAAATAATCTATTCCATATTCATCAAAAAAATCGAACCAGTTGTCCTAAATATCACCAGCAATACTCTTCAAGTTAACAACTTATCAAGTGTATCTTCATTATATAGTCATGTGCTGCATAACTACACTTCAGTCAACAACAGACTGAATATATGACAGTGATTCATTCCTTAATATTATTTTTTCAGGTTTCTAAAATAACCTTTATTTTTTAAAAGTTAATGTGTGTGTTACAGGAAACTGAAAACACAGGAAGTAAAGAACAAAGTCATTCACAATCACAAGCAGTTTTCTATGATTATAATATTATATATATACAGAGTCTCACTCTGTCCCCCAGGCTGGAGTGCAGTGGCAAGATCTCGGCTCACTGCGACCTCTGCCTCCCAGGTTCAAGCAATTCTCTGACTCAGTCTCCCGAGTAGCTGAGATTACAGGCACCTGCCACGACACTGGCTAATTTTTGTCTTTTTAGTAGAGATGGGGTTTCATCATTTTGGCCAGGCTGGTCTTGAACTCCTGACCTCGTGACCCACCTGCCTTGGCTTCCCAAAGTGCTAGGATTACAGATACGAGCCACTGTTCGTACAATAAACAAATAATACTATATTTTTATTGTACCTTTTCTATGCTTAAATACACAAATACTTGTTGGTGTGTTACAGCTGCCTGCAGTATTCAGTGTAGTCACGTGCTGTACAAGTTGGTAGTTTAGGAGCAATAGGCTATACCATGTAGCCAAGGTGCGTATAGGCTATACCATCTGGGTTTGTGTAAGTATGTGGTGTTCACACAACTTGAAATCGCCTACAAACATGTTTTTAAAAATGTGTCCATCATTAAGCAATGCATGACAATATAAGCATTTAAAGCACGAATTATCCAATTTCTTCAACACTTAATGAACTCATTAATGGTATGTTCATATGCAGCACTCAAAGATACGCTACAGTATCAGATGTAAATTATGTTTTCCTTCTACACTGCAAAGAACATGTACTGTAATGTAAATAAACAAGGACACACCATGTTAAAGATACGTCATACCAAAATAACTTGATAAAACAAGGCAATTAAGAAATACTTGTTTGGGACCAGCCTGGGTAACATGATGAAAGCCCCTCTCTTCAAAAAATAACAAAAATTAGCCAGACATGGTGGCACATGCCTGTAGCCCCAGCTATTCAGAAGGCTAAGGGGAGAGGATCACTTGAGCCTAGGAGGTGGGGGTTGCAGCAGTGAGCAGAGATTGCACCGCCGCACTCAAGCCTGAGTGACAGAGTGAGATCTTTTCTCAAAATATAAAAAAAGGAAGGAAGGAAGAAAAGGAAAGACAGAAAGGAAGAAAAGAAAAGAGGAAGGAAGGAAGGATGGAAGGAAGGAAAGAAAAGGTAAGGAAGAAAAGAGAAGGAAAGAAAGGAAAGAAGTAAAGAAAGGAACGGTTACTTTCCAATTGCCCAGGTGAGATTTGGTAGTGGAAAGAGAGAAAGGGGGTTGTGATCTTGGTAGCAGTTTGATGATGGGTGAAGTTTGAGGAAGAATGAGCAAGTGAAGGAGTTGAGTCGTGCAGTACATGCCAGAAGTTTGTCCAGGTCTAAATCTGAGGAGCAGATAAAAGAGTCTTCTCATCTTGGCACTCAACAGTCAATGACTAGGAAGCATGACCTGCAGCAATAGGATAAACCCCAATTGCCTATTGTTGAATAGGCAATCCTTCAAGATGGACAGCATTCCCTTAGCTTGCAGTTATAAAGTTCCTAGTAATAAGATTGTACCTGTAAATATACATTTGGAGCAGAGTGTGATACTTCTGCTCATGTCATAATCATTGCCATTTATGACATCAATTCTTTCCTGTGCATGCTCTAAAACAGGCGTCCCCAAACTATGGCCCACAGGCCGCATGCGGCCCCCTGAGGCCATTTATCTGGCCCCCCGCTGCACTTCAGGAAGGGGCACCTCTTTCACTGGTGGTCAGTGAGAGGAGCATAGTATGTGGCGGCCCTCCAACGGTCTGAGGGACAGTGAACTGGCCCCCTGTGTAAAAAGTTTGGGGACACCTGCTCTAAAATATCTTTTAAACATTGGGCATTGAATATTCAGGGTTGCTTTTCTTTTTCTTCCTCTTCTGCTGACCAACAGTGATTATTCAGTTGAACAAATTTCAACATTTCCCTTAACTATAGACCTGCACACACACACACACACACACACACACACACACACACACACACACACACACAATATAAATCTTGGCAACTTCTGTGACTTTTTATTTTGAAATTATCACTGCCTCCAAAACGTTATTAGTCAGCAACTGATTGCAGAATGGATTTTCTAGAAGATATTTTTATTTAATAATGTGGAGAAGATGATATCTATAACATACAACCCATTTAAATAATGAAAGCAGGGACTCATCCACTCGGAAAAAGGTTGGAGCTAGGTCTGCAGTGTAGTCTGCATCTTCTCCTCTAGATATCAAAGATAATGCACATGTTTTGGCTAACAGATGCATGGCAGATTCATTATAGCAGGCTTTGATTCAGAGTGAATTTGCAGAGAATTCTTTTGCAATCCTCAGATGATGAAAATCAATGAAGTGGAAGATACCTGTATTTTTGCCCAGCCCCCACAGATTACTCCATAGGAAAGACTTGTCTGATGTCCCTGATATTTAAGAGAAAGCCAAATAGACATGTCAATGTATTATTTTTCACAGTTCCTTAATCCATTTGAAGAGATGGTCACAAAGATATACACAAAGGACACATTTTCAGACCTTTGGGAATTCCCAAATCTATGAGTATTTCCACAGGATATGATTTTTCTACAGCGGGCAATGCATTTGAGGCTTAAAAATTAATGTGACATTTTCAGAGCCTTACTAAGAGTGATTGCCTACTTGATAGTGTATTGAATAGAAAGCAAAACCACAAGGAAACCCTGATGTTGGCCAGTCACACAAATCATATTTGTGTCTCAAGAAAAGAACAGATTGTCAGAAGCCACTAGTCCTCAAAAGGCACTTATCAATGGCTGAAACTGAAAACATGAAATCTCTGGAAGCCAGGAATCCAGTCTGCTAGATTGTCAGCTCCTCAGAAACCTCTGTAGTTGGACCATTTTGCTCACCTTCCTGCAGAAATTCTTCAACATTGTAAAGATTTCAGATTATAAGCATAATAGTTTAAATCCACATCTAACATGGAAGTTGAAGACAAGTGCAAACACACCACTTTCCTTAAGAAAGCCAGTTTTGCATTCTCCCAAATGTAGGGAGCAACAGAGGAAGAAGTTTCTGTTGTAAATGGCCAGTGAACCTGAAACCACTCTGTGGGCTTTTATATTCATAGGGTCGGCCACTAGGGGGTGTTGCTCCCATTCCAATATTACTGCCCGAGAACTAATAATGGATTGTTCCTTTTTCAGCTGAGATTTATAGTAGCACAGCTACTTTATTCTTTAAAAATATAAACTATTTTGAAACTAAATACTGAAAATATTTAAAATATTTTATAAATAACATAAAATATCTTAATATATGTAATTATTAAATATACATCTGATAACATTTTATAGCCAAATATTTAAAAATGTATTCAACAATATATTAAGATTAAACATTAATTAAATATATTAATAATATATTTATAAATATTTTATAAAATGTTTTGAAAATAAAATTTTTTTTGAAATATTTGAGCAAAATCTTGCTAAAAGCACCAAGATAAAAGAAATAGAGATGAGAATAAAATATTATCAGTGAATGGATCACAAAATTACATTCACAACTAGTTCTGAAAGGCCATGTTGTAGGAAATTTGGGTGTTTTCCTAGGGCAGTGCAGAACCATGGAAGAGTGTTAACCATGCAATAACCTAACTCCTATTGTCAAAAGAGCATTCTGGCTGCCGGGTGAAGACTAACTTAGAGAGGTGCACTACTTCTCCATCTCTCTGACCTCAACTGGGTGTCCAATAATTCCATGCAATTCTGATGCTATCTACCTAGAGTTATAGTTGGTTCCCACAGGTTAAAGAGCTCAGTCTCACAAGACTACCCCCACATCAGACAGCAACACAAGTTCTGGGCCACTTGTACTTCAGATTGACCATCTGTCCTTCGGAGATTCCCACACCTCCCTGCTCAGATTTGACTAGAATAGCTCATATTACTCAGAAAGGTACTTTACTTACCACTACTGGTTTATTATAAAGGATGAAACTCAGGAGCAACCACATGTAAGAGATGCATAGGGCGAAGAGGGAAGGGGATCCAGAGCGGTATCCCTCTCTGGGCACACGAACCTCCTGGCATACTGCCCTCTCCCTACCTTGAGATGTTCACCTACATGAAAGCTTCCTGAACTTTCTCATTTGGTGTTTTCATTATGTAGGAGTGGTGGATTACACTGGGGATTAACTTTTCGGTCACTGAGGTTAACTCTAGCCTCTCTGCCCTCTCAGGAGATTTGGGGGTGGGTTGAAAGTTCCAAGCTTCTAATTAAGACTTAATCTGTCTGGTGACCATTGCCAATCTTGAAGCTACGTAGGGGCCCACCAAGAGTTACCTCACTAGAACAAAAGATACCACTATCTCCCGTATCACTCAGGAAATTCTAAGGGTTTTAGGAACTCTGCATCAGGAACCAGGGACAAAGACCAAATATTTTTCTCTGGCACCACAGCCACTGTGAACCGGTGCTCTGATTGATTAATCATAGTGATCTTCGGGGTTCCAAGAATTGGTGTTAGCTAGTCAGTAAATAATAATCTTCAAAATTAAAGTTATTTCTCCAGTGCATGGTTTTTGAGGTAAACGGTGAAAAATTCCTTGGGGGAAGGCTAGCAGTACGATTGTGGAAAGGACCTTTTTCAAGAATATCCAACATCTTTTTATTCAAAACATTCTAGGTATGGAAACTGACTCAGGTCTAGAATTGCACAGACTGGGACTTTCTAATGTGGAGGTTCAGAGCAGATTCCTGTTAGCCTTCACTTGACTTGGAGTTCTGTGATTGTATAAATCAAGGACTTTCGTAGGTTGCTTATCAGTTTTATTCCTATAGACCCCATGAATTAGCCACAACAAGAAATCTCTGCCTATTATTCCCTTCTTTAGATTTAATTAACAAACCCACTCTGCTGCCTTTGCAAATTAGCAGAACCACATTCTTTAGGGCACTGTTCTGGGGGATCCTCTTTATTCCCCTGAGTTCACAGAGCCCATTTTTATTCAGCTTTTCCCTCAAGCCCTTCCAGCTTACTAAGGACAGACAATAAAGCATGTTTTAATGATTTGAGTGCACTCCTCACCAATCTAATTATCATGGCAAGAGTGAAAGGAGAGTCTTCAGGGCTGCAGAGTGGTGAAGGTGGATTGGAGGGACACTCATCATATTCAGTTCAACATGGATGTTCTCTGAAATCTTCAAATTTCTTCCTCAACCTCCTGAAAAGGAATGTGCTGCCTTGTAATGTCACTTAATTAGCCATTCATTGCAGGCTTGTATTTACTGGTTCAGCCAGCACGCTTTTAGAATCACAGTTGATTGCCTGAGCCAGCTCAATGAATGGCATCAAAACATAAGCTATCTGAAAAATTATCTTCCAAACCAAGAACTTTCAAAATCTATTTTTATTAATATTCTGTAGCCTTTTTATGGCACAAATTAGTAAATGCCTGCAATTCCTTGTGAATGGAACTCTTTTTTTTTTTTCTACTCTGTTCTGTACTTTCTTTGTTTTGAATTCTGGTTACTAGCCAACCTACAATAAGACTTAGGGCATGATTCTTAGCTTTCCTCTGCAAGGGAGGTGAGCTACCATGGCAAAGGCAAGTGGTGGTGAGTATTTTGGAAGATTTTCAGGGCTCTCAGTGTGCCCAGTGTTGCTCTTCTAATTGTCAGGATCCTAAATTTTCTTGATGATTGTCCTAATTTACCCACGAGATATAGTGAAGTTTTGAATTCAATCAATATTGCAATGAGGTAGCCCAATAATTAATGTCTGGGTTTGGTTTTCAGGAACCTCAGGCTCTAGCAATCATTGGAAAGGCTCTGATTGGAAAGGCTCTGAGTATTGTGCTATGCTTTGGGGGAAGAATTTTAAGATTTGAGAGTGCCTTTCTTTCACTTTATTAGCCACTGCCTTCAAGAACAATTCTCCTGCCCCATACACCAGAGATTTGCACAGGACACAAACCATCAGAGATGAGCCATCTCATCACTACCTGCCATGGGTTGTCACCTTCACATCCTGGAATCTGCACATAAGTTTCACTGCTTTTTGTCTCATTGTAACTTCTTCCACCAGCTTTTCCCAGTTATTAAGGACAGCCAGTGAAGCACATTTTAGTGATTCCAGTGCTCCTGTCACACCAATCTAATTATCATGTCAAGAGAAAAGGGAGAGGCTTCTGAACTCTTGTGATAGTAGTGAGAGGGTGAGTGGCAGGGATGCTTATTATAGCTCCAATCCAACATGACTGTCCTCTGGAAATCTGGGAATTTCTTTCTTAACCCGAAGAAAAGGAATGATATTTAAAAATATATCATTTAATACAATCAGTCATTTTAAAAACACCATGTTTCCCAGGGGCACTGTTGCCTCCTACTAACTCTTTGGTGTCAGTAGCTGGATTAGTCAGGGTTCCTTGGCTGCAAGCAATAGAAATCAGCTTTGGCTCACCTAAGCTGAACAGGGTATTTGCTGAAAGAATACTGAGTCAAAGCACTACTTGATTTCAGGAAGGGCCAGAATTGGGGAAGCCCCACTTAACTCTGCAGATGTCTAAGTATTCCCATTGGATGACTCAGGTCCAACAGTCTTCAATTCTTATGTCCCCACTCAAGATTCAGATTCTCCAGAGCATATGATAAGCCTAGCTTGGAGCATCCACTCTTGTGGCAGGGTAAAGGAGGGGAATGTCTCATGAGTGGTGCATTTCAGAATCACAAGCCAAAGATGTTCCCTGAAGTGACTTGTGCAGTCAAGGTGGCACATACATGTGAACATACAAACACACCCACATGCATGCAGACACAATAGTGACTTTTTGGCATTCCATTTTAAATGCAAAGATTATAACACACATCATGTACTTTCTGTTACATGGTCAATCCAAAGTAATTTTTGGAAAATATTTTACAAAGACAAAGGATTGAAATGTATTTTTACCTTATACTTCAGTTCTTTGATCATCTAATTTACTGTTACCTCTTGGGCAATGGTAAAAAGAGGGCAACCAATCTCTGACTTGTCCAGCTGCTGGAAGTTTAGCCAATAACTACTATATCTCCACTTGCCTTGCCTGCTAGAATGTTACATGCTGAGACTGACCAATGAGCTTAGCACAGTAGCATATTGAGCAGCCTCCTTCCAGTTCTGTGAAAGGTAGCACTGACTTAAACAAAGGAACTGACAACAGGACAAGCCTGGCTAAGGGACTCTGTGAGGCTATGATCTGCTCAGCCCAGATACAGGGGTTCCTGAGTTCCCTTGCTTGGTTCAGCTCCTGGGTCTCTAAGGCTAGACCTGGAAGGATTGTTCAGTGGATTTTGAAAAAGAAGAGGTTGCTAATTCTACCACATCCCCTATCTAGCCCTTGAGACTACCATGACAGTCTGAAAATGCCTCTAAAACTGGGCCCCACCTGTGCTTCATGCAGTTGGTATTCCTGTAGTCACAGGGGGCTTCTTAGTGGACATAAATCTGTAATAATTTAAGCGGTGGAGGATCAGGATTGTTATTTTTGCTTTTAGCAAATCTTTAATTTTAATTTTTCAGATCTTGTTGCAAATCTTTAGAGAGGAAAAGTGAATTTCCAGTATCTGGATGGGCAAAAGCAAGTCATGATAAGATTGGGACCCAATTTTAACCAGCAGGAGTTAGGCAAGAAGGCTTCTGAGTAGAGACTGCTCTAGATAGATAACATGAATGAATGAATGGAGTTCCCCTGTTTCACTCTCTGCTAATCCTGATACTTTCCCCTGAGCACACGGCCTTGAGCACAATCACACTCATTAATTGTTTCTCGGCTTATTGGTCTTATGCCAGTCTAACATATTCTAGCTGGCAAGCCCATGGGAGTTGGGACTTCTCTACATTTACTTACCATTGTATCCCCAGCACTCACCTAGTGCCTGTCACTGGATTTAAATGTGCAGAATTGCTGCATTTTCTGAAACTGTTCTGCTCTGGCCTTCCTCATGAACCCCCTCATTCTCTTGGGGAATACCGTATCTAGGATATGAGGATACCTTAGATGTGCCAGTTGAGAGATGTTGCTGGGCATGGTGGCTTATGCCTGTAATTTCAGCATTTTAAGAGGCTGAGAAGGGTGGATTACTTGAGGCCAGGAGTTCAAGATCAGCCTGGCCAACATGATGAAACCTCATCTCTATTAAAAAATGCAAAAATTAGCTGGGCATGGTGGCACATGCCTGTAGTCCTAGCTACTTGGGAGGCTGAGGCACAAGAATCACCTGAACCCGAGAGGTGGAGGCTGCAGGGAGCTGAGATCACACCACTCGACTCCAGCCTGGGTGACAGAGTGAGAATCAGCCTCAAAAAAAAGAAAAAGAAAAGAAAGATATTTCAGTTTCTTTTAAATAGTATAAGTAGGCCGTCAGAGCTGTTTATATAGTCTCTGTGTGTGTGTGCGTGCATGCATGTATGCCATCCTCTTTAGGTAAATGCTTAGTCTTCCTGAGCATTTTGTTTCTTTCCTGTGACCTCTAAAATTACGTCTGGGTGTGGGACCAGGTGCTTTAGCAGAAGGAGGAAATCACTGAATCCAGGAAGTGTCCCCCGGAGTGAGCTCTCATGTCCTCAGTGGTGTCTCTTGAGTGCTGGCCACATCCTGTCCTTCTGGCATGAGTGGCTGATGCCTGGGGCTGGTGGAGCTCAGTTTGTGATCCACTGGTCCAGATCTTCTAGTTGTGTCAGGGCCTGGCATTGCCTCTGCTGCAGCCTCACCTGGGCTCTTGCCAGTGTTGTGGACCTTCTGAATCTCTGCCACGTGCCTCATCCAGACCTTGATCTAAGAGTCTACTGCACAGCCTCTGAAGCAGGGTGGCTTCTTTCCTCCCCATGCCAACACCCTCTAGGGCTGCCTGTTCTCAACACAGCCTTCTTCACAGGGTCCCCCGTGTTATATAGGAATCTAGGGTTCCTGCCACCTGGGAACTAATAGAGAATTGGGAAAGTTAATCCCAGCCCTCCCTCTGTCTAATAAGGCTACGCAATAGAACAATAGATTAGCAAACCTCCCTGTTGGTAAGGGGCAAACAGAGAGATAATTGCCTCTTTCATGCTCCAAACATGACTTGGACGAGCATCTGCCCCTTAATTCACCTACCACACTTCCAGCTAAAGCTTATAGAGGAGAACTGGGGCTCCCTGCCTTTTTCATTCTCTTCCTGTAATTTCCCAGGCCTATAGCTTTGAGCTGTCTACTCTTATGGTCATATTTTCCTCCAACTTGACTGCAGCCTCATAGCTAAAATAAAATGGCACTCAGCATGCTGTAGAGAATAAAGTGCCCATGCTACAGATGAGGAATTTTAAATTGGGAAAAGTAAAAAATTACGTATTTTGTAAATAGATAGTTCCCTTCAGGCTTTCACTAATATTACAGTTTCAACTTTATTTTGATATAGGATAAAAAATAGATGCTATGAGAGCATCTAATGTGGAAGTGAGTTACTGACCTAGTCAGGGTGGTCCGAGAAGGCTTCCAGGAGGAAGTGAAAAGCAAGCTAAGGACTACAGATTGTGCTAAAAGAAAAGGGGGGGAAGGTTATTCCCTGTGGAAGAAACAGCATGTCTAGGTGTCCTGTGGTCAGAAGGTGCCCATTACTATTCATTTTACCTTCAATGATGGTTGATTGTCAGTTTAACATATGAGAAGGATACAGTCTGACCATAGGCTGAGCTAAGGCTAATATGGACAAACGGCTATGAAGACATTTCCTAATTGCAATCTCCTGTGTAGTTCCAGTCTAATGGAGAATGATTTGTTAAATTAGTAGAGCTTGGTATCTTTTTGTTAAATGATTCTCTGAAAATATTAACTTTTCTCTTCTGCAAACTAGAAAATAGAAAATTATTTTACTTTTTTTGAAACCAATAATGATTTCAAGGAGGCAATATTGCTTAAAGCAAAGAAATATTTTAAAATTTATAATAGGAATACAAACCTGACCTTAAAGATTTTTTTACAGTGCTAAAATTTTATTTTCCTCTTTAGAGACATTGACTCAGTTTGATCTTTACAGAAGATGTATGAAACATAATAATCATTTAGATTAAAGAGGCTTGTGATTAAAACAAATGGATAAAATGTTTTATTATTGGGCATTTTGGTATTTATGCCAACTAAATATTAGTCTTAAATGTGTCTCCAAAGATCCTGACAAGATGATGACAGGCCATCCCTTGTGAAAATTCAGCCCATCAGACAGTGTGAGAACATGAGCTCAGAGTTTCATCTGGTAATTGCCCACCGTAGTTCATTTTAGAATATGATACATATAGGTGGCAAAAACAAAACAAAACAAAACCCGATAACTAATGACTCGTTCTTTTGTTGTCTTTAGCTTTACCCGCACAACAGAATTTTTGAAATTCTGTGACTTGTATGGTACAGAATCTGATCCCATTTAGAAAGGCACAGAAAGATTACATAACATATGTTAATCACTATCAGAATATCAATATTATTAGACAACTGCACACTGACCTTTCTGAAGAGATAAAAGAAAATTTGGTATGTTGGCAATCCCCAGATGGCAATCATTTGTTATCTGCCCAATGTATAAATTTCTTGGCATATAGCTGATTAAGCAAGGGGAAGAAAAATATCCACCAGTAATTTGACATACATTATATCAGTAATGAGTGTGGATACTTTGTATTTTGTGTATTTGCATAATTCTAGTGGAGAATAGGGTAAACTTTTATTTTTGAGGTTATAATATTTGTGATGAAAATGAACCTCAGTCATTTTCATATTCCTCATTCACTGGTTACATGTGATGAAATAGTTAATCTTCAAGGTGGGTGAATTTATTGAGCTTTTTTGTCAAGCTAAACCATAAGTTTATGACAAAGACACAGTTTCTGAATTATGATCTATACATATGTATCTATGTATATGTACATGTATATATGTATATAGGTATATATATTTGGTTTGAAAATTCACTTCAGAAATTGGACATGGGGAAAAAAAAGAAGTAGGACAAGATAATGTGTTAAAGGTGAAAATGATACAATGCTAGGGTGCAGAGAATAATCTCACATGAGCTTTCTTCATACTTGGGAATAAAACATAACAACACGTTGTTCTTATATAACTCTGGTCGAGCCAATGGTATGTCATCTGTATATGGTACTACATAAAACTGTGTTTTCCCTAAACTCACACATGATACTTTCTACTGACTTATAAAAAGAAAATGTGTTCCTATGAACTAAATGCAAGAATAAACACTGTGGTAGGTAGACAAGCTCAAGGGGCAGATGTCAAACAATGAAGCTCTTTTTGAGGAACTGTGGTCACGGGTCCTGCCACAGTACATGGCTAGAGCTACAAACAGTTGAGAAAACTGAGAATCTTAGGGGAAGGTGGTATGCAGAGTAAAGCCTGGGTATGGGAGGTAAACCAAAGGATATATGTGAGGGGCAACCGTAAAGTGATAGGCGAGATTTAACTCTTGTGCCAAAAGTAAGCGTGGTCCTCTCTGCCCTCAGTGTTGTATACTAAGAAACCAATGGGCCAGGGCACAAAAGATTCTCTTGACCTCATTCTTTGTTATTACTCATAGCACATTCTTTTGAATATTCTGGGTGTGAAAATTTTTTAGATTTAGGGAGACAGATGATTTTAAGGAATTGTCAAATGCCATTGGATGGTGAGTAATTTAGCTTTTTTTTTTTTAATAGTATTGCTATTTTTTTTTTGTTTGTTTTTAGAGAAAGAAGGGGAAAGAGAAAGGAGCTTATTATAAAATAATGAGGCATTGTCTTGCATATCTCTGGTAAATTTATTGTAAAATATTATATAGCTTATGTATATGTATGTTCCTATGTATAAAGCGTGTCTATTCAAAAATTTGTAATTACATAACATTACCAAGTTGTTTTTAAAACAGGAAATGTAGCTAATCTCTATCTGGACTACAGGTCTTTTGTGATTGGTTCATATGGAATATGTTCATAGTGCCCATGTCACGTCTGGGGATGGATAAAAATAGGAAACCAAAATACATGGACAAAGCATAAATCTTGGTGTCAATATGTATAACAAATGAAAGCTTTAATTGCATTGAAAAATAAATATAGTTTAGATGTAAGGAGCTGCCACAAACTCAGCACGCACTATGTGTGATCTGTCAGAGGACAGAGCTGCCACAGAAGCTGCCGCTTGGCCTGTTTCTGCGTGGTTTAATGGTTGACAGGAAAAAGCACCCGGAAGAGACATGGTGTGTAGAATGCCTTCCAATTCCAAGGGTCACAACCCTGTGATCTGTTGGCCAGCAGTTGGCTAGGGCTGGTGTTGCTGAACATCAGATTACAGCCCAAACTTACAGAGTAGCGGCAAGGACAAGGGGAAAAATGCATTTTCAGCCATAATGACCTACTTTTAGTAGATATTTTGGAACTCATGCAAAAGGATATCTTCAAGGGGCCTCTGCCTCCTTGCAATAGGGAGATAGTGATGTCAGCCACACCTGGAGTCTGGTCCTGGTCTTGCTTGTTCCTGTCTGACTTTGGCCTTGAAAGTCTGTCTTTGGAGACAATTTTTCCTTCGAAGGGTGGTAAGTGGTAGGTTCTTGGGAACTGAATTAGGTTTCCCCTCCTGAGAGTGGGTCTCTATAGACAGGCACATACATCCTGGTGAAATTATCTGTTGCTATCTCTGTCTCTGGTGGAGGTGCTTCTAGTGATTGTAACTGTGTCTTACTTATCTCAGTATCCCTGCCCAGCATGGGGTCTTACGTAACATACATGAGCAGTCAGTCAGTGTTAGGACGGGCTGGGTTTTAGGCTGGAAGACAGTGGAAGCATACAAGCAGAGGCAGTGTCTTGAATTTACACGTGGCCTGCAGCAGTTTTCAAATGAAAGGAGCCCCTGCTTAGGATGGCCTTTTGAATTGGGCCCCTTGTACAGTTTATAGTGGGCCTGAGGGTGATAGCCAGACTGTTGGGGAGTGCTCTTTAAGTACAGAAGAAGACTTGGTAAAAACATAAAAGTGTGGAGGAAAAGGAGTGAGACAGCCCAAGTCCAAAAAATGATTCTTATGGTTTGGGCAGAATCTGAAATGAGAGAGTCCTTTGAGATTAACTAAATGTCTCTTCATAAAGAATGCAAATTCAGCTGGTCTCAGTGGCTCATGCCTGTAAACACAGCACTTTGGGAGACCGAGGCGGGCAGATCACCTGGGGTCAGGAGTTGAAGGCCAGCCTGGCTGACATGGTGAAACCCTGTCTCTACTAAAAATGCAAAAATTAGCCAGATGTGGGGTGGGGGCACCTTAATCCCAGCTACTCTGGAGGTTGATGCAGGAGAATCGCTTGAACCCAGGAGACGGAGGTTGCAATGAGCTGAGACTGCACTACTGCACCCCAGCCTATGCTACAGAGCAAGACTCTGTCTCAAAAAAACAAAACAAAAAGAATGGAAGTTCAACTAAGAATTAAGTCCCAGGGACTGTGCTAGAAGCTGTCTCGTGAGCTGCTTCATTTTACTGTCCCAGTACCCCTGAGAGGTCCATTTTCCCTGTCCCCTTTCACAGCTGTGAAAACTGCAGCCATGGAGATGAAGTCCTTTGTCCGGGGGCTCTGTCTAGCCACAGAGCCAGGTTATGAACCAGTACGTGCCCCTCATCATTAAGGACACTCTGTTGTTGCGGGTGGCCAGGAGCAGGCCCTTCCCTATGGCAGCTCTTCCCCAGGGTAGCTCTGGGAGTTGATGGTCTTTGCATGGGCATGGGCACTGGCACTGCCTGCTGATCTGTGCTTTGAAAATGGGATGACAACCAGTAGCCAGAAAACAAAGGCACAGAATGAAGCAAAGGAAGGAAATGGGCTAGGAGAAGCTTCACCCCTGTCTACCCAGGAGTTTTGCTCATTATGGCCAAGCTGAGGTGGGAGTGGGAGGTGCTGGATTCGGCAACCAGATGGGTTCTGAGGGGCTTGCAGTGGGCCAGCCCCACTGTTCATTCGTTGGATGACCTTAGGTGGGTTATTTCACTGCCCTTGCTTCTGATATCCATAGAAAGGGGATGCTGTGGGGTCAGAGAGGTTATATAATTCACCCACATGGCTGGTAGCTGGAATCCAGTGCATGAAAGTTCACTTTAGTGGCTCATGCCTGTAATCCCAGCACTTTGGGAGGCTGAGGCGGGAGGATCAGCTGAGGTCAGGAGTTCGAGACCAGCCTGGCTAATATGGTGAAACCCCATTTCTACTAAAAATACAAAAACATTATCCAGGTGTGATGGTGCATGCTACTGGAGAAGCCGAGACAGGAGAATGGCTTGAACCCAGGAGGCAGAGGTTTCAGTGAGCCAAGACTGCACCATTGCACTCCAGCTTAGGCAACAAGAACAAAACTCTGTCCAAAAATGAAAAAGAAACCACGAAAGTTCACTTTATTGGCCTTTCTGTGGCCAAGCACCTGCTGGGTTCCAGGCTCTGGGGATACATGAGGTGAACGAGACTCATGGTTGCTTCCTGTGCAGTGTGGTGACTTCTCGGACCTCCCATTCCTCCTTATCCTTCCTGTTTGAGCCCGAGAAAGTCCTGTGCTTTTAAGAACTTGTGTGGTTAGATTGGGCTCACCTGAGTTTCCAGGCCAATCTCTCCATCTTAAACCCCTTGCTAATCCTATCTGCAAAGACCCTTTTGCTACATCCAGAGGTTCTGGGGATTAGGTCATGGACATTGTTGTGTGAGGAGGGACAGTCTGCCTACCTAGTCAGCCCTTTAGACCCCAAAGATGTGTGTTCATCCCAAATGCAAAATACATTCACCCAGCCCCAAGGCCTCATCCCATTATAACATCAACTCAAGATTCCAAAATCTGCTCTAAATCTTGTCACCTAAATCACCTCAATTAGGCATGGGGGAGACTCTGGGGATGACCTATCCTGAGCAGTTCCTCTCCCTCTGTGAACCTGGAACTCACTAAACCAGTTACCTGGTCCTAAGGTGTAGTGAGCGGCCACCCAGAGGGGTACAATCCAGTTGTCCCTGATCCAAGGGACCCGAGATGTGATATGGACAAGGAAAATAAGGAAGAAGCAAAGAGGCTGTATACCCAGAAACACCAGACCACTAAGCCTCCTTTCCTCCTGGTCACACAGGACAGGAAAGGAGTTTCTCCAAAGGGTCTGTCAGCACCTAATTCCACGTCCTGTGAGCTTGGGAGAAGGCCGAGCTAGACACTTTCCTTCCTCAGACACTGCTCATTTAAAAAGTGAGTCAGGCCACGCACGGTGGCTCACACCTGTCATCCCAGCACTTCGGGTGGCCGAGACGGGCAATCTCCTGAAGCCAGGAGTTCGTGATCAGCCTGCCCAACATGGCAAAACCCTGTCTCTACTAAAAATACAAAAATTAGCCAGGCGTGGTGGTACACGCCTGTGGTCCCAGCTACTCATGAGGCTGAAGCAGGAGAACCGCTTGAACCCAGGAGGTGGAGCTTGCAGTGAGCCGAGATTGGGACCCTGCACTCCAGCTTCAGCCAAAGAGTGAGACTGTCTCAAAAAAGAAAAAAAAGAGAGTCAGAGTCAGGGTCTGCCCTGGGTCCTCCATCAGACAGCTGTGCATTACTTGCAGGTGAAAATTTTCCCAGAGCACAGCTAAGCGTGGTTGTCCTGTATGTAGACTCCTGCACGTAGTTAATTATCAGCTCCACCTGGGCTGCTTTTAACCCGGACCCTACCTATATCTTTAATTAGGATCCACGTGCTGGTGGCTCAAGAAGTCTAAGCTTTTAGAAAGCTCTCCGGTGTGTCTCATCATCAACCAGGTTCGGCAGGCACGGAACTACAGCTTTCTGGCCCAGAGACGCCTGAGGCACAGGAGGGGTCAAAGCTTCCTGTGACGCTGGTTCTGAACTGGTGAAGGTTCCCTTGATTGGGAACCCCGGAACCCAGAGGACCAGGACCAAGGGGTTCCCACATGCCTCAGGCTTCTGAGGAGGAGAAGAAAGGAAGGCTGGAGAAAGCCTGTGTGGAGGAATAGAGCTGCTCTACCTCTTGGACGTCCAGGGCCATCCTTGATACTGGGCCATTGCAAGGTAGTGATATCAAGTTCCCATCTTAAAAAAAACCCTGTGACTGGGTGCGGTGGCTCACACCTGTAATCTCAGCACTTTGGGAGGCCAAAGCAGGCAAATCACCTGAGGTCAGGTGTTCAAGATCAGCCTGGCCAACATGGTGAAAACGTGTCTCTACTAAAAATACAAAAATTAGCCATATGTGATGGTATGCACCTATAATCCCAGCTACTCTTAGGCTAAGGCAGAAGAGTCGCTTGAACCTGGGAGGGGGAGTTTGCAGTGAGCTGAAATCACTCCACTGCACTCCAACTTGGGTGACAGAGTGATTCCATATTAAAAAAAGAAAAAACAAAAAACAAAACTGTGAGCCTTTTTACAGAAAACAACAGTACAGTGGTACCTGAGTGACTGGTGTGTGGGTACTTGCGTTTCCTTGATGTTCTAGAGTAGAGCTGCACTGTCTAATGTGATTGTCAGCAGCCTCATGGCACTATGGAGTACTTGGAACGAGCTGCTGTGACAGGCAGAGTTGCCAAACTCAGTAAATAAAAGTTCAGGATGCCTCCTCCATCAGTGTGGGCTGTGCACAGTGACTTTCTTCCAGAACAGAATGGGGGATAAAAGAGTAACTTTACAGCGGCAAAACCTGACAGACTGCCCCAGCCAGCCAAGGTTAACATCAAGCGATACATCACATTAATAGCACACCTGGGTAAGACACCTGAGGTCCTGGGGGCCAGGACTTAGAAGCTTCAAATTCCACAGCCCCTCCTCTTACTGCCCTTACGTGGCTCCTGCCACAGACAGTGGAGTAGTGACAGTGCCCTAAGGGGCCTTTGGGAGCCTGATGGGACCACAGTAGGTCTCTTGGAAGCCTGGAGAGGCATGTGAGGACTTGGCGTTTTCCATAGGTATGACTGCCGGGGTTGGTGCTTAAGACCTCTGGTCAGAGCTGGAAATGCTGCTTAATGAATTGCCACAAACTCAGTTGCTTAAAAAAATCAAGCATTTTGGCTGGGCGCAGTGGCTCATGCCTGTAATTTCAACACTTTGGGAGAAGGCAGGCAGATCACCTGAGGTTGGGAGTTCAAGAGCAGCCTGACCAACATGGAGAAATTCTGCCTCTACTAAAAATAAAAAATAATAAAAAAAAAAAAATTAGCCAGGTGTGGTGGGGCATGCCTGTAATCCCAGCTACTTAAGATGCTGAGGAAGGAGAATTGCTTGAATCTAGGAGACGGAGGTTGCAGTGAGCTGAGATCGCACCACTGCCCTTCAGCCTGGGTGACAAAGCAAGACTTTATCGCAAAAAAAAGAACAGCTTTGTTAAGTTCCTCCTGTCTGTTGATACACTGGCTGTAATATTTATTCCTGCTATTATGAGTCACCTTCTCCCAGGGCTGCCCTGCCCATTGCGAGACCTCTTCTGTCTTCCTAGGTGTGAGACTGTGTTTTCCCTGCCTTTACCACATTCTCCGCCTCTCTGGCTGGTGTCACGGTCCTTGAAGGAGAGTGAGCACGTTGGCTCTGGGATCTTGGTCTCCCCAGTTTGGCAGCAGGCCCTGACTTGGCATGAGAAATAAATGTCAGTGGGAATTTTTTTTTTTTTTTTTTTGAGATGGAGTCTCACTCGTTGCCAGTCTGGAGTGCAGTGGCATGATCCCAGCTCACTACAACCTCTGCTTCCTGGGTTCAAGCGATTCTCCTGCCTCAGCTTCCCAAGTAGCTGGGACTACAGTCACGTGCCACCACGCCCAGCTAATTTTTGTATTTTTTAGTAGAGATGGGGTTTTACCATGTTGGCCAGGTTGGTATTGATCTCTTGACTTTGTGATCTGCCCTCCTCGGCCTCCCAAAGTGCTAGGATTACAGGCATGAGCCACTGCACCCAACCAGGAAAAATCTTTTTAAAGGTGCATGTATATAGTAAAATGCACATCCCAACACAAACGTCATTGCACCTGTTGATGTGTGTCTTCAGCCTGAGGTAGGGAAGTTTGGTAGGTGGAAGTTACTTGCCATCTCCTTTCTCATAGCATGGTATGGAAGAGGAAATTTTGGCTTTAGCATTTTGCTGTGAGCATCCTGTTTATTCCATGGTCATGGGCCTTTAGTACCAATTGAAAACCTTGTGAAATTATGCAGAAAGGATGAGGAATCTTGGGTAATGGGAAAGCAACCGGCCAGTTTTGCAAAAACTCCAACATGGGTGGTTTATAACTAATTGGAAAAACATGTCTTGTCTCAGTTGACTTAATACTTTTTGCAGTGCTGGGGGCCTTAAGTGTTCCCAGAAGGTTTAAGGAGCATAATCGGCTCCCAAGGTGGTCAGCACAGTGACAAAAAAGGACAAAGGGCCTCTGAGGGGCCTTCAGTCATGACCAGCTCTGTCTAGGGGAGCAAAGACCCTGTCTGTCCTCAGCCTTCCTGGCTATGGCAGGGCCATGGGGTTGGGACAGCAGAGCATGGGCCCTTGTTCTGGCTGGAAACTTAGCCTTTGAAACAAGATTTCAGAGGCAGAGTTTGAGACTCAAACAGGAAAAGGAGATGGCCCGTGTTGATGCTCTCAGAGCCAAGGGGTCCCGAACTGTTTGATTATAAGTGCAGCGTTGAGTCCTTACATAGTTTTACGAAGTTATTTTCAGAGACACAGCAGTCAGTGTACCCACTTTCTCTTCCTCATTGGAGTTCTCTGGAAAAGGATATTCCCAGGGACAGATGATCTGACAGGGCCACAGCCCGACCTCTGTCCTTAAGAGGGAAACTCTGTCAGCAGAGGGAACCTCAGCCCCAGCTGATCACACAGGCTACACTAGGCCAGGATCTGCAGACACTAACAGCCTGCCCTAAGGCTCCCAAGTCAGAGAGGCTGGATCGGTCCCAGTCCTGGCTTTGCTAGCCAGTCTTAGCTCCTGGCTTCGTCTCTCATGGGGGGATGTGGGGGCTGATGTGATGTTGTTAGTGAGATGGAGCAAATGATGGCATGCTCCTACCCACACCAGGGTGGCTTTAGGATGAAATTCAACACAGGAAGCACCCTCTCCCCACCCCCCATGGACTAAGAGGTGATTCTACTAGAGATATGGGTTTGTGGTTTCCCCTTACTGTTTCCACTTCATTCCTGAAACCCTCAAGAGGCTTCGTGGGAAAGGAAGGGTCTTTCACATGCCTGGGTGCAGCTGGGAACGGCTGTCCCCAGTTAGCCAGGCTGGTTGTCTGGGTTGTGGCTTTGAACCGCCAGAGCCACTGAGGCACAGGTGACCTGCTGCCAAGTGTTGCCAAACATCCTGCAAATGCCACCATTGCTCATGCCTGGGAGACATTCCAGCATTGACCAAAAGGGTTGCTGGATCTTGTCTTGCTCAGAACAGGCTGCTCTAGAGTGATCTATAGTCATACTCTAAGGACAGATGTGGGTCCTGTGCCTCCCAGGGACCCCAAACACAGAATGCCCATGACAGGATCCCAGCCCATGGGCATGGCCCCTCTTGTTAGCATTAATTATGTACTTATGTGAAGTATACCCGCTGTTGAAGAGGGGGACAGCCAGTGATTAAAAGAGTTGAGGGAAGGTCGCCAGGCGGTTTCAGGTTCCATTAAGAAATGGCTCTGAGAGGGTTACTTTAGAGCAAGTGAAAGGTCTCCCTGTTGGAGGGCTCTGTGCCTAGCCAGCCCCTTACTTTAAACTCCGGCCTACTCCAGCCACCCAAGAACCTTCATTATGTGGCTCTGAAGTAGGAACAGCTACGTAATTTGCAGGGATCAGCATAAAATAAAAATAATTTTCAAAAATTAAGATTCAAGTGGGCTGGGCACAGTGGCTCCCGCCTGTAATCCCAGTACTTTGGGAGCCCAAGGCAGGTGGATCACGAAGTCATGAGCTCAAGCCCAGCCTGGCCAACATGGTGAAATCCTGTCTCTACTAAAAATAAAAAAATTAGCTGGTCGTGGTGGTGGGGTCCTGTAATCCCAGTTTCTCGGGAGGCTGAGACAGGAGAATCGCTTGAACCCGGGAGGTGGAGGTTGCAGTGAGCCGAGATCTCACCATTGCACTCCAGCCTGGGCGACAGTGTGAGACTATGTCTCAAAACAAAGATGAAAAAAAAAAAAGATTCAAGCAGCAGGGCATTCAAGCAAGCGTTAGGGACCCTTCTGAGCATGGGGCCCTGGCTGTGTAGTTTGCACACTGGCCCAGGTCTGGAGAGAGTGCAAGGCAGGCAGCTGGCCTGCACCACGTGGGTGAACTGAGTCACCCTGTCCTTTGCGGGGGTTGATGGGGATCTTTTCTAGGCTGTTGGCCTGGGCAGGGCTGATGACATGAGGGGAGTTTGCCTTGGTCTGGGCTGAATATGATACGCTGGGACAAGTTGAAGCGAGGGGAATTGGAGCGGGGTGCTCCAGGGAGCATCGTCTCTGTACAACAAGAGCTCCCTGACCTGGGACACATGACTTAATCATCTGTCACAAAGTTCAGAGTAAAACCCAGAAGGCCAGGCAATGATGCATTGAAACTGCCACTACCGAAGTTAGCATTTTCCAGTATCATTAAAAAATGTTTTATAGATACAAGGTCTCGCTGTGTTGGCCAGGATGGTCTCGAACTCTTGATCTCAAATGATCCTCCTGCTTCGGCCTGCCAAAGTGTTGGGATTATGCTCATGAGGCACTGCACCTGGCTTCCAACACTGTTTTAAAGTTTTTGATATATCTGTGATTTTGGATTATACCTGTTTTGTACTTCCATTAGAGAAAATTGACCTGGCCAGGTGAGGTGGCTCATGCCTGTAATTCCAGCACTTACGTATGCCATTTGGGTTCTTTTTTTTTTTTTTTGAGACAGTCTTGCTCTATCACCCAGGCTGGAGTGCAGTGGTGTGATCTTCGCTCACTGAAACCTCCGCATCCCAGATTCAAGTGATTCTCCTGCCTTGGCCTCCCAAGTAGCTGGGATTACATGTGTACGCCACTGTGGCTGGCTGATTTGTGTGTGTGTGTGTGTGTGTGTGTGTGTGTGTGTGTGTGTGTGTGTATTTTTAGTAGTGAGCCAGCATACCTGGCCTATTTCTCTCTTGTTTTTTGTTCCTCCTTTCTTGCCTTCTTTTGGATAAATGCAGTCATTCTTCATGGATCCTTTCATCTCTAGTGGCTTTTTGGCTGTATCTTTTTGCTCTGTTTTTCGCTATATATGCTTTCTTTAGCAATTGTTCTAGGGATTACAACACACACCCTAACTTTTCACAGTTCACCTGCAGAGCTTATGACCACCACTTGGGCAATAAGGCAGTGAAAATGAATGAAGCACAGACATGGGCCACATGTGGGTGAGCCTCTTACTTTATGCCAAGTTCAAACAGCCAGTCGCCAAGGGCCACATATTGTATGATCCCATTTATATGAAATGTCCAGAATGGGAAAATCCAGAGAGATAGGGAGCAGATTACTGGTTATCTAGTGCTGGGGTGGAAGGAAGAATTGGGAGGGGTGATGACTAAGGATAACCAGGTTCCTTGTTGGGGAAATGAAAATGTTCTAAAATTGATTGTGGTGATGGTTACACTGTTCTGTGAGTATACAAAAAGCCACTGATGTTGACACTTTATTTTTATTTATTTGTTTGGAGTCAGTCTCACTCAGTTGCCCAAGCTGGAGTGCAGTGGCATGATCTTGACTCACTGCAACCTATACCTCCTGGGTTCAAGTGATTCTTCTGCCTCAGCCACCCAAGTAGCTAGGATTACAGGCATGCACCACCACACCTAACTAATTTTTTTTGCTTGTTTGTTGAGACAGAGTCTCACTTTGTCACCCAGGCTGGAGTGTAGTGGTGTGATCTCAGCTCACTGCAGCCTCCGCCTTCCAGCTTCAAGAGATTCTCCTGTCTCAGCCTCCCATGTAGCTGGGATTACAGGTGCCCGCCACCACATTGGTCTATTTTTTTTTTTTTATATTTTTAGAAGAGATATGGTTTCACCATGTTGGCCAAGCTTGGTCTGTAACTCCTGACTTCAGATGATCTACCCACCCTGACCCCCCAAAATGCTGGGATTACAGGCCTCGGCTGCTGCATCTGGCTCCATAAGGTACATTTACATTTACCTTTTAAGAAATTGCCAAACTATCTTTTGGAATGGCCATGCCATCTTATGTTCCTCCAGCACGTGTGGAGGCTCCACTTCCACACACCCCCACTTGATACTGATAGTGACATCATTTTTTTGTTTTCTGAGCTGGAGTCTCGCTCTGTCACCCAGACTGCAGTGGAGTAGGGCAAGCTCAGCTCACTGCAACCTCTGCCTGCCGGGTTCAAGCAATTCTCCAGCCTCGGCCTCTCGAGTAGCTGGGACTACGGATGCATGCCACCATGCCCAGCTAATTTTTTTTTGTATTTTTAGTAGAGACAGGGTTTTGTCATGCTGCTCAGGCTGGTCTCAAACTCCTGACCTCATGATCCACCTACCTCGGCCTTCCAAAGTGCTGGGATTACAGATGTGAGCCACCACATCTGGCCATGACATCTTTTTAAGGTTGAATGTTTCTCGATAATATGTGCAGCAGGGCTTTCTTTGCATTCAAATGGTTTCATTGAAAAATTTCTTCATACGGATTATGTGTGCATATTTTAGCACATTTTATTTCTGAGGGTTTTGTTTTTTTGGGGTGTGCTGTTGCAAGAGGGATATTTTCTTCTCTTTTCTAACTGCTTGTCTGTACATAGGAAGACTCTCTGAGGCCAGGTTTGGTGGCTCAGGCCTGTAATCCTAGCACTTTGGGAGACTGAGGCAGAAGGATTGCTTGAGCCTAGGAGTTTGAGACCAGCCTGGGCAGCAAAGTAAGATCCTGTCTCTTGTTTTGTTTTGTTTTGTTTTGTTTGAGACAGGGTCTTGCTCTGTCACCCAGGCTGGAGTGCAGTAGTCCAGTCCTGTCTCACTGCAACCTCCACCTCCTAGGTTCAAGCAATTCTTATACCTCAGCCTCCCAAGTGCCTGGTATGACAGGTGTGTGTCACCACACCTGGCTAATTTTTGTATTATTAGTAGAGTCAGGGTTTTGCCATATTGGCCAGGCTGGTATTGAACTTCTGGCCTCAAGCAATCTGCCTGCCTTGGTCTCCCAAAGTGCTGGAATTACAGGCATGGGCTGTGCCTGGCCTCATCTCTATAGTTTAAAAATTAAGAAAAAGGAAGGCTGTTTAGTATGTTGCTTTTGTATCTAACTTCTTAGCAAAATCTGTCTGCCTCATTTTTCAGAGTAAATATAATTATTTCACTTCCTGCCTTTTTCTTTAATGTCTTACTTTCCTCCTTGCCTAGTTTCATCAGCTAGGGCCTCCAAGATAATAGTGGTAACAGAGGGCATTCTTTTGTTTGGAAAGTTGATGGAAGTTTCTATTGCTTCCATCCCTTACAAATGATGCTGGGCTTTGGCTTGATGGGTGTGTGTCTGGATGTAAGTTCCTTTATTGTGTGTAATTTAAGGAGGTATCCCTCTTTCTAATTTGATGTGGTTCTTTTATAAATTTTGTAGTAAATTTAGTCAAATGCCTTTTCAACATCTATGATGATTATGATTTTTAACATATTAATATAAATGACATGAAAATATGTTCCAAGTTTGAGCCATCCTTTTCACATTGTTCAAGTCTCAATTCATTTAGTTAACTTTTATTTTTTTCTGCTTTGCCTAATTTTAATTTTTGGAAAGTCCACTGCATTTAAAAAATAGTGAATTTGCTTCCTTTAAAGCTAGATTAGTGGAACAATTAGGCAGCTGCTGCTGATCAGTTTCCTCTCTGGCGGGTCTCAGAAAATGGACAGTTTTCTTGTTCAGCATTTTGAGGTTAAAAAAATTGTGGAACAGGTAGGACTTGCTGGGTGATTGCATTTCTTCTATGAGTCAGGAAAGGAGGAGGAGGAAGAGGTCAGAAAATGCTACTGATTTTATGCTTCGTATTCTTTAATCCTTTAACATTCTGAATGTGCTAACAAGATTCCCAAAAGGAGTCTGGGCTTTGGCTTAATACTCTCAGATCCTCTGCCCTGTCCACTTCCTGCACCCCTAGGAAGGACAGCACAGTGATCTGCGTCATCTACAGACTTGAGTGTAAAACATCTGTGTACAGGACTGTGTTCTCTCATTCATGGGAACGCAGCAGCCGCATCTCCCTGTGGATGGGCAGAACTGTCCTCCAAGCCAGCTCTCTTCATCTGCCTGGCTGGCTGCTCCACCGCGCAGAGCTGTGGCTGCAATGCTGAGGGTGTGTTGTGTGTACTCTGTGGTGGGCAAAGCAACCTTGGGCTTAAAAGTTACGGGATCCAACAGGGGCTTGTCACCATTTCCCGCTGAGGAAGGGAGGTTGTCACTACCGTTCTGTGGCCCACAATCTTAGACTTTAATTTTAGAGACCAGGTTTCACCATATTGGTCAGGCTGGTCTCAAACTCCTGACCTCAGGGGGTCCACACGTCTCGGCCTTCCAAAGTGCTGGGATTACAGGCATGATCTACCACGCCTGGCCCATAATCTTAGACCAGGCATCCCCAAACTACGGCCCGCGGGCCTCATGCGGCCCCCTGAGGCCATTTATCCGGCCCCCCGCCGCACTTCAAGAAGGGGCACCTCTTTCATTGGTGGTCAGTGAGAGGAGCACAGTATGTGGCAGCCCTCCAACGGTCTGAGGGACAGTGAACTGGCCCCCTGTGTAAAAAGTTTGGGGACGCCTGCCTTAGACTTTATGGTCCCAATTCGGTCCTCAAACGACTTGAAGTTTGCAGAGTTCCTCATTGTTTCCAAGCTTCCTGCTGATGGCAGAGCCCACTTTGGACAGGGCAGCTGAAGTCTTCTGTCCTGCCTGTGAAAGAGTTTCCTGAGTCGTCTTGTAGGTGTTAGAGACGTGCATATCATGGCAGCTCCTGGACAGGTTCTGTTTCCAGCCCCCCAGGGCAGAGAGACCCAGCCTCCCCTGAGCTCTCTGCAGTGCCTCTCCTTGGCTGCCAGGACCTGGCATAGAGTGACAATTTCCTCTTCCACCTTGATCAGCTCATCCCTGAGCTCCTCAGCCTCTGTTAGAGCCTCAACAGCAGGAGTCCGGGCAGCCACACCTGTGTTGACAGGGACATTGGTCATGGAGTCAGACAGCAGACCTTTGTTAGGAGAATTCAAGTTGATATATTGGCCAGCAGAGTCCATGTTCAGGCGGTGTCTGGGCCATTGTCATGGGCACTAAGGAAGCTGAGTGTGTGGCATTGGGACTGGCTCGCCGTGTACACACTCACCAGTGGAACTACTTCAGCCCCGCAACATTATGTAATCGATGACCTAGGTAACGTTTTTTAAGCCTCAGTGGGGTTTATTTGCCAATATTGTATTTTGGATTTTCATACATTGATTTTTATGTAAACATCTTGTTTTGTTTTAGAGATAGGGCCTTGCTCTGATGCCCATGCTGGAGTGCAGTGATGTGATCACACTTTATTGTAATTTTAAACTGGGCTCAAGTGATCTCCCCACCTCAGCCTCCTGGGTAGCTGACACTATAGGCACATGCCACCACATCCGGCTAATTTTTAAATTTTTTGTAGAGACAGAGCCTTGCTATGTTGCCTAGGCTGCAGTTCAGTGTGCATTGTAGATGTGAATAGTTATTGGTCTTTCTGCTGGAATCATTTCATCTCTTATCTGTTTGTCTTTAAATTCTGGGCCTGCACACTCACTCCACCCGCACCCTCCAACTGCAAAATGTTGATGTTGGCCAACCTGCCTTGAGAAGGGAGAACTGTTTTTCCCTCTTTGTATCTCTGCTGGTGTTCAGTTCACTGCTGTGTTTTTGGTAAATATTTGACCCGTAGAGTGTGGGAGGCAGGAAGGGAAGGTTTCTGCATTTCGTCTGTGGCCCTGACATCATGGATCCATTAAGCATATTGGGAAACCAGCAGGTCAGGTGGCTGCACACTCTAGTTGCCTCTGACTCTGAATTGCTCAGGCCCCCTGCATGCCAGTGATTTGCTTTGCTTTGGGAGTTGTCTCTTCACTCATATTCCTAGGCTGAGTTCCCCAAAACAAACCTAGCACAGTACCTGTAACAGTTGTGGGTGTATTTCTGATCCTGCATCACCTGATTTACAGGGTATTTTGAACAAGAGCTACCTATTATGGCTTGGGATATGGCTAAAGTTTATTTGACTTTCTTTCATAAAGTAACTGGTAGAATATGTGGCATAAGGCTATTATTGCAAAAGCAGAAGTGGTGGGGGGTGATTGAGCTTGGGCAGCCTTGGGAGGCAGACAGGCCCGAATCACCACCATCCTGGCCATTTGTAGGTTATATTTCCTTGGGGGAATCCCCTCAGCTCTCTGAGCCTGTTTCTTCTCTCATTAAGATCATCCATTCCTCATTGGACTATTGTAAGGCTTAATATCAAACGTCTTTCAAGGCACTTGGAGCAGTGCCTGAGCTCCAGGGTCTTTAGGATGTAACCATAGCAAACACTCAAATCCCAGCTACTCTCCCTTCTCTTCCTTCCAGTGTGGGAATGTGGAGGACCAACTTCCTCATTCCCATTTACCCTGGAGTTCTTTCTTCTAAACTTCATCTAGCACCTGCTGTGCACCAGGGATTCATGGGTGGGGAGGCCAGGGATGGCTGAGTGGGGCATCTGGCTTTCAGCTTGCCTCAGTCCCTGTGACTGACACCTGGCCCTTAGCTCTGGAATCTGGATGCTACAATCTCCTACCAAAGGCTCAGTCCAAACACGGCTTGAGGGCAACCCCTATCCGTGAGAAGATTCTGTAGCTGCCCACATCTCCCCAGCTTTTGAGGGGATGATCAGCCACAGCAATCCAGAGACACGTTCTTGGATTCAGCCAGTTTTATTTTTCAGTTGAAAAACTCAAAGGAAAAGGTTATGTTCCAAAAGAAAGTAAAAAACTTTGAATGCTGTAGCCTGGGGGCTTGCGTTCACAGGTGCCCCCACCAAAACAGAGGCCCTCCAAAGCATTCTGTCCCACTGTCTACCCAAAAGAGAGCAGCTCTCTACCTGGGCTTCTGAAGGGCTATCAGTTCCCCTCAAAGAACCTCCCACTAAAGCACTCAAAGCGGGGACCATTTTAGCTATGTATTTTGAAAAAGTTGTGTGCTCTACAAATAAAAAGCTACTTTTGTTCCTTTTGGTCCCCAGGGGAAATGGGAGTCCTTTTCAGACAGCATGGGAGACACAGGGGTCCTTTGCAGTCCTCTTGTCTGCTTCTGAGGGTAAAATGAGAGTGTGAATCACTTTGGGAGGTGGCCAGGAACACAGCTAGGCTTGCTGCAGAGCAGAGCTTCTTCCAGTCATCATGAGCCATGTCTGAAAGAATTAATCACATTTCATATGCAAGCATGCTCTCTGTTTGACTGTGCTGTTGTTTTTAATGAGAGCATCATTGACAATGCTTTAACCTGATAGGCATGCCTAATTTTGTTCCATGTAATAACATGTGGGCTTGAGGAGGAGACAGCATTGGGGGAGAAGGAGGGAGAATGGACGTGTGATTAGGGAAAGGTGTCTCTTCCTTTGGAGCATGGATGGGTTCAAAGCCCACCTCATACTACTAAGTATTTGGCTGGACACTACCAGTTGTGTGTGAAGACTGTGTTTATGTGTTTGTGTGTGTCTGTGTTTCTGTCTCCAGGCCTGAGCAGCAAATCCTTCTTTCAGTGGTAGCATGTTACTCAGAACCTTGGATGAACTCCAGCCCTGTTAAAAACACAATACATGTATGTTTTAAGAAATTTATCTTGGTGATTAGTGAGAGGGTGGTGATTGAAACCAGCTCATTTTCCATTTCCCACTGAGGCCAGCTCACCTTTGCTGAAGAGGGTTCTTGACTCCTACTTTGTAGCAGGAACTTCTATGTTAATCAAGTATTTTTAAGAGTTTCAGATGGAAAGGCAAGATCTCTCAGGATAGATCCAACGGGAGGAAGGCAGCAAAGCACACTGCCATGTGTGTACCTATGCAACAATCTTGCATGTTCTTCACACGTACCCCGAAACCTAAAATGCAATTAAAAGGAAAAAATTTGAACCAGGCAAATTCTCATTAGAGACAAGGGCCCAAAGACTGAGCCGATGGAATCTAATGTCTTTTAATGTTGACTTCAATCCAGTAACGCTCTTGTTAAGCCATTGAAGTGTAAAATTGGGCCTGGGGAGCCAGTGCGCCCTCTGGAATTAGAGGTCCAAAGATTTGAATTTGATTTCCAGCCCTCTGCCAGTCAGTCAGCCACTCACTTTCAAGTGACAAGCCTTAAGCGAGTGACTTTCTGTCTCTGTTTCTTGATATCTGTACGGGATTTATGTGGGCCTTTAGGCCCACTGGGAAACGATCCCTTTTCCAGCTCAGTGCCTGGTTTGTTGACTATACTTGTCAAACTGGACTTTAATACACTTATGGTTTTGGATTAACTCTATTACCTCTGCTAGAAGTTAACACAGAAAATTGACAGTTGATTGACAAGATGAGAATCAGTTCTAAAGAATTCACATATAACTTAATTCTTTATTACTAAAAGAATGCTCAACTCAAGGGCACACAGATCACTCATTTTGACTTCATTAGCTATGGCACTTAGAGACAACTTTTTGAAAATACACAGCTAAAAGTGTCCATGCTTTCAGTGCTAGACAAGTTTTTCAGAATACACAGCTAAAACGGTTTCTGCTTTAAGTACTAAAGGAGGTCTCCTGCCTCAGGAGACCCCTGGATCAGGCAGGGAAAGCCAGAACCAGGCAGCTGATAACCCGGCTTCGTGTGCCCCTCTGTGCAGTCAGCGTTCTGAAGCGGTGACTTCCCACATGGCTGTTGAATAAGTGAATAAATACCTTGGGCATGAACAGGAGCCAGGTAGAGCTATCTCTGTAGGGCTGGGACTCACTGGCTGCAGTGTATCCTGGTTTACAGTGGAGGTGTGGAGGAAGGGGGAGAATTACTTAGACCAGTGGGAGAGTTTCATGTCCTCAGAAGTATTTTGAGCTCAACAGCAAGCAGCTCTTCTTTTCTGCATTTGCAGCACGTGAGGTTCTGAGTTTCCCCAGCATTCCATGCTGTTTACTCTGTCCCAGCCAAGAATCTTGCCATTGTCAAGGAGCTGGAATTAGATTGGAAGGTGAAGGAGTTTGAAGTCTTTGGCAGCCTACTGCTGGCTTAGATGAAATCTCAAACTGTAAAGATGAGAGAAGAGAAGTGAGACCAAGCTATGGGCCCCAGAGGAGAGGGGCCCCTGCTGTTTGCTGAAATAGATTATGCTGGGATCTCTATTACAGCTCCTGGCCCTCATTGTTAAAAGGACAACTCTCCATCCACTCCCACCCATCTCCCTCTCCCCTTTCTGTAAGAGCAGCAGGCACAGGTTGATGAGTTCCTACACCTGCCAGGCCTTTGCAGGCAGTGGTGTTAGGCCCAGCCTGCTGAGTTCCTAGGAAATTGAACAAGCATCTATGGAGTGCTCACTCCATGTCATTCTCTGCCACCAGCACCCTGGAGACAGAGAAGACCAAGACACAGTTCCCAACCAAGGAGAGGGTGGAACCATAGCACACGATGCTTTGAGAGCTCAGGATTCATCCAACCCAAAGTGCAGGCTAAAGGAACTCTCGCTGTGTGTGTGGGATCTTCCGTACAGCATGCAGTGCAGGCTGCTCTACTGTTTCCCCGTCAAGTGTGGTGGGCAAGGGCACACACTGGACACTCAGAGCTACCAGGGGAAGGAATCGCTCTTCTGTCCCTGATCTGCTAAGAGAACTGTTTAAAAGATGGGCTTTATTTAATTTTTTTTGAGATAGAGTCTCCCTCTGTCACCTAGGCTGGAGTACAGTGGCTCACTGCAACCTCTGCTTCCCATGATCGAGAAATTCTCCTGCCTCAGCCTCCTGAGAAACTGAGATTACAGATGCCTGCCACCACACCCAGCTAATTTTTTTTATTTTTAGTAGAGACGAGGTGTGGTCAGGCTGGTCTCCAACTCTTGACCTCAAGTGAGCTCCCGCCTTTGCCTCCCAAAGTGCTAGTTACAGGCATTAGCCACCACACCCTGCTGTTTATTTTTTTTATATGGAGTCTTGCTCTGTTGCCCAGGCTGGAGTGCAGTGAAGTGATATTGGCTCACTGCAACCTCTGCTTCCTGGGTTCAGGTGATTCCCCTGCCTCCTGAGTAGCTGGGATTACAGGCATGAGCCACCACTCCTGGCCAGGAAGTACCCTTCTATCCCTCATCTGCTAAGAAAACTGTCTAAAAGATGGGCTTAGGTGGTCTTTTCTGCCATTTCTTTCTACTACATTCTGGGTCTTTTTCAGTATGTAATTTTCAGTAATTAGTAAATTAGCTGATTGGCTAAATTAATTACTAAACTACAAATTTAGTGATTAGTAACTTTAATAATTTCTAGTTCCCTGCTGAAATCTAATAATCTGTGTCTAATAAGCCTACTGTCTGAGTTCTGTGGGTCTGTGTCTATTATTGTCTGTCTATGCTAGTTTTTACACTTAGAAAACACCCTTAGGGAAATAAAATTCTATAACTATGGTCTTCATAATCATATAATTATGCCTAGCACGGAGGTGCTCAGTAAATATACATTTCCAATGTAAATTTTAAATATGGTAAATCACATATAAAATTTACTACAACCATTTTAAAGTACACAATTCAGTGGAAGTACATTCATATTTTTGTGCAGCCAAACACTGAAACTCACTAAATCCTGCCAAACTGAAACTCTTTCTCCATTAAATAAGCCATTACCACTCTCTCCCAGCTCCTGGCAGCCACCACTCTACTTTCTGTCTCTATGAATCTGATTACTCTAGGTTCTAAACATAAGGAATCATAAAATATTTCTGTCTTTCTGACTGGCTTATTTCACTTTGCATAACATCCTCAAGGTTCATCCATGTGTTAGCATGTGTCCAAATTCCCTTCCTTTTTAAGGCTGAATAATGTTTGACTGTATGGAGAGACCACATTTGTTTATCTGTCAGTGGACACTTGAGTTGCTGCTGTTTTTTGGCTGCTGTGAATAACACTGTACCGAGACCAGCTCAGCCATGGAGACCCCAACCCAGGTGGTACTGAAAGAATTAAGAAACAGATACGTAGGCAGGCGTGGTGGCTCACACCAGCACTTAGGGAGGCCAAGGCATGGGAGGATCATGAGGTCAGGAGATTGAGACCATCCTGGCCAATGTGGTGAAACTCCATCTCTACTAAAAGTACAAAGATTAGCTGGGTGTGGTGGTGCACACCTGTAATCCCAGCTACTCAGGAGGCTGAGGCAGGAGAAGCGCTTGAACCAGGGAGTCAGAGGTTGCAGTGAGCCGGGATTGCGCCACTGCACTCCAGCCTGGTGACAGAGCAAGACTCTGTCTTAAAAAGAAAAAAAAGGAAAGAAAAGAAACAGACACAGAAATAGAAAGCAAAAGGTGGGTTCAGAGTGGAGCAGCAGAGCTCTCACAGCATTTCCAGCTTAGAGTCCAGATAAGACTCTGACCTACATATTTATTCTTGACTTCCCAGTGACAAGTTTTACAAGCAGATGCTCTGTGTTCTTTCACTGGTTAAAGGCAAACTAACCAGGCAGCAAGTGCATGTTTACTATAGGTTAAAGACAAACTTTCTAGTTTGTCTTTAACATGCTCTTTATGAGGGAACAACAACAACAAAAAAGGGTCACATATCCTGTGTTCAAAGAACTAATTCATCTGGCATGAGACATACTTATATTGGTTACTGTTTTATAATGCTTTGAGTAGTTTTCTGCTGTGGGGGCTGATTAGTTTTTCCTTGCCACTGCTCTCAATAGGATTTCTCAGCAAATAATAGGATTTCTCACACATGTCAGAATTTGCTCTCAACAATGCTGCTATGAACATCAGTGTATAAATCTGTGAGGCTCTTTCAATTTTAGGGGGGTACATACCCAGAAGTGGGAATGCTGGATTATATAATTCTTTGATTTGAGACAGCATCTCGCTCTGTCCCCCAGGCTGGAATGCAATGGTGCAATCTTGGCTCACTGCAACCTCTGCCTCCTGGGTTGAAGCAATTCTTCTCTCTCAGCCTCCCGAGTAGCTGGGAGTACAGACCTGCACCACCACCCCTGGCTAATTTTTGTAGTTTTAGTAGAGATGGGGTTCACCATGTTGGCCATGCCGGCCTCAAACTCCTGGCCTCAAGTGATTAGCTTGCCCTGGTCTCACAAAATGCTGGGATTACAAGTGTGAGCCACAGTGCCTAGTCTATTTTTAACTTTTTGATGACTTGCCATACTGTTTTCCATAGCTGCAGCTCCATTTTAAACTCCCAGTAAGAGTACACAGGGGTTCCAACCACTCAGCATCCTCACTAACACTTGTTATTTTCTGTATTGATTACAGCCACCCTAATGACTCTGAGGTGGCCACTCCATGTAGGTTTTCTTCTTTTTCCTTTTCTTTGAGATGGAGTCTTGCTCTGTCATCCAGGTTAGAGTGTAGTGGTGCAGTCCTGGCTCATTGCAACCTCTGCCTCCTGGGTTCAAGCAATTCTCCTGTCTCAGCCTTTAGTATCTGGGACTACAGGCATGTGCCACTATCCCTGGCTTATTTTTCTATTTTTAGTAGAGACGTGGTGTCACCATGTTGGCCAGGCTGGTCTTGAACTCCTGACCTCAAGTGATCCACCCACCTCAGCCTTTCAGAGTGCTGGGATTACAGGCATGAGCCACCATGCCCAGCCTCTTCACATGGTTTTGGTTTGAGTTTATTCCTAATAATTAGTGATGGTGGGCATCTTTTTATGTGCTTATCGGCCATTTGCATCTCTTATTTGGAGGACCGTCTATTCACATCCTTTGCACATTTTTGAACTGAGTTGGGTTTTTGATGTTGCATTGTGAGAGTGCTTTATATATTCTACATGGGAAATCTTTCACATATAATTTGCACATATGTTCTATCATTCTGTAGTTGCCTTTTCACTCTGTTAGTAGTATCCTTTGATGCAATCCAATTTGTCTACTTTTCCTTTTGTTATTTGTGCCTTTTGTATCATATACAAGAAATCGTTGCCAAAGAAAGCTTTCCTTCTGTGTTTTAAGAGTTGTCAGCTGGGCATGGTGGCTCATAGCTGTAATCCCAGCACTTTGGGAGGCGGGAGCAGGTGAATCAGGAGATCAGGAGTTCAAGACCAGCCTGACCAAGACGGTAAAACCCCATCTTTATGAAAAATACAAAAATTAGCTGGGTGTGGTGGTGAGCCCTTGTAATCCCAGCTATTTGGCAGGCTGAGGCAGAGAATTGCTTGAACCTGGGAGCCAGAGGTTGCAGTGAGCCAAGATCACAGCACTGCACTCCAGCCTGGGAGACAGAGTGAGACTCCATCTCAAAAAAACAAGAGTTGTATAGTTTTAGATCTTACAGTTAGGTCTTTGATTCATTAGAGTTTTTTTTTTTTTTTTCTTTTTAAACATGATATAAAGTAAGGGTTTCACTTCATTCTTTGGCCTGTGAGTATCTAGTTTTCCCATACCATTTGTTGAAAGACCGTCCCTTCCCTGATTGGTCTTGGCATCCTTATAGAACTCATTTGACTGTAGGTATAAGGGTTTCCTTCTGTACCCTATATTCCATTCCACTGGTCTCTATGTATGTCTTTACTGCCATACCAAACTTTTGACCACTGTCACTTTTGATAATACATTTTGAAATTGGGAAGTAAAAGACTTCCAACTTTGTTATTCTTTTTCACAATTTCTTTGGCCATTTGGGATCCCTTGAAATTGCATATAAACTTTATGCAATTTATAAGGATGGATTTTTCTATAATTGAAGAAAAAAAGTCACTGAGATTTTGAGAGCAATTATACTAAACTTGTAGACCACTTTGAGTCGTATTGACATCTTAACAAAACTAAGCCTTATAACTTATACATATGAGATGGCTTTACATTTGTCACACAATTTAGAGTCTCTGAAACTCTAAATCCTGCCAAAGTCTTTGTTTCCTAGTTAAGTTTATTCCTTTTATTCTTTTTGATGCTATTGTAAACTGACTTTATTTTTTTTTTTTTATTAAACATCTCACTATGTTGCCCAGGCTGGAGTACAGTGGCTATTCACAGGCATAATCATAAAAACTGACAGCATTGACCTCCCAGGCTCAAGCGATCCTCCTGCCTCAGCCTCCCAAGTAGCTGAGACTACAGGCTTCCACGACCAAGCCCAGCAGGAACTGTTTTCTTAATTTCCTTCTTGGATTGTTGACTGTTAGTGTGTAGAAATGCAACTGACTTTTGTATGTTGATTTCATAATCCTGAAACTTGGACAAATTATTAGTTCTAACAGTTTTTTTCATGCAGTCTTCAGGATTTTCAGCAAAGATGATCATGTCATTTGTTAACAGAGAAAATTTTACATCTTCCCTTCCAATTTGGATGCCTTTTTTTTTTCCTTTCCTTCTTAAGAACTCTAGCTAGGATCTGCAGTGTTATGAAAGCGGGCATCACTGTTTTCTTCCTCATCTTGGAAAGAGTTGTCTTCATTGAGAATGATGTTAGCTGGGAGTTGTTCATATTACCTTTATTACATTGAGGTTGTTTCTATTTCTAGTCAGTATGTTTTTAATCCCAAAGTGCTGGGATTACAGGTGTGAGCCACCACCCCCAGCCAGCTTTCTTTAATGCAGGCATCCCCAAACTACGGCCCTCGGGCCACGTGCAGTCCCCTGAGGCCATTTATCCGGCCCCCCGCCACACTTCAGGAAGGGGCACCTCTTTCATTGGTGGTCAGTGAGAGGAGCACAGTATGTGGCAGCCCTCCAATGGTCTGAGGGACAGTGAACTGGCCCCCTGTGTAAAAAGTTTGGGGACGCCTGCTTTAATGTAAGCGTGTACAGCTATAAATTTCACTCATAGCACTGCTTTTGCTGCATCTCATAAGATTTGATACATTGTTTTGTCTCAAAATACTTTCTAATTTTCCTTATTTTTCTTTGATCCATTAGTTTTGTAGTATGTTGTTTAGTTCCCATAGATTTGTGGATATTCTGGTTTTCTTTCTGTTATTATTATTTCAGTCATTTGAAATGTATTAGATCTTGCTTTGAGACCTAATATATGATTTTTCCCAGAGAACATTCCGCATGTACTTTGAAGAATGTATATTCTGCTGTTGGGTGAAGTCATCTGTGTATGTCTGGTAGGTCCAATTCATCTATAGCATTGTTCAAGCCCCGTTTCCTCTTTGATCTTCTATCTGGGTATTGTATCCATTATTGAAAGTGAGTTCTTGAGCTAGGTGCAGTGGCTCATGCCTGTAATCCCAGCACTTTGGGAGGCTGAAGGGGTGGATCACTTGAGGTCAAGAGTTTGAGACCAGCCTGGCCAATGTGGTGAAACCCTGTCTCAACTAAAAATAGCTAGGTGTGGTGGCATACACCTGTAATCCCAGCTACTCTGATGCCAAGGCACGGGAATCACTTGAATCCAGGAGGTTGCAGTGACCCGTATCACATCGCTGCACTCCAACCTGGGCAAGAGAGAGAGATTGTCTTTAAAAAAAAAAAAAAAAAAAAAAAAAGTGAGGTGTTGAAATCTCCTACAATTATCATAGAACTAACTGTTTCTCCTTTCATTCTATCCAGGTTTGTTTCATATATTTAGGAGCTCTGAGGTGTGTTGCATGCACATTTATAAGTGTTACATCTTTTTGGTGAATTGACTGTTATTATCTCTTATAACAGCTTTTGATCTTGAATCTATTTAGTCTGAGATTAGTCTAGCTCCTCCTCCTTTTTTTTTGGTTACCATTTGCACGGAGTATCTTTTTGAATCCCTTTACTTTCAACTTACGTGTAAGTCTCTTACAGTCTTTTAATTGTGGAATTCATTTGCATTTTTAAAGATTATCATCTGATGAAACTCACCAGCCTGGTGGGTGACTGTGCCATGAGGCTCACACCCAGGGACTAAGTGAGCAGTTGCTTTGGGAGGACTCCAGCACACCATTTACTGGGCTTCCTGGTGCCACTCTGTGGATTGTTTTCTACATGGCTTATGGTTTGTTTTTGCTCTCATTTCCTTCCTTCTGCCCTCCTTTGTGTTTAATTGACTTTTTTGTGTGACACACTTAGAATCCCTTCTCATTTCCTTTTGTGGACATTCTATAGATATTTTCTTTGTAATTACCATGAGGATTACATAAAATATCATGAAGTTATAGCAATCGATTTTAAACTAGTAAGTTCAATCACATACAAATACTCTACTTGACAGCTCTGTCCCCTCCTATGTTGCTTTTGTCACAAAGCATATCTATTTCTTAGAGACAGGATCTCACTCTGTCACCCAGGCTGGAGTTCAGTGGCACTGTCATAGCTCATTGTAACCTCCAGGCCCTGGACTCAATCCTCCATAGCTGAGACTACAAGTACATGCCACCACGCCTAATTATTTTTTTAAATAAATTATATATTTAACATAGGCTTATGGTTATACATCTCTTTTAAATCCAATAAAATAATAGAGATATGAATCAAAATCACGGTAATACAGGTCTTCATACGTGGCTGCAAATTTCCACCCAGAATCCTTTTGTTTTGACTTGAAGGACTCCCTTTAGCATTTCTTGTAAGTCAGGTCCAAATGCAATGAAATCACTCAACTTTTGTTTATCTGAGAATGTCTTAATTTCTCTGGTCAGGTGCAAGGTGGGAGGATCACATGAGGTCAGGAGTTCGAGACCAGCCTGGCCAATGTGGTGAAACCCTGTCTCTTCTAAAAATACAAAAACATAGTGGCAGACGCCTGTAATCCCAGCTACTTGAGAGGCTGCACCACTGTACTCCAGCCTGGAGGACAGAGCAAGACCCTATCTCAAAAAGATAAAAAGTGTGTTAATTTCCTCCTCTTTTTCTTACTAGAGTTCATAAGATGCCTTTATTTTGTAACTTATAATCACTTTTTAATTTGTCATTCAAACGTTAACTGTAATTGGTTTTTTAAAATACTTCATTTGTATCCAAGAAAGGGGAAGAATTTAGCCCTCGATTTAAAAAAAAGTAAATAAATAAACCTGGCCAGACACTGTGGCTCACACCTGTACTTGCAGCACTTTGGGAGGCTGAGGCAGGCGGATCACAAGGTCTGACGTTTGAGACCATCCTGGCCAACATGGCCAAACCCCGTCTCCACTAAAAACACACAAAAATTAGCTGGGCATGGTGGCACATGCCTGCAATCCCAGCTCCTCAGGAGGCTGAGGCAGTAGAGTTGCTGGAACCCAGGAGGCAAAGGTTGCAGTGAGCTGAGATTGTGCCACTGCACTCCAGCCTGGGCAACAGAGCGAGACTCTGTCTCAAAAAAATACATAAACCAACTCTCAGAGGAAGGGAGAGGACCTTAACTGCAGATAAGAGTCCATTGTTACCCCGTGGCTATAAATCTGAGTTGCTTGTCCTCCCAGATGTTCTGTTGATGGCTGTAGTAGCTGACAGTTTTGCCTTTATATGTTCAAAACAACGAGTGCTCCTGCTTGATTGACAGATTCTCCAGCCTTCCCATGGAGCCACATCACCTCCTGTCTTGGCCCTTCGTGAGTCCAAGGCTGCTTCCCGAGAAGATCTGGTTGGTAGACCATGACATTGATTCCTGCCTCTAAGCCTAGCTTGATTCTCAGCAGCCACCACCTTTTTGGTACTAGAATGGTGCTTTTTATAGCACACTCATAAGTGGACGCTGAAATCACAACCTGGCCATTCGGATGTTCAACTAATGCTTTATGCTGTGGAGTCCCAGGAACTCACCAACAGGTGCCGGAACTCACTGGAGCTCAGGTATGTAGCTCTACCTTGTTTCTCTATGGCTGGGATTATAAACATTGTTCATGTGTTTATTTTCCATTTTTTACTTTGGAGGTTTTGTTTAGTGAGTCAAGGTCTCACTGTCATGCAGCCAGTACTGTGATCATGGCTCACTGCAGCCTTGATCCCCCTAGGTTCAAGCCAGCTCGCCTCAGCCTCCCAAAGTGCTAGGAGTACAAGTGTGAGCCACTGTACCTGACCTACGTCTGAGCTTTGAGTTCTTTACACATTCTAGAGATGAATCTCTGGAGATGAGTCCTTGGTCTGTTAGGTGGTTTGTAAACATTTTCCCCAAACTGTAGCTTTTCTTTCCATCTTCCTCATAGTCTTTCAGAGAGCAAAAATATGGTCTCTTGCAAATACTCTGCCATGTAGCAGGAAAGGAGACACAGACAGTATGTAAATGAACATGTGGACGTATCCCTTGAGTAAGTGTCCATTTGTGGTAAAGCTATCTCTAGACAGATCAATACTGAGAGGTTATTAAGTAATAGTTGAGCTGGATAAAAATTCTAACCTCAGGCTTATTTTCTATTATTCTACTGTCTTCTGTTGCTGTTGCTGGGACAGCAATTATGAGCATGTTCTTCCTTCTTTCCACCCTCCTCAGTTGCTTTTAGGACCTTTTCTTTGTCTTTTCTGCAATTTTGTTTTGCTGGGTCTAGGCATGGATGGATTTATTGTATTGGGGATTGTGCGTCCTGGGTCCTGTCTCTGTTTTCATTCTGGAATTTGTTTTATGAGACAGACTCCCACTCTGTTGCCAGGCTGGAGTGCAGTGGCAAGATCTCGGTACACTACAACCTCCACCTCCTGGTTTCAAGCATTTCTCCTGCCTCAGCCTCCCGAGTAGCTGGGATTATAGGCACATTTCACCATGCCTTGCTAATTTCTGTATTTTTAGTAAAGACAGAGTTTCACTATGTAGGCCAGTCTGGTCTCGAACTCCTGACCTTAGGTGATCTACTCATCTTGGCCTCCCAAAGTGCTGGGATTGCAGGGATAAGACACCACGCCTGGCCTGGAATTTGAGACATATTAGATCCTCTCACTTCATCCTCCCTTTGTCATATTTTCCAATTGATTGTCTCTTCTGCCATTGAATTTGTTACATTTTAAATGTCTGTGAATGGCCGCCACTAATTCTGGCATCTGAAGCTCTTGGAAGTCCACTCCTCTTATTGCCACTGACTTATATGCCCTTAGGTGGGGCTTTGGCTATAGCAATCATATGCAGCACTGGCTGAAGAGTCTCTCACCATGCGGGCTCTGGTGCTATCTCAAGGTAGCTAGTGTTAGAACTGAATTAGAGGGATGCCCTGGTAGTGGGGACAAACCCCCACATATTTGCTCACAGAAGTCATCTTCTGTATTGATGGTGATGTGGTATGAGAGCAGAGGGAAAATGGGGGCTGAGTATTTTCGCTAAACTGGTGGACATTCAAATCCCTAGTGAGGCTGGGCACAGTGGCTCACGCCTGTCATCCCAGCTCTTTGGGAGGCTGAGGCAGGCATATCACCCAAGGTCAGGAATTCATGACCAGCCTGGCCAACACAGCCAAACCCCATCTCTACAAAAATATGTGCCTGTGTTTTTGAGATGCTGAGGCAGGAGTATTGCTGGAACCTGGGAGGTGGAAGTTGCAGTAAGCCGAGATTGCACCACTACACTCCAGCCTGGGCAGTTCATAAATAAGAGATATAATTGACTCACAGTTCTACAGGCTGCACAAGCACAGCTCCAGCATCTGCTTGGCTTCTGGTGAGGCCTCAGGAAACTTACAATCATGGCAGAAATGAGAGTGGGTGCAAAGAGAGAGAGAAGGTGCCAGGTTCTTTATAAACAAACTGTTCTCATGTGAACTAGTAGAGCAAGAACTCATGCTTCACCAAATGGAGGATGCTAAGCCATCCATGAAGGATGCACACCCTCTAACAAACGTGACATTTGGAGGGGACACAAATCCAAGCTGTGTCAGGCTGTAAATGTTTTGTTTTGACTCTAAGCTCCTTGAATGACAATTGAGTATTTGTCCTCCCTGGCAAGAGAGAGAGACAGGTTTTCCCTCCGGGCTGGAAGGCAGATGCCAGACAGGGGTCAGAGTGCCAGCCGGCTGGGGCAGCTTGCTGCACTGTGGAGGAAGGGCCAGGGGCACGAAACTGTAGGCACATAGGTGGATATAGGCGGCCACCAGGGTGCAGGCAGGCTGGAGCTCCCAGGTGCCACATGGATCCTTCATACACAGTCTGAGGAATGGTGCAGGGTCCACCTGAAATCACAGGCACCCAGTCACTGTCCCTACCCTGGGGAGTGGCATGGAAGAGGGGCTGAGGCTAGATCAGGGAAAGGGCTCTCTGGGCCCCACGGGCCAGGCTCACACTCACCACCGGGAAGCAGTTCCCCAAGCTGGAGCCGGGGGTCCTGGAAGAAGGCCCGGCAGGCGGGGCTCTGTCCTGGGCAGGCCTGCTGAGTCTTCTCGGTCATCCTGCAGTCATCATCCACCTGGCAGGACAGACAAAAGACTAAGGCCTCCTGCTGGACCATGTGGCTCCCCACATACCTCAGCCTCAGCAGAAGACTCCCCCAAACCCTGGGCCTGCAAAGTCCTCGACAGAGCCAGCAGGCCACCTGCCTCTCAGGGGACTCTGCAGCAAGCAGCCCTGAAGAGCCTCAGACAGAGGCTAGGCAGGTACACCCACTTATCTGCCAGGCCAGGCTGAGCTCCTCCAGGCTGCAGGCCACAGAGCCATCAAGCAGCATCAGCTCTGCCTGCTTCATTGTTGTTGGTGCCCAGAAGGCTGGTGGATATACCTGTGAAGAGGAGGGAAGCTGAGAAGGTCCTGTGAGCCTGTGATGCTCCCCCAGGGGATCAGTGTGTGAGATGAGTCTAGGCACACTGATGAGCGGTAGAATCCCACCACCTCCACCCTGGACTCCTGGAGCCCAGGGCCCTGACTCCAAACCCTCATCAGAGGAGGGAGAGAAAGCACAGGGATAGGGGGACAGCATGTGTCCCCCTATCCCTGTCCCCTCCCCACATCCTCAGCTCGAGTGGCCAGAATCCAGGCCCTTCCTTTGTGTTCCTTGGCAGAGGGACCACAGAAGGCCCAACTCCGCCCTGAAGCCACATATCCCAGGGACAGGGGCAGAAAGCCCTGGGCCTCTGTTCGATCATCTGGACACAAGGTCAGTAACATGCTGCAATGCTAGAGACAAGGCCAGCAGAGGCTCTGCATCCACAGTCGCCGCCTACAGCCTGGGGACCTTTGCACTGGAAGCTGAGAATGGTGCTTCCTGAAGAGGCCCTTGTTGGTTGGGCCAACGCTGCTGGGGCCCAGACTCACCGTGGTGCCAGAGGCCCAGAGTCAGACTGCAGAGGCTGGTGGGCATGTCATAGGAGACAGACATTCTGTCCTCACTGGCCAGCTCAATCCTGGGGACGTGCCTTCTTGTCATGGCAGGACGCAGCTGGAGATCTGGACAGCTCTGCCCCGGCAGGGAGGAGTTGTACAGCCTGTAAGCCTGTGGACCAGAGGAGATGGGCAGGAGGGCTGACCCATACTCGGGGGACAAGCTTGAAAGTACCATCCCCCCAGGCAAACTGCCATAGGCACAGGTCTCTGGGAGAAGCTCGGGCCTCTTCTCCTCACCTGCAGGCTGTGGTAGAAGATGAGAGTCATGTGGTTCAGCTCCATGGTCAGGGCTGTGAGTCCCAAGCCTGTCTGACTCAGTATCAGGGCAAATGTGTTGTGAACAAAGTCTTGGGCCAGCAGGATGCTGCCACACTGAGTGCCGGGGTCCCAGGTCACCACGTGCTGGGACCCGGCCACCGGGGCATGGTCGGGGGAGAAGCAGCCCCAAAGGCAGGGTGAGTGGGGCCAGCTTCAAGATGACATGAGCTGAAAGTCTATGGCCAATTCAGCCCTAACAAGGAATGGAGTCCTGAGACCCACTACAAAAATGCTGTGCTAAGTAACAAAGCCTGGCTCACAGGCCACGTATTCTATGCTTCCATTTACATCAGATGTCCAGAGCAGGCACAGCCATGGACACAGCAGGCAGATTGGTAGCTGCAGGGTTTTATTTTAGGATGATAAATACGTTTTAAAATCAATTGTGGTGAGGCATGCACAACTCTGAATAAACTAGAAGCCACTGAATCGTGCACTTAAAATTCACAGATCCGCCGGGCACGGCGGCACTAAGCCATCCCAGCAGTTTGAGGGGCTGAGGCAGGAGGAGCACTTGAACCTAGGAGGTCAAGTGTGCAGTGAGCCGAGATAGCACCACTGCACTCCATGACAAGAGTGAGACCTAGTCTCAAAAAAAAAAAAATCACAGATCATACAAGTCATCCATTTAATCTGAAGGAAGCTACTGCGGGGAAAAACATTGACTGTTTAGGTGGATGGTCAACAGCTCCCTCAAACATAAACCACGGCCTGCAGACCGGCCCTCATCAGGGTAGGGAAGAGATGGCCCGTGAAGGAGCAGGTCTGACCAGTCCAGCCAGCGCAGCCCCTGAGCTGTGCCTTGGGGGTGCTCGTGCCCATTGCAGGGAAGCACCCTCCATGGTGCATAGCCAGGCACCTGATGGCCAGGGCCAGCATCCTGAGGGAGGCACCACCCTGCGGTCAGCTGTCAGACCTGAGGGGCACAGAGAAGCCCATGGTCACACACATACACACAACTTGAAGACCAGGGTGTTTTCTACAACATCGGTGTGCTGCTTAGACATGACTGCACCCACGCTTCTAGAGAGCCCTAGGCCTCTGAGTCCCACACAGATAAACCACTCCTTGCCAAGCCTGGGTACTGTGGCTCCCCCATGGACATGAGGGGCTTCCTCATGCATTAAGAACCGTACATGCTCCTTACCCATGTGAGCGAGCCACGTGGTTACCTGCATTTCACAGTGGAGGAAGCCAAGTCTACAGCAGTTAGGAGACTCACCTGAACCACATGTAAGCTCCCCAGGAGCCCAGAGCCAGGGCTGGTCATCCCAGCACCGCTGTTGCTGCAGGTCACCCCTGACTGGCGAGTCTGAACTCAATTAGTGCCCTTCCAGCTGTAACGGGAGATCTGCCTTCTGCTCCAGCAGAGCCCACAGGGAAGGGGCTGGCCTGAAGCCCTAAGCCGCCTGCTATACTCTTCTGCTAGGCCAGGCCTTATATTCTGGACAAAAGCCGGATGTGCAGCCTCAGCCCCAGTCCCATAGAACCTTGGGCAGTCCAGTAAGCTCTGAGCCTGGCACTGTGATGCCATGAGCTTCTGCAGGCTTCCCTGTGCCCCCACAGTACCTGCCCCTGCATGGCCCTGCTGCTGTGCCAATGGGGAGGAGGGCAACACAGCCCAGGGTAGGACTCTCACTCCCAGGGACTCTGCAGCAGGCGGCCTCTGAGCCAGCAGAACTCGGCTAGCATATTAGCCCCAGAAAGCTTTTGGAGCAGCCGCAGCAGCTTCTCCTCTACCAGGTAGCTGGTCACTTGGGCCACATCCAGGGACTCATCCCCCAGAGGCAGCAGTGGCAGCATCACCACCACTGAGTTGTTCCTAGAGGGAACAAACAGGATAAGTCGCTGTGCCTGGCCAAGCCTTGCTTTCTTTGGCTGCAGAGGGGGAGCTCACAGGTCTGCAGGAAGAACTCTGCTGTGGAGGGCATGGGAATGCCTCTCAGGGAGGGGGCTGTCTTTGTTTTAGGAAATCCCATCATGAGGTAGAGGACAGAGGCCAGTATGACAGCAGAGGTGGGGGGCGAGGCCAGGACAGAAACAAGCTGCCCCATTTTGAGGACACAGGTGTCTGATGTTATGCCTGCTCTGCTCCCTGGGTCTTGGGCAGCATGGGGTCTGTGTGTGGAGATGCCAAAGACAGGAGCTGGAAGTTCTGGGAAATTGTTTTGGTTTACTTTTTGAGATAGAATCTCATTCTGTTGCCCAGACTGGAGTATAGTGGTATGATTTTGACTCTGCGACCTCTGCCCTCCTGGGTTTAAGTGAGTCTCCTGTCTCAGCCTCTGGAGTAGCTGGAACTACAGGCACTCACTGCCATGCCTGGCTAATTTTTGTATTTTTAGCAGAGTCAGGGTTTCACCATGTTGGCCAGGCTGGTCTCAAACTGCCAACCTCAAGTGATCTGCCCATCTCGGCCTCCCAAAGTGCTGGGATTACAGGTGTGAGCCATTATGCCTGACCAACAGGTCTAGGAAATTTCTACAGTTGAAGGGAGGACTGGAACTTTCTCAATATGTAGAGTAGGGGTCAAGCCTGTGAGACCTGAATGATCAGGGAGATCTCGGCTCACATGGTGGTGGAGTGGGAAGAGGAATGTTGCACACTCTGTTTTTGATGGGCCGGTGGAGGGGGTACAGGGACAGGTGGCCTCACTTACCTTCTGGGGAGCCCAGAGGCCCTGTAGCTAAAGGCAGGAAGCAGCCTGAACACCTTCCCTGCCCATTGAATCCATTTTTTGGCACCCCCACCAGATCTCACTCACCAGGTAGGCAAATAACCAGGCAGGTGATTCTTCAACCAAGCCAAAGTCCTGCCGTGGGAGCTCTTCCCTTCCTCAGTCTACATTCTGACTGCAAGAGGGTAGGAGCAGGAACTTGTATTACATGGAGACTTTTCTCCATGTTGGGGGTTTAGTCCCTATTCTACAGCTGGGGAAACAGAGGCACACAGAGCCAATGCAGAGGAATCTTAGTTACAGCCAGAGTCCAGACACCATGAGGCCAGCAGCACAGAAGAAGGGGGCTGCCTTCCTGCCTGGAACCCAGGTCCTGGTGGGCCATGTGCCTGGGAGGGAAAAGGACACTGGTCCCCAAAGCCCTTGCTCTAGACTGGGTTCCCCACTTCCATCCACCACCGCCGCGTTCTCGACACAGGAACCAAAGGGGCCCTTTGAAGTGAAAGGGTGATCACGTCCTTCCTAGATCAGAGCAGAAGCCAGAGCCCTCCCCTCAACCCGCAGCCTTGGGACCTCCCAGTCCCTCCCAGTTGCATCTACTCTCCCTTGCTCACATTCTGTTTCAGCCCCGCCAGCTTGCTTTTCAAACAGGCCAGGCCAGGCAGGGTGGCTCATGCCTGTAATCCCAGCACTTTGGAAGGCCGAGTCTCTGGAGCCCAGCAGTCTGAGACCAGACTGGCTAATATGGTGAAATCCCGCCTCTACTCAAAATACAAAAATTAGCTGGGTATGGTGGCGCATGCCTGTTAATCCCAGCTACATGGGAGGCTGAAGCAGCAGAATTAGTTGAATTTGAGAGGCAGAGGTTGCAGTGAGCTGAGATCACACCACTGCACTCCAACCTGGGTGACAGAGAACGAGAATTCATCTTAAAAACAAACAGGCCAGGCACATCCCTCTCCCAGGCCTCTGTGAGGTGGTGCCCCCACCTGTAGTGCTCTTCCCACGCTGGCCACATGGCTTTTGCTCAAACTGTACCTTCTCCTCAAAGCAGGGCCATGGCCACACCATAGGATCCCCCTGCCCACCATCTCACCAATGTTCCTTCTCTAGCATTTGTCACCTAATGTATGGCTCAGTGGTGGTAAATAATGAGCACTGGACCACACCCAGCCTGTAGCCAGCTTCTGCACAGCCTGCAAGAAAAAAGGGCTTTTGTGTGTTTAAAAGATTACAAAACAGGCTGCGTGTGGTGGCTCATGCCTGTAATCCCAACACTTTGGAAGGCCAAGGGGGGTGCATCACCTAAGGTCAGTTTGAGACCAACCAGGAGTGGCAAAACCCTGTCTCTACTAAAAATGCAAACAATTAGCCAGGTGCGGTAGTGCACGTGCCTGTAGTCCCAGCAACTCGGAAGGTTGAGGCAGGAGAATCTCTTGAACTCAGGAGGCGGAGGTTGCAATGAGCTGAGATCATGCCACTGCACTCCAGCCTGGGCAACAGAGCGAGACTCCATCTAAAAAAATAAAAAACAATGATTACAAAACAAAACCAAGGAAATGTGACAGAGCAGAATGGCCTGCTTGAGAGGTGACCCAGGCTCCCTGCAGGGAGCTGTGCACACCCTGCTGTAGATGATTTCTTGTGCTTCATGTCTGTCTCTGAGTAGAAGTGGGCCTCCTGAAGGCAGGCATCGGCCTCGCCCACTGCATTCCTCTGCAGCTCCTAAATTCCTGCCTGCACTGGGACCGTGCTCCCGAGGTCTCTGTGGAGTGAGGAAGAAACCCCAGCTTCCTCTTCTGTGAAATGGGGGGTGAAGAAGCCTCTGTGCAGGGTGGTCAGAGGAGTCAGTGAGTCAGGGCATGTCGAAGCGTTCAGCGCTGCACCTGACATGTGGCAGGAACGCCGGACGCGCCACTCCCAACCCTGTGCTACCTGGCTGCGAGGCTGTACAGGTCCAGCAGGGGTTTGCAGAGCCTCTTCAGTGCCCGTGAGCATACGGCCTCAGCCCAAGACAGCATCTGGTGGGCCACCTGGAGAGGGAGGGAACAGTGAGAGCTGTCACGGTCATCCTCAACTGCCAGCCACGCCCCATCCTTGCTCTCACTCACCAGCTCCAGGGCACCTTTCAAGACCCCCAGGGCTGCCCCGAAGGGCCTGGGACCCCCGTTGCCTGGCATTGCAGGCACCCAGGCCTGCAGCCACTGCATGGCCTCCTCTGCCTGCTCCCACCACACCTCCTCCAGGGCCCACAGTGGCACCTCCAAGTTGGTGTCCTTCAGTGTGTCCAGGGGCCCTGCCATGGGTAGCCACCACCCACCATGAGGCCTCTGGGCAGCTCGGAGACCCAGCCCAGGCCTCGAGGAGATAGGGCCTGTTCCTGGGATTAAGATGGGGGGAGTGGGGGAAAAGAAATAGAGCAGCAGGCAGTGGTGACTGCAGGCAAGTTGTCACAGCAGACCCGAGCCGCCTCTGCAAGGCCTGCTCCTAGGTTGTCTGGGAACTTGGATTGAGGGAGAATCCTAGAAGTGATACGAGGCTCTCTGCACCTGAACTGTTTGTACAAACATGGCTTATGCTGGACCCCTGCTTGCCTCCTAGAAGTCTGACAGTATAGTCCATGCCAGGCAGCACCTGCCTATGTGGTAGCCCCCACTAAACACCCTGGGTGACATACTGCTGGGATGGCCAAGTGTATCCCGTGTGAAGGCACTGGGACTGGGAGAGGACACTGGGCGCTGGCCCTGGTTCCCCTGGACTCTGTCCTGGCCCCCTTCCCTGTGCCGCCACTCCTGCCTCCTCCCACTGTAGTCAATCACAGCCGCAAACAGCACAGTGTGCCGAGTCCTGGAGCATTTCTCCTAGTTCACTGCCCTGTGGGTGGCCATGGGACTCTGGCACAGCAGAGGGGATGCAGAGGTGACATTCAACAGCCAGTCAGTGGGATGCCCACCCTGGCACTGGACAGGGTCTTGGGGGCTCCGTGCTGGGCCTGGCATTAGCCGCGGATGGTGGAGAGGCCAGAAGTTCCTAGTCCTGCCAGGAGGGCGGTTGGGGTAATAGGTGTGAGTGTTTAAGGACCACACAGCCACAGAGAGCTCACCGTGGAACCAGAAAGAGACCCCGAGGCAGTGAGCTTCACAGAAACAAGACAGGCGGAAGACTGAAGAAGCCTAGGCAGCAGGCACGAGCGTTATTAGCTTGGGCACCCTGAGACAGCAGTCCACCAAAAAATGAAGGTTGGGCCCGGCTTAGTGGCTCACACCTGTCATACCAGCACTTTGGAAGGCTAAGGCAGGTGGATCACGAGGTCAAGAGATCAAGACCATCCTGGCCAACGTGGTGAAACCCCATCTCTACTAAAAACACAAAAATTAGTTGGGCATGGTGGTGAGAGCCTGTAGTCCCAGCTACTTGGGAGGCTGAGACAGGAGAATCCCTTGAACTTGAAAGGTGGAGGTTACAGTGAGCCAAATTTGTGCCACAGCACTCCAGCTTGGGCAACACAGCGAGACTCTCAAACAAACAAACAAAAAACCCCAAGGCTGTAGGTCTGTAAGAAATAAGGCGGGGGTCTCAACACAGCTGGGCTGCAGGCCTGTGGGAAGCAAGGCCACCTTCCGATTAAAACAGTGCCATAGGCCAATGTGAGGGCTTAGGGCCCCAGGCTAGGCAGGGATTTGGGTACAGGGTTGAGTCCTCCCTCCCACACTCACATTCCAGCTCATTCCACAGCTGCTCCAGCCCCACCTGCAGCTGGTCCAGGTAAAGAGGTGCTGGGTCAGTGCCTGCCTGGCCTGTCTCTGGCCCCACAAGGTAGTGACCGCCTGACCACTCGCCTGCACGGCCTCCAGCCCTCCCTGGGACAGCTATAGGAGGAGGCCTGCTATGCCATCCAGGGTGCCTGCTGGCTGTACCTGGTCAGGGAAACTGAGGCAGAATTGGGGTGAGGTCTGGGGCAGAGAGAGCCCCAGACACTCCTGCCCAGGGTGGGATGCCTGGCCAGTAAGGGCTACAAGCCAGGCCAGAGGGGGAGCTCTCCACCCAACCCTTCCCCTCTGTGCTACCCACCAGGTGATGGGAACTTCTCACAGAGGCACCCAAGCCTTGAACCTTCTCTTCCAGCCGGGCTTGCACCTGGGAGGCAGCCACTGCATCCTGGACCATGAGGACAGAGAAGAGGCTGGGACTCCCTCGGGGCCAAGTAAGAATGAAATAGACAAAAGGTCTCAGTGCCAGTGGCAGGTGTGTGCCTCACCCTGGGGCTGTCTGCTGTGGTTTCTGGACACAGATGGACCCAAAGGGCTCAGAGCTCTTGGCACTGTGGCCTCTGCCCAGGGAGAGAATGGTAACCCCTTCCCCAGGTCCCAGCCCAGGCCCTCTCACCTCCACATGGCCCAGCAGGCACCCCTGGCAGCCATGCGCAGCCAGCAGGAGGCTCCGGTTGGCAGCCTGCAGGGTCAGGCGTCCCAGGGGCTGGAAGGGCTGCCCGCTATCCCAGAACAGGACCTCTGCCTCCGCTGTTCGCCCATGGGCATGCACCCGCAGAACCACTCTCTCTCCTCTGCCCCCTGGAGCCGGAAGGGGACCTGCTGGGGCACCCATGATGTTTCCAGCCACCCACTCCTCCTCCACCACTTTCTGTAGCTCCCCACTGCCACGGGCCAAGCTTCAAAGCCCTAGGACTTGAGAACCCGGTGCTGCCCCACCTCCATCAACCTGCTGAGCCACCTGAAGCCCCCTTTTCTGTACCCTTCCCAGCAGACTCACCTGAAATGGCAGTTAGGGAGGGATGCCATGCAGTCCTGACAGGGTTTCCTGAGTTTTTCTGGAGACAGGGTCTCACTGTCACTGAGGCAGGAGTGCAGTGCCACCATCACAGCTTGCTCCCAGCAGCTGGGACGCAAGAGCACACCACCCTACCAGGCCTTTCTTTAAGTAGCGACAGGGGTCTCACTATGTTGCCCAGCCTGGTCTCGAACTCCTGAGCTCAAGCAATCCTCCTGTCTTGGCCTCCCAAAGTGCTGGGATTACAGGTGTGAGCCCCTGCGCCCAGCCCTGACTTCTGAGATCTTAATGCCCAGACCCCTCTCCTTTCTCGAGCCAATGGGGGCCCTGACCCAGCGAGCTGAGCTGGGACCCAGCTGCCACTCACCCTCCTCATGGGCCACAGAGTCCTGGAGACAGCTTGGGGCCTGAGACACAGACAGCCTCACTGTCTCCTCCCCATTGTCCACATTTCCCTCCAGCCGGACCAGGCTTTGAGAAGCCGAGGTGGAGACATGGCCCAATAGGCCGACCTGCTGAGCCTCAGAGATGTGAAGCTGGGAAGGGGAGGACAGAGGCCTGAGTGGAGCCTAGCCCAGGCCCTAACCCTGGTCTCTGTCCCCTGCCAGCTCCAGGTTCAGGAAGGGGCTGGCTGGGGAGGCTGCGGTCGGACTTATAGGAAACCAAGGGAAGGCACAATACCCATGCCCGATCTCCAGGGCACCAGGTTCCCCACGCCACATCCCTCCCCAAGGCTCCCAGTGCTCCATCACAGAAAGCACCTGTGAAAATACTCAGAGCCGCATGCAGTGACTCACTCCTGTATTCCCAGCACTTTAGAAGGCCAAGGTAAGCAGATCACTTGAGCCCAGGAGTTTTGAGACCAGCCTGGGCAACATGACAAAACCCTGTCTCTACCAAAAATATGAAAATTAGCCAGTCTCACAACAAATAGATTTATAAATTTTTAAAAATATCCATCTAGGCTGAGCACAGTGGCCCATATCTTTGGGAGGCCAAGGCAGGTGGAGCATGAGGTCAGATCGAGACCATCCAGGCTAACACAGTAAAACCCTCTCTCTACTAAAAATACAAAAAATTAGCCAGGTGTAGTGGCACACACCTGTGGTCCCAGCTACTTGGGAGACTGAGGCAGAAGAATCACTTGAGCTGGGAGGTGGAGGTTACAGTGAGCCAAGATGGCACCACTGCACTCCAGCCTGGGCGACAGAGCGAGACCCTGTCTCAAAAACAAAAAAGACAAAACACAACACCCATCTAGGAGCCCACCAACCCAGCAGCAGCTGCCGCCACCACAGGGTAACTTAGCGATGACTGCTTCCCAGGCCCCACCCAGACAGTCTGATTTAATTGGATTGAGGGTGGCCCGGGCACTTGTGTTTCTAACATTCCCAGTGTCCTGGTGTTTCTGCCAACAGCCCAGGCTTTCCGAGTTCACATGGGAACCACTCCAAAGATCTAAGCAAGTTCAAGGAGACGTGGGTAACACCTGGCATAACACCTCAGGCACGGAGCAGTTTACCTCAATCTCTGCAGGTGCCCAGCCTTGGGAGCATGGTGGGGACCAGGACAGGTGAGTCTAGAATGGGGCTGGGGAGAGGCATAGAGGCCCCAAGAGAACACAAGCCTGGAGGAGGCCCTGCGGGGGAAGGAGCCTCAGCTACCCTGTATTCTAATCCAGACACTGCAGCTAACAAGCTGTGCACCTTTCAGAAAAGGCTGCACCCTCTCTGGGCCTCAGCTCCAAGGTCTGAAAAACATACAGAACAGTGGTTCACAAAACTTTTCAGGACTTATGAGTGTGTGTGTGCATGCGCATGCACACATGTGTCTGTTATGGGTTGAATTTTGTTCCTCAGATATGTTGAAGTCCTAACCCCACATACCCATGAACGTGGTGCTATTTAGAAACAAGTTTTTTGCAAAAATGTAATCAAGTTAAGATGAGGCCACAGTGAATGAAGGCAGGTCACACACCCAATGAATGCTGTTCCTGGGAGAAAGCCACCACATGGGACAGAGGCAGAGACTGGCATGATGCCACCACAGCCTAGGGTGGGGGAAGCACCACCAGAAGCCAGAGGTGGTACAGAGGATCTTTCCTGGGGCTTTCAGAGGGAGTGCGGCCCTGCTGACAACTTGATTTTGGACCTCTGGCCTCTAGAACTGTGAGACCAGACATGTCTGTTGCATTAAGCCTGCTGGTTGGCATTTTAATACAGTAGCTCGTGGAATCAAATGCATGGTGCTTACTTTACTACACATGCAGAAGCATGTCGATCTCTGAGAAGAACCAAGTTGGTAGGAGCGGACAGCCCCGGACTCCTGTGGAATTTCACAGAGCACAGTGTGATCCTACCAGGCAGGTGGGGGCAGGGGACAGTGTGCAGACCACACGGAGTCAGCCCTGGACGGCTCTCTGCGTCTGAGCTCAGCCCCTCACTGGTTATCACTGAAGAGTGAGGGCTCCCACCTGCCTCTGTGCAGCCTGGGTGAGTGCCTGACCTCCCTGAATCTGCCCTGGGGCCACTGGGTTGTGGGGAAGAACAAACAAGGCTGGGAAAGCCTCTGTCCACTCCACAGATCCCAGAATGGAGCGAGTGAGAAGGAACCAGAACGGCTGTCCCAAATAAATCGGGTACAGAGAAGCAAGAGGATAAGCCACTTGCTGAGTGTCCACCACAGGCTCATTGCCAGGCATCCGGTTCCTTCGGGCATGGGGCTTACAGGTCCGGGAGCAGCCAGGAGCCTGGCTGGGAGAGGGGAAGTGACTAAGTCCCAGAGAACAAGAACCTTGGAAGGAGAAGTTACTTTGAAATGGACATGGCTGCTGAACTGTCAACCCACAAATGCCATCCTCATCCAGCTCCAGATGCCAGGAAGGGAGGGAATTCCCTTCTCACAAGGAACTACTACGTGCAGATGTTGTACAAATGTCTGTTTTCCTCCTAACGATTCTGCAAGGGAGATGGTAGATGTTCCCATTTGACAGAGGGGAACAGTGAGACTCAGCAAAGGAAAGTCACAAGGTCAAGTTCACCCGGCCAGGGAGACAGGAGGTGAATGGAAACACCGATAGAGCACCTGCTATGTCACATGCCTTGGCTGTGCAGGCAGTAGGAACTGGTATTCAGACCCCCAAAAACTACCCTGTGAAATACCTGATCCAAGATGAGGAAACAGATGTTCAGAGAGGTTCCTTGCTGAGATGAACTGGCCAAGTCAGGGCAGGGTAGGCATTGGAGGCAAACTCTGCCCCTTCCTACTTCCCAGGACTGCTGGGAGGCAGGAGGGGGAGGAGAGGGGGGCAATAATGGCTAATGACAGCAAGTACTTACATAGTGGCTGTTTTCCATCAGGCACTGCTGTAAGCAATCTATGCCTATGAACATATTTAATCTTTGCAGTATTAACCCCATGGGAGATAGGGCCAGTGCAATTATACCATTTTACACGGGAGGAAACTCAGGTGCCAGGACGCAGCTGGGCTCAGATTCAAACTTGGGCAGCCCAGATGCTACCTATCTGTTACAGGAAGGGCTGGGTGTTGGGGCGGTGGAGGAGCTGCTTGGTGGCGCCAGGGTCAGGCCTGGGGTTCAGCAGGTGTTCCCCCCACCCCGAGTGACACTCTGGCCCCATCCAGGGCGATAGTCTGCAGTTCCTCAGATGGCCACTAGATGGCGGGGCCGCCCAGGCAGTGAGGACCCGCTCGCCAGGGAGGAACGGGAGGGAAGTCGGGGCATCTTCCCCAGGGACTGTGAACTAGATCCTGGCCATCCACCTCCAGCTCCCTGAAGAAGTCAGGCGAATGAGGCCTGCTGTGGTTTCGGAGGGTCAGGCTGAGGTGTAGGCCGTGGTCTTGGGCTGGGGCAAGGCCCAGCGGGCAGCGGGAATACAGCAGGAGCCCAACCAACACAGGATGTGCTCTCTGGAGACCAAGAGGGCCTGGGACGAGAGAATCTGGGTGTCAGGCAGGTACGGGGGGTGGCAGCTTCCTCTCCTCACCATCCCCTGTGCTGGGAATGCAGCAGCAGCTGTCACCTCCCAGCCACCACGCCTGCCTCTGCCCCAGCTGACCTCTAAGAAACGCAAATCAGGGCCGGGTGTGGTGGCTCACACCTGTAATCGCAGCACTTTGGGAGGCTGAGGTGGGTGTATCACGAGATCAGGAATTCAAGACCAGCCTGACCAACATGGTGAAACCCTGTCTCTACTAAAAATACAAAAATTAGCTGGGCATGGTGGTGCTCGCCTATAATCCCAGCTACTTAGGAAGCTGAGGCAGGAGAATCGCTTGAACCCAGGAGGTGGAGGTTGCAGTGAGCTGAGATGGCACCACTGTTCTCCAGCTTGGGTGACAGAGCAAAACTCTTTGTCTTGGGGGAAGAAAACGCAAATCAGATGTTGTCCCCTACACTTAGAAGAGAAGCCAGGCTCTGGCATGGCCTGTGGCCTGCTTAGGTTTCCCAACCTCACCTCCCTCTCTCCCTCCATAAGGGCTGCCCTGTGTTCCTCAAGGCAAAGTCCTGCCTCAGGCCCCTTCTCTCTGCAGGGCTCACCCTCACCAGTGAGGCCCCTTTTCCAACACCCTGCTCCCTCTCCCTGCTCCCTCCCTGCACAGCATTCACCACACCCTGACCACAGACCATGCAGCTCTAGTTTGCTGTATCTTCCTGGCCCTGCTGGAATGCACCACCCAGGAGGCCAGCACCAGGGCTGTCTCTTTCACTACCCTGTCCCTGCACCTAGAGCACAGCCTGGCATAGGTGACACCCACACACGTATTCTGAACGAACAGAGGAATAGATAACGGGTGGGAAACTATGGTTCAGGGCCAAATCTGGCACACTGCCCACTCTTGTAAATACTTTTACTGGAATACGGTCATGTGCATTCACTTATGTATTATCTTTAGCTGCTTTCACAAGACAGTGGTGGAATTGGTAGTTGCAGCAGAGACTGGATGGTTCATAAATCCTAAAATATTTCTCTGTTCCTTTACAGAAGACTGTGGGTCCCTGGGAAGGATGGACGGGTGGATGCATAGATGGTGGATACATGGATGAATGGTGGGTGGATGCATGGGGGATGGAATGGTAGGTGGATGGAGGGATTGTGGGTGGATGGTAGATGGATGATGAATGGTAGATGATGATGGATGGATGGTGGATGGATTCGTGGTGGAGGGATGGAGGGATGCAAGTGAGTGAGGGTGGGAGGGTTGGAGGGCAGAAATAGGGGGATGGATGGAAGATGGGAAGGAGGATGGAAGGATGGGTGAATGAATGGATAGATGGGTAGGTGAATAGAAGAACCAGTCAACCAGCTACCAACCCCAGGAGGGGAAAGGGGTTGAGGAAAAGGGGCCCCAACACTTCTCTTCTGAGGCAATCATGACAACAGCAACTCTAACTTCTGTGCCAGGCACCAAGGCTGAGCATTCCTGCATCACATCTCTTAACTCTCACCATCACCCACATCCTGGAACCTGCTGCTGCTTCCATTTCTCAGGTGAAACACTGCAGGCTCAGAGAGGAGATGCGCCCTGCCCAGTCACCCAGCAGGCGAATGGCAGAGCCACCATACTGGCGTCTGGCTGCCTTGCTCACACGTCTGCATTCTGCGGGCACCACCCTCCCTGCTGCCCCCTCACCATGGGTCCCTGGTCCTCCAGCTGCCCCTTTCCCCAGGGCAGACTCACCCTGGGCAGGTCACAGAGCCCCAGGTGGAGGGAGTGCCACAGCCAGTGTGCCTAGTCAGTCTGTACTTCTCCCCGGAAGCTCTGCCGGGCACAAGAGGCCCCAAGGACGTGCTCCAGCGTGGCCTCTACGAAGATCTTGTCTGGTCGATGCCTCTGGAATGAGAGGGCTCATGGCTCACAGGCTCATCATGTAAGAGAATGCCCATGGCCAGCTGCAGGTGGAGACCCTTGCCTAGCAAGAGCATGTGCCAGGAATCCACCGTCGGAACCCTCATCTGCCACAGCACCCCCTTACACTCTGGGCAGGATTTTTTTTTTTTTTTCAAGACAGTCTTGCTCTGTAGCCCAAGCTGGAATGCAGTGTCATGATCTCTGCTCACTGCAACCTCCACCTCCCAGGTACAAGTCACTCTCCCACCCCAGGCTCCCAGATAGCTGGGACTACAGGTGCATGTCACTATGCCCAGCTAATTTTTTTGTATTCTTAGTAAAGGCAGGGTTTCGCCATGTTGGCCAGGCTGGTCTTGAACTCTCGACTTCAGGCGATTCCCCCACCTCAGCCTCCCAAAATGTTGGGATTACAGGTGTAAGCCACCACACCCTGCCTGTGGCAGGATTACTGCTGTGAGCACTTAGGGGGCCAGGCCTGGGAGGCCCAGAGGAGGAAGCAGGCCTCCAGAAGCAGCTCTCCCCAGTTCTCCATGTCCTGGTTCCTGCCCCAGGCTCTGCAGAACAGCGCTTGGCCCCATGAGGAGCCTGGCAGGCAGCGATGCTGGAGGAGACCTGGTTCCTGATGCCTCCAGGAACATGAGCTCCCGATCTCCCTCCACCCCTTCCCGAGAAGCCCACTAGCAACCCACCTCCTTCCCCATCTGTTCCCAGCATCTTATGCTGGGAACACCTGCTTTTTTTTTTTTTTTTTTTTTTAAATCTTCCAGAGCCCTCACCACATCCCAGGTAGGAAGGAAGTATTGTGCCCATTTCACAGATGAGAAAGCCAAGGCTCACAGCAGAGAAGTGAGTTGCCCAGGATCCCACAAACACTGGAACCCAAGACCACACGGTCCCAGAGCTGGGCGCTCCTGCAGCATGTGGAGCCGCCTGGGAGTTCCCTGCCCGGACGCTGCTCCCCAGGCCTCACCTCGTATGTCAAGTTCTGCCACATGAGCTGCTGGCCCCAGGACAGGTCGAGCTGTTCAATGAACATGGCTGGGGTCTGTTACGGCCTTGCAGGTCCAGAGGGTGTCCAGGCCCCAGGGTTCCTGGAGCTGATAGGGTACATGACCTGGGGGCCAGCCTGGAGCAAAGGGGAGCCCCATACTGGGCTCAGTGGTCAGGCCCCGCGTGCCTCCCCCTGGGGAGGTGGCCAGGCAGCCGTCCCAGGCGGTGCTGTGTGCTGAGAACCTGTTGGTCCAGGCGAGCTGCAGGGTCACAGGCTGTCCTCTGTTCCAGGTGAGCTGCACCTGCGTTGAGATGGGAGGGCAGTGGTGGGGGTAAGGGAGAGATGTGGGGGAGAAGAGAGGCTAACAGCACCCCACACCCCATCTCTGTTGGGAAATGAGAGGCTAGGGAGGATGGAGAAGTTGACGTCCCTCCCCCCCACATCCCTTCAGAGGAATCAGGATGGAGGGTAGAGAGATTGCCGTGCCCCCATCTCTAGAAGATCACAGAGCCATTCCCAGGCTGAAGACTGAAAGAATCTGGATTAAAAAAACCTGCCTCATCCCCAACACCCAGACTCAGCATTTCCAAAAGCAGAAAGCAATCACACACCTCATTGGGGCCTCCAGGGCCAGCAGGATCTATCGCCGCCCCGCCAATCACTCTGCCCCTGTCTTATTCGCCTTCTGGCTCTCCCTGAAGCACCAGGCTCCTTCCGGCCACAGCGGCCTCTGCACGCGCTTTTCCTGATGCCTGCAGTGCTGCTTCTCCAGCTTCCTCCAAGTCTGGCTCCTTCCCATCCCAGGGCCACCTCCCCAATAAGGCCCTCGCTGACCACCCGCCTGCCCAGTCACTCTCAATCTTATATACTCTTTACTTTTTTTTTCCCTGAGATGCAGTCTCACTCTGTCGCCCAGGCTGGAGTGCAATGGCATGATCTTGGCTCACTGCAACCTCCGCCTCCCGGGCTCAAGCAATTCTCCTGCCTCAGCCTCCCATGTAGCTGAGATTGTAGGTGTGCACCACCGTGCCCAGCTAATGTTTTGTACTTTTAGTACAGACGGGGTTTCGCCACGTTGGCCAGACTGGTCTCAAACTTCTGACCTCAAGTGATCTGTCCACCTCGACCTCCCAAAGTGCTAGGATTACAGGCATGAGCCACTGCGCCCGGCCCCTTTACTGCTTGCATCTTTTCCCTGCACACAGCTGGCCTATTGTCTCCCTTTCACAGATGGAAAAACCTAAGGCTCAGAGGGGCGATGGCCTGAGACCGCCCAGCCAGACGAGGTGCCCAGCTGCTCACTCAGTCCCCAAAGCTACCACTAAACAAGCAACTATAAATGATGAATTGGAGATGCCTGTACCTGTTTCCCACATTTAAATGTGAGCTGTCCTCAAAGATTGCCTGGTATACAGTAGATGCTTAATGAGGTATTGATAAAGAAACAACTGAATGAAGGACCTGGAGATCCCCAGGTTTCAGGGAGCTGTGATTCTGGAGAAGTCCTGGTCACTGATGAACATGCTCTCCTTCTCCTACCTGAGGGGCCCAGCCCCACAGGCTCAGCCCTGTGGCTCCCGCTCCCACCCCCCGCCAAGGGCGCCCAGGACATCCTTGCTCACCTGCCGGCTCTGCCTGCCACTCCTGCTCTCAGCAAGGCCACTGGCTTCCATCAGGAGACGTTGAATGGGTGAGCCAGGGCCAGGTGGGCAGCCACCTCACTCTTCCCCAGCCATGGGGAGGAGGAGACCAGCACCTGGGGAGGGGAACAGACTCAGCCAGCGGCCTTATCCAGACAGGCCACACCTCTTTCCCACCCGCACAGACCACCTTCTCCATCAAGGCCAAGGCTGCAGGGGCGGGTGGCTTTGAGCACAAACCCAGCCCTGTGCAAGGTCCTGGTAGATCACAGCCATTTCTCAGAGGAGGACATCGAGGCTTGGAGAGCTGTGGATTGAGCAAACACATGACAGAGATGAAACTGGAGGTCGCCCTCCTCTTCCACTGTCTTCCCCTGGCTCTGTGGTTCCAGGCAGGTCACGGCGCCTGTAAGTCCTTCAATTTCGTCATCTGAACACAGGGCTATTAATAACACCAAGGAGATGGGAGGCTGAAGTGTGGGCTGACACATAGCACCTATCATGGAAAAAGCATTCAGGGTCTGTCAGCCACTGTCACTGCCAAGCCTTTCAAAGTGTTATGGGGACCCAGGTCTCCTGCTGCCCTTCCAGAGAGACTGTGGGACATGATGCAGCCTTGTCAGCCCCAGGTAAAGCTCCTTGGGCAGGGGAGGGCCCCAAAGACTCCACTTAGACTGCAGGGTGGAGTTCAGCTCTGCGCCAGGGTCACCGTCCGGCCCTGACACCTACCTGGTCCCTGCCATCCCAGCCGACCACAAGGCCCTCCCGGTGGCGGCTCCCTCCCAAATGCTCTGAGGACAGGCGGAGGCTCCAGTGTCAAGGCAGGGGGAGGGGCAGCGGGTGGGTGAGCACCGCTGGGTGGGTGAGGACACACACAAAGGGTAGGGCATGTGAGCTGAGGTCAGCAGCTCCAGACCCAGCAGGGCGCGTTCAGGGGACCCTCAGAGGACACCGCTGATAGCTCAGGTAGGTGGCCACTTGGGGGCCACACACCCAGATAATTTTCACAAAATTCAGAAGCTACACACTCACTTTGTCACCATCACCACTTGACACCCTGCACTGTCCCTGTGGGAGCCCCCGTTACAATGAGACTTCGCGGCTCCTCCAGGAGGTGGCGTCTGCCTCCCCAGCCCTTGGACCTGGGCGGCGTCTGCCTCCCCAGCCCTTGGACCTGGGCTGGCCTCGTGATGTGCTAATGGGATTCAGTGAAGTGACCCAGCGCCAGTTCTAAGCCCAGGCCTTAAGAGGCCCTGCCCCGCTTCCTCCCTTGAACCCCTTCCCAGCCTCATGAGAACAAACCTGCTCGCCTGTGGGCTGGTGCCACCTGGAGTTGGAGGAGCCTGGTTTCAGCTCAGGATGTCCTAGTGCAGCTGACAGCTAGCCCCTGAACGGGTCAGAGAGCCCAGTCAAGGCCAGCAGAGCCGCCTGCTCACCCTACAACTGACCTTGAACATGCGGAAAGCCAGAAAAGCTGCCCTGGTAACCCACAACTCGTGAGCGAGGAGCAACGCGCACTTGATGCTGCTGCTGAGTTTCGAGGTAGTTTGTCACCATCTTGAATCAGGAGCTAATGGGTGCAGTCCCAACCCCCGACAACCTGTATTGCTCTCAGGGCCTCACATGCATGGGTGACCTGCACCCCCTCGGAAGCACCACACCCCCCATACTGCCCAGTCCTGTGCTCTCCTTCCATCTCGGGGTATGACAGGTGGCACCCAATAGCTGAGTCCTCACAACAGACAGTCTCCACAGCCTGGGTCTTCTTCCTATGTCCCCCAGGTGAGTCAAGCTGCCCTGACCTCCTGCCTCACTTGACCCCACCTCCCGAGGCCCCTGCACAGCCCTGCTTTCCCAGACCCCCACAGCAGGAGGCTGCCCATGGGCCCTTTGCACTGTGGTGAGCTCTGAGCTCTGTACAAAGTGCACCCACCTGTTCAGATGGGCTGCAGGGAGCCGTGTCCAGAGACATGGCTGGTTCTCAGGGCATCACCCAGTCATTGGTTCTGGGGAGGCTGACCACATGCAGGGCTGGAAGTCTTTTCCCTGCTACCCGCTGACCCACCACCTGCAACGCTGTGACCGCAGTGTGGGGCTGCAGGCTGAGGCTCACCCAGGGTGGCACAAAGACACACACATGCATACACTTGCATATATACGCACACACATGCATGCACACACGGGCACACATATACACGCACACATGCATGCACACAGACATGCGCACACATGCACACAAGCATACACACATGCACACACACATGCACACAGGCACACATGCACACGTGTGCACACACAGGCACAGATACATGTGCATACAGGCAGGCATACATGCACACACATGCATGCACACACATGTGCTGCATATAGGCATGCATACACAGGTATACGCACATACATGCACACACGTGCATATGCAGGTACGCACACATACCTACGTGCACACTGCCTTGGCTCGTTGAGGACCTGCTCATTTCCTCTCTCTTCCAGGGCATACATGTGGCAAACATGACTCTGAGGGTTCCATAGGCCACCTGGCAAGCCGTGCCCCTGGGCTGAGGTCTGCACTCTATCTCCGCACCTGGTGGGTTGAGGGTCGGGCTCTTCTCTGTGCCCAGCAGGTTTCTCACACAGAACCTGACAGTCTGCATGGCTGCACAGGCCACGAATGACAGCCCCTTCCAGGGATGCCTGTTCCTGGAGAACGCCAGGGCTCATGGCTGCCGTCGGGGATGCATTGGCACTCACCTACCCTGGCACCAGAATTGCCCAGAGATGCCACCCCTCCCACGCCCTGGCCCCTTCTCCAGTCCCGGTCACACTCAGGATAAACCCCAGCTCCTGTGTGACCTGGGTCCCCCAGCCCTCCTGCCTCACCTCATCCCTTCTCCCCACTCCAGCCACAGTGGCCTCCCGATACTGCTTTCCACCAGGGGCCTTCCACCTGAAGTGCCTCTCCTCAGCCTTGCCCTTCAGCCAGCTCCTTCTTATTCCTTAGATCTCAGCTTGGAAGTCACCTCCTCCAAGAGGCCTTCCCAGACCACCCCACCAAAAGGAGCCCCCCACTCCACACAGACCCTGCCTGCTCTCACAGTCTTTCCCACGTGTGGAAATGGTCATGTTGGATGTTATTTTGCTTATGTGTGTCTCATTGCTCAATGACTGTCTCCCTGAGGGGGGACACCTGGGCCATCTTGCTTCCTGATGCATCCTTTGTGCCTAGAATCACACATGGGATCAGCAGGTACTCAGTGATAGCTTTTTTTTTTTTTTTTTTTTGGAGATGGAGTCTCACTCTATTGCCCAGGCTGGAGTGCAGTGGTGAGATCTTGGCTCACTGCAACCTCTGCCTCCCGGGTTCAAGCAATTCTCTTGCCTCAGCCTCCCAAGTAGCTGGGATTACAGGTGCCCACCATGACACCTGGCTATTTTTTGTGTTTTTAGTAGAGATGGGATTTCACCATGTTAGTCAGGCTGGTCTCGAACTCCTGACCTCAGATGATCCACCCACCTTGGCCTCCTAAAGTGCTAGGATTTCAGGCATGAGCCACTGTGCCCAGCCAGGGATGATTTCTTGAGTGATGGGTCACTGCTGCCCGCATCCCCTCACACACTCACCCTGCAGGCTGAGGTTCCTGAAGGGCTTGGGGAGAGGCCCGGAGGGGCTCCCAGTGAAGGCCAACACCTGGCCATTCCACAGCACCACGTGGCGCAGGACACAGGTCCCATGAGCTCGCTTCTATGTGGTCTACAGGACCAGCTCCCCGGGAAGAGTGCTGAGCTGGAAGAGAATGATGGTGTCACAGGGGAACTTGACACACGCTTCTGCCTGGGATGGGAAAGGAGAGAAGTTTGCAGAGGAGGAAAAAGGGAGTATTTGTGGATCATTTATAGTTTCCTGCGTGACAACATATGTCAGGTAATCAAAAAGCCAAATGCTTCCTAAGGATGAGCAGATACTGTAAAGGAGAGGAGCGGGTGAGGGGGCTATGGCCAACTGGAGACAGCACAGAATAGTCACCTCTCAACTCTGTGGCCAAGCTGTGTGGCTCTGGGCACGTTTTTCAACCTCTCTGAGCCTCAGTTTCCTAGACAATGGAGGCAAGAAAGTGTCAACCTTGGCAAGATAATATGAATGGTTCACTCAGCCCAGGGCTAGATCATGGAGAGGAGCTTGTAGGAGCCACGCAGTGGTATTGAGATTTCTCAATCATGTACTGAGCATGTATTATACTCCCAAGCCAGTGCTGAGCACCTGGGTACAAAGATAGCCAAGACCTGGTCCTGGCCCTTATGGGGCTTCCAGGCTGACAAAGAGATAGTCACAGGACAGAAAATGATGAGACAAGGATGGTCAGAGAGGCATTAAGGGAGAAAAGAATGCAGAGAAGCAAGCTTGGGGAGGAGGCAGGGAAGAGCATTCCAGGCAGATGGAACAGCCTGTGCAAAGGCTCAGAGTGAGTCGCTGTCCCTGCTGGTAGAGACTATAGTCTGAGGGTAACTTGAGGGCACTGCAGGGGGACTGCTGGCGTGGAGTCGGAAGTTTGCTTTTTTTTTCCTGAGATGGAGTCTTGCTGTGTTACCCAGGCTGGAGTGCAGTGGTGCGATCTCTGCTCATTGCAACCTCCCCTCCCAGGCTCAAGAGAGTCTCCTCACTCAGCCTAATGAGTAGCTGGGACTACAGGCATGTCACCATGCCTGGCTAATTTTTTTTTTTATTTCAGTAGAGATGGGTTTTCACTACCCTGGCCAGGCTGGTCTTGACCTCCTGACCTTGTGATCTGCCCACCTTGGCCTCCCAAAGTGCTGAGATTACAGGCATAAGCCACCAAGCCTGGCCTTCCTTTAGATTTTCAAATGGCTGGCGCTTATCATCCATGGCTAGCTCAAGAGCCATCTCCTCGGTGGAACCTTCCCTGGCCACCTAATCTAAATATGCTCCCTGTCCACTCTCAGTCCCTTCAGTGCGTTTTCTCCATATCACACTACTCTCTGGCATATTTGTGTGATTTCGGGTAGTTAATCTCCCCCACTAGAGTGCACATTTAATGAAAAGGAAGGATGGATCAGTTCCATTTTAGGTCACACCCCAGCTTCTAAAATAGTGCCTGGCACCTAGTAGATGCTCAATAAATAATGCAAAAGGAAGAAGGGATGGATATAGACACCGGCTGATAATCTACTCCAGCAAATTTTGTCTATTTCACAGCCTTGCCTGCCCTTCCCTCCCAGGAACCAGCACATTAGGACAATTTCTCTTTTCTCAAAGGGCTGTCCCAGGAGCCCCCACCCCCACGCCAGCATGCCCTGGGCCTGGGCTGTCCTCCACACACCTGTAGGAAAGTCTGTTCCAGCTTCACGAAGTTGGTGAGACTGGCCTTAGCAGCTATCAGCTGGGTGCTGGTGTGAAAACGACGCCCCTCCACGCCCCAGGCAAACGTGCTCTGAACCTCACACTTGAAGTAGCATAGCTAGGTCAGAGGAAAAAAAAAAAAGAATGATAGATCTCCTAATCAAGGCTCTGATGGAACATTTAAGCAGATATTGGCGCCTCCCAAAGCCCCAGGCCCAGGATACCCACAGCTTCCTGGGCTGGAGGAACTCTGATGAAGCAAGGGTTTGGAGCCTCAGTTCAGGCCATCAAATGTGGCCATGACAACTATCTTCTCAAGCCCTCCCTGCTATAACACTGACTTGAAAATATTTACCAGCCTCGCGCCAGCAGGCAAAAATTCTAGTTGCAGTACTGTTTCGGACAGCAGGGGGCAGTCTAGCAGAAGGGACAATGCTTGGGCTTGTGTCCGCATCAAAGACACAGAACTCCAAGTGTGGATCCACCACGGAGAGGTGAGTGATCTCCAGTTAGTTCCTTAACCATCTGAGCCTCAGCCTTCTAATCCAAAACACGATAAAGACCCCTATTTTATTATGGGTTGCTGTGAAAATTGTATGAAATAATGTGCCAACTTCAGGTTGCCTGAATAGCAGAATCACTGGGGAAAACTCAGTAAAAACATGGATTCTGGGCTCCCACTTAAAACCTACAAAAACAGAGTCTCTGAAAAGAGGTTCAAGAGCTGGTTTCTTTCTTTCTTTCTTTCTTTCTTGAGACAGAGTCTCGCTCTGTCTCCCAGGCTGGAGCTGGAGTGCAGTGGCACGATCTGGGCTCAATGCAACCTCCACCTCCCGGGTTCAAGTGATTCTCTTGCCTCAGTCTCCTGAATAGCTAAAATTACAGATATGTGCCACCATGCCCAGCTAATTTTTCTATTTTTAGTAGAGACGGGGTTTCACCATTTTGGCCAGGCTGGTCTTGAACTCCTGATCTCAGGTACTCTACCCACAAAGTACTGGGATTGCAGGCTCGAGCTGGGGCAGTGGCCTAGGAGGGAGGGGAAGTGATGCTGGCCTGAGAACAGCTGCTCTTTGCTAGAAGGAAGGAAAGAGAGGGCTTGAAGCTGGCAAGACACCGCCTTGTCCAGTGCCCCCAGGGCTAGGTTGGGACCAAGTCAACTTCCCTAAGAGAGGATCTTCCAGGATCACATTAGTGGCCCCATGCAAGGCTATTCACACACCCTGAGGCCCCAGGGCCATAGGTGTCCTGGTTAGGGCTGGACCCTGGAGCCAGGTGACCTGGGTTTGAATCCCAGCTTGGTCTCTACCTGCCTCTGGCACCATGGGCAAGCTTCTCAGTTGCCCCTCTCTGAGCCTCAGTTTCCCCATTGGTATCAAGGGTTAAGCATGGCTCTGGGCTGCAAGTCTGCCATGAGCCCATCCACGAGCTTTCTTGGGTTGGTCCCATGGGAGCCCCAGCAGGGTCTGGACAGCAGGATTGTGACCCCCGGCCGCCTCCCAGGGCTCCTTCTCACATAGCTTCCCTCCCCTCACTCCTTCAGGCCAGGGTGGGAATCGTCTCCATGTTTCCTTTTCTTTTCATTTTTCCTAGAGACAGGGTCTCTCTCTGTCACCCAGGCTGGAGTGCAGTGGTATGATCTCTGCTCACTGCAGCCTCCACCTCCCACGCTCAAGTGATCCTCCCGCCTCAGCCTCCAGAGCAGCTAGGACTACAACATGCATCAACACACCTGGCTAATTTTTAAGACATTTTGTAGAGATGGGGGGTCTCACTATATTGCCCAGGCTGGTCTCATATGTTGCTGGAGCTCCTGGGCTTAAGCAATCCTCCTACCTTGACCTCCCAAAGCACTGGGATTCCAGGCGTGAGCCACTGTGCCAGGCCTGTTTAACCCCAGGGTGCTGCACCCTCCTGTCGGGTTCCTCTCCACCCCAGGGTCTCAGCCTTGGCACAGCTGATGTCTTGGCTCATGGACTCACAGTAGTGGGTGTGTCCTGTGCACTGTAAGATGCTTATCATCATCCATGGCCTCTGTACGCTGACCCTCATAGCATCCTCCTCCCCAGTGTAGTAACCTGAAACTCCCCCAGACACTGCCGAAAGTCCCTGGGGGTGGGGGGGACTCGCCTCTAAGTGAGAACCACTGGTCTATCCCTTCAACAAGTAGCTTACTCACCCCTCCCCCGCTGCTGAGATCTGAGCGCTGGAGACTGGCTGGTGGCCCCTGACGTAGCGTACACGTGAGAACACCAAGCACCTCACCGGGCCCCCAGCCCCAAGAGCAGTGAGAGTCACTAATAAGTGTTTGGGGCCTGGGATGCACTTAGTTTCTGAGACCAAAAACTCATCAGTGCCCTGCCTGGAGAGGTTGAGGGATTTTTATAGCTGTGTGACCTTGGAAAAGTCACTTGCCCTCTCTGAGCCTTCCCGCCCACATCTGTTGATGCGAGCTGAGCAGAGGACTGAGAGGTGCTGTGTCCAACATTGGTGCACAGTAGGTGCCCAGTCAATGGTTCCTCCTCCCGACTCCTCTCCTCCTAGTGGGTGAGAGGTCTCACCTGACTGCCTGGTTCTGGCCACGGGCGTTAAGGACCAAGCAGGCCTGACAATCGCAGGTCAGCTGCAATGAGGAGCTCATCTCTTCCGCTGCCCAGCGTCCTTGGAACACGAGCTGAGGAGGGAGCAGACTGCAAGATGTGTGGGTGTAGACAGCCTGAGGAGGCCACGTGGGGACCCTCCTAGGCCAGGTGGGGACCCCGGCCAAGCTCTACAGCCCAGCATGTCCCTGTCCCCAAGCCCCACAGGGCTGGCTCATCCAGCACTCTCATGGGTGCCAAAGATGCAGGGCTGGGGTTGGCCCCTGTTACAGCTCGGCTTGGCAGTGCCCACCGAGGGACCCCAAAGGACAGCTGCAGCCTAGACATCAGCAGAGAACGTGCTCCCCGGGGGCTCCCCATCACCTGGTCTCAAGCATAGGAAAGAGTTTAGATGAAGTCAGGGGCATGGGGTATCAAGTCCACTCAGCTGTGGGGTACAGAGCTGAGAGTCCTTGCAGGAGGGGTGACATCCTGGCCCCCTGATCCCCCAGGAGCTGCCTCCTCCTCCAGCCGCAGAGTGGACTAGGGCAGGAGTTGCTGGGTAATCTGAAACAGGAGGCTATGAAAGCAGCATTGGCGCCTGGCTCTGGAACACGCTCTGTGGCTGTTGGAGGAGGGCCAGCCAGGCAGGGCGAGTTCATGCCAAGTGACAGCGGCCAGGACATGGCCCCATGGGGGTTCCTCTGCCGAGGCAGGAGGGCCCCGTGAGGAAGGACCTGGGTGCCAAGTCTGAGGCCCTATTTTGCTGCTTGCTTGCTAGGTGACCTTGGGCAAGTCACCCACACTCTCGAATGTGACCCAGAGATGATGGTGATGATGATAGTGGTCACTGTCACACCATCAGCATCACCTTTTTCTTCTTCATCACAGCAAGTGTTTCTTAAGCATTGAGTCAGGCATTCATGAGATTAATTCACTCAGTCCTCACAACCTCCACGTTACAGGTAATAGAATCATCCCTGTTTTGCAGATGAGGAGATGAGGGCACAGAGAGGCAAAGGAATTTGCCCAAGATCACACAGCCGGCAAGCAGCAGAGGTGGGGTCCGAACACTGGAGAAAGCCTTGGTAAGGACGGGGCCATCCGGCCTCTCTCTGGGACGTTGGGAGGATGAAACTATCAAATGCCCATGAATCCTTCAAAGGGGGCTGGGCACGGGGCAGGCACTGGATAAGCGGGAGGTTTGATTCTGACTCAAAACTGCAGGGCAGAAAGACACAGGCCAGAAGCCAGATGCTAATCCAGGGTACCCGTCCATACCAGCCCTGCAATTGGGAAGGCAGAGACTGCTCAGCAGACCAGGTTACAGCGATTACAAATGAAGCCTTTGTAAACTGTGAAGTGCTGGGGAAACCCAAGGCCTGGTCCTCCCCATCCACCCTGCACACAGTGGGTCCTCTGCACCCCAGGAATTGGACAGAGGGAACAGAATTTGGAGGGAGGTCCTGCCCCATCCACTCCTTACCTGGCTGAAGGGCAGGCCCAGCCTCGGAGAGCAGGCACTGTGTGGCTGGCATTGGCCAGCTGCAGCAGGTCATGCAGTGGCCAAGCCACCAGGGCTGCCAGGTTCACGCTGACCCCACCATCCCTGCCACGGAAGGCCACACTGGCCTGGGTCTGGGTCTCTAGAGGCAGAAAATGCCATGGGCTACTGAAGCAGGTTCACCGCCCTTCCCAGCCCAGGAACACACCAGACTTCAGGAGGGGCCATGCCCTGTGGCCCTCAAACACAACACCAGCAGGAAAAGGAAAGGCTCCCATGAGATGTTGGGTGGGGTCAACCCCATTTGAGCCTCCTTGACATCATCTGTCATCATTTGTCCCTGAGGATCTAGGTCGGGGTGGCTCCTCCTTTCGTGGAATTGCCGAAATGACACCTCCTCCAAGAAGCCTCCCCTGACTGCATATCTGAAGTCCCTCCCAATCCTTTGCTGCCAGGTAACCTCCAACCCATCTCCCCGGAGTGGGGTTTCTGGCACAACCTGTAATGACCTCACTCACTTACTTACTAGGTTCCTGCTCCCCTACTGCCACCCCACAAGAACAACAGCCACACCCCACCCCCAGTCCCCCCACCCCCATTTCTTTTAGGTCAGCTCCTGACACACAGCAGGGGTTCAGTGAGTGTTTTCTGAATGACTGTGGGATGAAGAGCTCTGCAGGGATTCCTGGGGATTCTCTGAGCAGCCTGCAGAGGAATCAGCATGAGGTCTGCTCTTGATAAATGGTACCCATCTGTAGCCACCTGGCCCTGGCTGGAGGGTCCCATCCCTCCCATCACCCCCCACAGAACAGGAGAGTCTGGTTCACGTTTAGGAGTTTTCTTCTTCGACTTAAATTCCCTCTGCTACACACAGAACCATCGGGTCTAGGAGCCCCAGAGCAAACAGATGGCGCCTAATCTATGTCAGAGGCCGGGTTCCCATAGGTGCAGCTCACGGCTCAGGCCCAAGTGACACTCAGCCAGGCTCCAGCACCTCCCATCTGGCCAGAAGGGTAGATGAGCCCTACAGCTCCGAGCCTCAACTTCCATATCTCTAAGGTGGGCACAGCCCACCCGCCTCAAGGGACAGTGTCTAGAGTAAATGGGGTAACACATGGGAGGGGACCACGTGTGGACCGCGTGTGGGGCATGCAGGAGGCCTGGGAAATGCTTCCTTCCTTCCTTATTCAACATTCCACCATGTGTACCTACTATGTGCAGGGCCAGAGGAGGGAGGGGACACAGTTCCCACACCCGGGGTGGGGGGGCCGGCTGTCAGAGACACCAAGAATGTTAACAACAGGCAAAGTGTCCCTGAGAGGGGGAACAGCAGACTGTGGACAGCAATGGGAGGAGGGAGAGGTCACTCCTGGCTCGGGGGGCCACACCAGGCATCCTGGCTCGGGAACTAGAGCGGCGTGGAGGTGTTGATCCAGAATGACCTCCCATCACTTGGCCACTCTGTCCCCAACAAATTCTGAGGTCAGCTCAGACTGGGGACAATTTCCTCATGTGATCCAGTCCTCCATTCATCCCTCAGGAAGCTGAGGGCCAAAAATAAGTAGTTTTTTCTTGTTTGTTGTTTATTTTTTTGAGATGCAGTCTCACTCTGTCGCCCAGGCTGGAGTGCAGTGGCACAATCTCAGCTCACGGCAACCTCCACTTCCCAGGTCCAAGTGATTCTCATGCCTCAGCCTCCTGAGTAGCTGGGACTACAGGCAGGAGCCACCATGCCCAGCTAATTTTTTTTCATAGAGACAGGGTTTCACCATGCTGTCAGGCTAGTGTCAAACCGCTTTGGCCTCCCAAAGTGCTAGGATTACAGGCATGAGCCATCACACCTGGCCCGCAAAATAAAAAAAAAATTTGAGGCCAACAGAAGATGCCCTAGGGGACTAGGGAGACCCAGGAGTCCTGAACGGTGAAGAGGCAGGTCTCCGTAATCTATATCAGGGTCAGAGGGTGGCTTCAGGTTCAATCCTTGCTCTGTCATTGCCAGCTGTGTGGCCTGGGTCAGGTGACTCAACCTCTCTAAGCCTCCATTCTTCATCTGCAGAATGAGAATGACATTGCTAACCCTACCTCATAGGCTCATTCATGCACGTTCAACACCTTCTATGTGCCCTGTGGCAAAGCAGACAAAATTCATCCCTGCCCTCATGGAGCACACATTCTGGTGATTCTAGTGTAGAGAGAATGAGGAATAAAGGTATTTGTATGCTACACGGTGTATTCAAATGACAGAACTGGAGAGAGGGTGGGAGGGGATGTGGGGGATGGGAGGGGATGTGGGGGATGGGAGGGGATGGGAGATGGAAAAAGAGGCCTCCCTGAGACGACATTGGAAAAATACCTAAGAGAAGTGAGGGAGCCAGGCAGGTGTGTGGGAGAGAGGCATTCCAGGTGGCAGGATCATCCCGTGCCCAGGTCCTGGGGCAGCACCTAGCCTGGTGTGTTAAAGAATAGCAAGGAGTGGAACAGATGGGGTCGGGGGCTGGGAGACAAGGTCAGATGGGGGAAGGGTGTGGGTTCTGACAGCTCGCAGGCCCCTCTGAGAGCTGTGGCGCTCCCCTGTGTGATGGGGACAGCTGTACTGTACTGAGCTCTCATGTGTACACAGCTTGCCTGGCATGTATTCAGTAAGTGCCCAGCTGATGCTGGCTCCTCTTATTGCTTTTATCTTTCCCCCATGATGGGTTGAACTGTGTTCCCCAAAAAGAGATATTGAAGTCCCACGCCCCTCGCCCTCTGTCCTATGAATACAACCTTATTTAAAAATAGGGTTTCGGCTGGGTGCAGTGGCTCATACCTATAAACCCAGCACTTTGGGAGGCCCCGGCAGGCAGATCACAAGGTCAGGAGTTCGAGACCAGCCTAACCAACATGGTGAAACCCTGTCTCTACTAAAAATACAAAAGTTAGCTGGATGTGGTGGTGCACTCGTAATCCCAGCCACTCAGGAGGCTGAAAGCAAGAGAATCGCTTGAACGTGAGAGGTGGAGGTTGTAGGGAGCCAAGATCACACCACTGCAGCCTGGGAGACAGAGCAAGACTCCATCTCAAAATAAATAATAAATAAAAAATAAATAAATAAATAAATAAATAAAATAAATCAGAGTCTTTACAGATGGAATTAAGTGAAAATAATGTCATATTCAAGCCGGACAGGCCCTCAATCCACTGTGGATTGTTTTGTTTTTATTTTAAGGCAAGGTCTCATTCTGTCATCCAGGCTGGAGCACAGTGTTGCCATCAGAGCTCACTGCAGCCTCGATCTTCTGGCTCAAGCGATTTTCCTGCCTTAGTCTCCTGAGTAGCTGGGACCACACTTACATGCCACCACATCCGGCTAAGATTGTATGTTAAGCCATCCGGTGTGTGGAACTTGGTTGCAGAAGTCCTAGGGAACTAATCCGCCTGCCCTGGGAGTGAGGCCATCAATGGGCAAGGCTGTCCTGGTTGTCCCAGAGCCCAGGGCCACACTGGGCTTGATGGGGTGCCACCTGGGTCCAGGCCTGAGGCTGCTGGGCTGGCCCAGGCATGGAGGAAGCCAGCTCCCCAGTCCCAGGGCTGTGCGCTGAGTGCCTTACCATGTATCTGCAGTTCTGCGCTCAGGGAGGCCTCGCCTGGGAACTCTGCCCACAGCAAAGCCTCACTGTTGTGCCAGCTCTGGCCGGAGAGTTCCAGGTGCCCATCATGGTAACAGCAGCTCATGGAGTAGTTGAGAGATGTGGGTCCCATCACAATGTGTCCAGAATGCTCAGAGCTGGAGCTGTTGTTGTGAACGTCTATGAAGACCTGGAATGATACCAAGGAGACGTTGGACCACCCTGTGTAGAGAGAGCCAGCCTGGGGCAAGCTGGCACTGGCTCCCACACACCCTGGGGTTATCAGCACCATCTGTGTTCGGAGCAGGTTTGATGACTAATGCAGTTACTACAACTAACTATGTGCAACAAGGACCCACAGAGGAAACACAGAGAAACCAATCAGGAAGTGGGGTCTGGGGAGGACGGCTGGAGAAAGACTTTGAGAAGATAAAGATGTCCTGGCTGATGTGAAACAGGTTGGCAAACCACAGCCTACACCTGTTGTTGTAAATAAAGTTTTATTGGAACACAACCCTGCCTGTTTGTCAGAGGCATTTGAACCAGAGCAGCTCCATCTTGAATAGAGGCTGGGTAAAATGCGGCTGAGACCTACTGGGCTGCATTCCCAGACGGTTAGGCATTCTAAGTCACAGGATGAGATGGGAGGTCATACAAGATATAGGTCATGTCCATATGTGGTGGCTCACTCCTGTAATCCCAGTACTTTGGGAGGCTGAGGTGGGCAGATCACTTGAGGTCCGGAGTTCAAGACCAGCCTGGCCAACATGGTGAAACTCTGTCTCTTTTAAAAAACACAAGAATTGGCTGCGCGTGGTGGTACCTGCCTATTATCCCAGCTACTGGGGAGGCTGAGGCAGGAGAATCACTTGAACTTGGGAGGCAGAGGTTGTGGTGAGCTGAGATTGCACCACTACACTCCAGTCTGGGCAACAGCGCAAGACTCCATTGCAAAAAGAAGAAAAAATGAGAGAGAGAGATGCAGGTCATAAAGACCTTGCTGATAAAACAGACTACAGCAAAGAAGCTGGCCAAAACCCACCAGGATGGCGACGAGAGTGACCGCTGGTTGTCCTCACTGCTACACTCCCACCAGTGCTATGACAGTTTACAAATATGGTGGCAACGTCAGGAAGTTACCCTACATGGTCTAAAAAGGGAGGCATGAATAATCCACCCCGTTTAGCATGTCATCAACAGAAGACCATAAAAATGGGCACCAGCAGCCCCGAATTCTTTCTTGCACAAGATCCAAGAACCCTCTCTTGGGTCTGGATTGAGATCTCCTTCCTGTAACACGTTCACGTCCTATTCTCGTGGCTGCTTCCACGACACCACAGCAGCAGAATGGAGTAGCTGCAGCAGAGACTTCGGAGCCACAGAGCCTAAGACGTTTACTGTCTGGCCCTTGACAGAAAACGTTTCTCAAACTCTGCTTCGAGATGTAATTCCCTCCCACTCCACCCCACGACCACCTCAGAAAAACCTTCAGTGAGGCCGGGTGCAGTGGCTCACACCTGTGATCCCACTGGTTTGGGAGGCTGAGGTGGGTAGATCACTTGAGGTCAGGAGTTTGAGAACAGCCTGGACAACATGGCAAAACCCCTTCTCTACTACAAATATAAAAATTAGCCAGGCATGGTGGGTTCTATAATTCCAGATACTTGGGAGACTGAGGCGGGTGGATCACAAGGTCAGGAGTTCAAGACCAGCCTGACCAACATGGTGAAACTCTATCCTACTAAAAATAGAAAAATTAGCCAGGTGTGGTGGTAGTCACCTGTAATTTCAGCTACTCAGAAGGCTGAGGCAGGAGAATTGCTTGAACCTGGGAAGCAGAGGTTGCAGTGAGCCAAGATTGCACCACTGCACTCCAGACTGGTTGACAGAGCAAGACTCCATCTGAAGAAAAAAAAAAAAAGACAATTTGCAGGACAGGATGTGAAAAGGAAAAAAAATCTAAACCAATTTTTAAATAAATGTACAAGGTTAAATGTGTGCTGTAGAAGAACCGCCACCTGCTCAGCTGCTGAGCTCACCGTCATACCTAACACAGCAAAAGAACTCACCGTCCGGGAAAAACGAAAAGCGAACCGCTGTTTCCAAAACGTATTTTACAGTTGGAATTGTTTTTCCCAAGCCCTCCTTCCAGTCCTTGGCACTGTGACAAACATTTCTCACCCTTGGGGACGTGGGGCTGGAGATGCAAAAGGGGAAAATCACCAAGGCTGAGTTTCAGCTGCCTGCATCCTGCAGCCAGGGCCAGAGGGCCATGTGCGGTTCCCAGGTCCCACCATCCACACTGGACTCATGGGGCACTGCTCTGCTGCAGTGGCCAGGCTCACCTCCACGAAGCGATTGCTCAGGGTGGTCCCCGAGTCATTCTTGAAGGTCTGGCTGACAAGGAGATGCCTCTTGCTGCCGCTCTTACCCCAGTGCTTCCCGTAACTCACCTCCAGTGATGAGCGAAGGTGGCCTGAGTCCTCCTTGTGCCAGAGCTGGAGCTGGGACACACATGAGTGGTGAACTATCCATGGAGGCCCTACCTACCCAGTCTCTGGGCCCCCTCACAGCCACCCACTCCAGACAGTTCTGTAGAAAGCACTATTTTGTTATTGTTGTTGTTTTGAGATGGAGTCTCACACTGTCACCCAGGCTGGAGGACAGTGGCACAATCTCTGCTCACTGTAACCTCTGCCTTCCCAGTTCAAGCAATTCTCCTGCCTCAGCCTCCGGAGTAGCAGGGATTACAGGCACCTGACGCTACGCCTGGCTAATGTTTGTATTTTTAGTAGAGACGGGGTTTCACCATGTTGGCTAGGCTGGTCTCAAACTCCTGACCTCGTGATTGACCTGCCTCAGCCTCCCAAAGTGCTGGGATTACAAGTGTGAGCCATTGTGCCCGGTCTTGTTTTCGTTTTTTTAAAAAAATTTATTATTTGTCTATTTTAGAGACAAAAATCTCACTCTGTTGCCTAGGCTGGAGTACAGTGGCACCATCTTGGCTCACTGTAGCCTCTGCCTCCTGGGCTTAAGTACCGCAGGATGAATAGACATAAGACTGAGGCTGAAGTGCCAGCCCTGGATCCATCCTATATGGCTATGCTATTTGGAGCAAGTTCATCTCTTGAGGATTGAGCTCAGGGTACTCAGATCACCACTTGCCTAACTCTGGTGCTCTCTCCAGACGTCCCACCTGGCTTGGGCACCCACCTTGTGGCTGAAGGCCAGGATCTGTGTGCAATGGAGCTCGTGGCCCAGCTCCAGCCTGTAGGCACCGTCTGAGCCACTCCCTGTCTGCAGCTTCTAGCCGGTGCTGCACTGGTGTGCTGGCTGCTTTGCCTGAGCTGTGAGGATCAATCCAGAGATCGCTGCCCTCCTCTGCCAGGGAGCCCTTCACCACGGCTCCAAGAGGAGAAGGGCCCAGCCCAGCCCAGCCTCAGCCATGCCCCACCTCCCCCGGCTCCGTGCTCTGCTCCACCTGTCACTCCATCAGAACCTGTTGGTGGGGAGGTCTTAAGAGATGGGTGAATGTCCCCTCAACAGACACGTTTTTTTTTTTTAATGAGCAGGTACTAAGTCCTACTCAGAGCCCACAGAATGGCTAATGGAAAATCCTGTGGTGACAGCATATCTTAGCTCGCAGAGTCACAGCCACAGGAAACAAGGCAGGCCCTGCTACGTCCACCTGCCCCACAGCCAGGAGTGCGGTGCCTTACCCTGGAGGCTGTGCTCCATCCTCAGGGAGTTGGTCCAGAGCTGGCCTCAGTGCTGCAGCAGGCCAAGGGCATGCAGCCCTGCCAGCCCTGGCACGAAGAGCTCAGCACCCAGGGTGGCCACCCACCGTCCACCCTCCTCCTTTCTCTCCAGCAGTGCTGCAGGGACAGAGAGCAGGCAGATGAAAGGGTCAGCCCCTTGGGACCAAAACCCCCAGCCCCAGGCAGAGAGGGGACTCAGGAATCCCCCAAGGGCCTTGGGGTTGGGGACTCCTTGAAGAGCCAACATCTATGCCCTGCACAACAGGCTACAGACAGCCTGATCACGGCTCACTGCAGCCTTGACTGCCCAGGCTCAGTCAATCCTCCCACCTAAGCCTCCCAAGTAGCTGGTACTACAGACATGTGCCACCACACTTGGTTCATTTTTGTATTTTTTTTTTTTTTTTTGAAACAGGGGTCTCATTATATTGCCAAGGCTGATCTTGAACTCCTGAGCTCAAGCAATCCTCCTGCCTTGGCTTCCCGAAGTGCTGGGCTTATAGGCATGGGACACTGCTTGGCCCAAAAATAAAGTAGAATGAGCCTGGGTGCAGTGGCTTGTGCCTATAATCCTAGCACTTTGGGAGGCCAAAGTGGGCAGATTTCCTGAGGTCAGGAGTTCGAGACCAGCCTGGCCAACATAGTGAAACCTCGTCTCTACTAAAAATAAATAAATAAACAAACCAGATGTGGTGGGCACATATAATCCCAGCTACTCTGGAGGCTGAGGTAGGAAAATTGCTTGAACCCCAGAGGCAGAGGTTACAGTGAGCCAAGATTGCGCCACAGCATCCAGTCCCAGCAACAGTGCGAGATTCTGCCTCAAAAAAAAAAAAAAAAAAAAAAAAAAAAAGGTAGAATGAAAGAAAATCAAATAGGACAGATGAGAAAAGAATTAACCAGGTATCATGGGTTGTCGGGTAAATTTCACCTTCTGAAGCTTCTGCTTCTGCAACACTGAAGGTCAGCCAGAATGCACAGGTGGAACTGGGCCAGCTGTTATGACTTCCAAACACCCACATGAGGTGGTCAACAGCCACTGCTCCAAGTGCCCCTGGCCCCAGCTCCTGTCCTTACCTTGGAATCTTTCAGAACCCTTAAGCGGCACACCCAGGCACCGCCACCCCAGCTCTGGCACAAGGCCAGCACCTGCTCAGCCTGTGTGTGTGTTTAAATGCCCAGTGTATTTTAAATCAAAATGTTACCTTGTTTCTTATCATGGGTCAGAATAAAAACAGCCCAAAATCTGCTATTTTAAGGTTTGTGGGGGCAGTTGGAGATTGGGAGAGGTTCTGGGGGCTCACACTGAGCCTGTGTCTGTCCTTAGATGGGATGTTGATATTGAGAGGCTGGGGTGATAAGACCATCAGGAGGCACTTGGCCCACACCCTAGCCCGGCCACGGAGAAAATGGGGCACAAGGTGTCTCATCTCCTACCTGTCACGTGGGCCTGGTCACTCAGCAGATGGCTCAGCGATGCGGAGAAGGCCAGCTTGCTGCCCACCTGCCGTGTGAGGTTCCCTGTAAAGATGACAGGCTGCCCCCATCACCAGTTTCTTCTCCAGCTGCTCCTGGAACCGCTCGGCCTCGCCACCCATGGGTGGCTGCAGACCACTCCAGCCCTGGAAAGGTCTCAGTGTCACCTGGGAGGATAGGCGTGGCCAGCAAGCCCAGTCATGATCACACAAGCTGGGACTGGAGAGAGGGCCAGAGAGCCCAGCTAACGGCTTTCTGTGCCGATCCTTCCCTAGCGTTTGCTTTTTCTTGAGACAGAGTCTCACTCTGTCACCCAGGCTGGAGTGCAGTGGCGGGATCCTGGCTCACTGCAACCTCTGCCTCCCGGATTCAAATGATTCTCCTGCCTCAGCCTCCCAAGTAGCTGGGATGACAGGCACACACCACTGTGCCCAGCTAATTTTTGTATTTTTAGTAGAGACAGGGTTTTGCTATGTTGGCCATGCTGGTCTCAAACTCCTGATCTCAAGTAATCCGCCCACCTTGGCCTCCCAAAGTGCTGGGATTACAGGCGTGAGCCACTGTGCCCAGCTCTTCCCCAATTGTTTAAACTCCAGATTTCTCAAAATTCGAAACCTGTGTTACAAACTCAGACATAAATACAAAGGACTCCTCTTCTCTCCTTGACAACTCCCTCGTTGGATCCATCAGAAACTCAGTCGACTGTAGCGACGGAATGCGACTAGGATCAACCCCTTCTGCCACCTCCGTTGCCGCACCAGCTCCAGCCCTGGTCATCACGCCTGTCTCACTGCAGCATCCTCCCAGCTCTCCCAGCTCCCATCCCGCCCCTGGTAACTGATCTCCACGTGGTGATCAGACACGTTGAATGATGGATGGCACACTAGCATTTCTTACAGTACAATTCAAAGTCCTTGAGAAGGCCAGTGAAGCCAGAACTTTGTGGGTCAGTGGTGCAGACACTGGCAGGTGGGCCACGGGGATGGCTCACTACACACTCCAAGGCCCCCCACGGGACATACTCTAGAAAAGCCATGAGCAACTGCAAATACCATCTTTGATGGCCCCGCCAACCTGCAGACCCACCCCACACACCCCTCTGATGGCCACTAACTGGTCAGTTCACCCAAAAGATGTCAAAACAACACTTGCTATTACCAGACCATCGCGACTTAATGCTGTCTTTCCCTGATCCCCACAGATGTGTGCAAATGTGTGTACGAATGTGTGTACAGATGTATCTGTACATGGATGTGTATGTATACAGAAGTGTGTGTGGATATACACAGGTATGTGTGTACGAATGTGTGGCTATGGATGTGTCTATATGTAGACGTGTATGAACGTGTATGTATATGGATGTGTATGGATGTGTGCAAAGATGTGTATATACATGGATGTGTGTATATGAATGTATGTGTACAGATATGTCTCCACGTGGATGTAGACACTTGCAGCCCTTTCTGCTGTCAGGTGCATCCTAGCGCCGGCTCTATCCAGTCTGCATCAGAGGCTGCGCGGTGGTGTCAGAGCTTCCTCAGGGTGCACGTGAACACAGTGAGCACAGAATTTCTCACCCAAACCACAACACTTTGCAATTAAAGAGAACACTAGTTACAAATGCATCAGGTCAGCAGGTGTAAGCTGGGGCTCTCCAGGTAACCCAGGACCCAACCCCCACACACCAGGGGAGAGGGTGCCAAACAGAACACTTCCCACACCAACCTTAAATCCCATCAACTTTGAGACAAGTTGAACTCAAGCTCATGAGCTCATATGCCTCAGTTTCCTCATCTTGTATGGGGTTACAGAGAGGACTTGAAGAAAGGACCTCATGTCTGCTGAAACAGGCTCCAGAAAGTTCTAGAGTGCCAGGTGCTACTGTAATTGTGATGAGTCTGGGGCAGATGGAACTAGAATTTCTCCAAAGGCAAATAAACATTTCCAGGCTGCAGACAGCTCTATAGGGAGTGGCAGGAAGGTCCGCGGGGAGGTATAGGCAATCCATGCTTACACATTTAGCAAACAACGAGAAGTTCAGGAGCCCCTGGGAGTTCCAGAAAGGAGGCGTAAGTTTCAGCCATTAGGCAGGTGTGGCTTTAGGAGGAAGACGGTTCTCCCCTGATGTGGATCTTCTCCCCACCCAGGCTGACAGCAGAGCTGGAAGTGGAAAGTGCATTTATGCAGCAAGACATTCAGCCCTGGCTTCAGATGCTCCACTCCAGGTCTCTCTGAGAAGACACTGGAAACTGAGGCAGAATCAGGAGATCCACTGCTGAACGTGTCCAGGGGTCATTGCGGGGTCAAGTCTAAAGCTGCTATTTGTACCTGGCCGGAGTGCAGTGGCACAATCTTGATTCACTGCAACCTCCACCTCCCAGATTCAAGCAATTCGCCTGCCTCAGCTTCAGGCATGCACTGCCACGCCCAGCTAATTTTTGTATTTTTAGTAGAGACAGGGTTTCACCATCTTGGCCAGCCTGGTCCCAAATTCCTGACTTCAAGTGATCCTCCCTCCTCAGCCTCCCAACATTTGTATACTTTTAAAAGTCATTGATATGCTTGAAAAGGGGATAGAAATTTTAAATCTTATCCCCAGGATGGAGTAGACAGACACAAAACTTCAACACAATGACAAGGGCTTCAAGTGACTCACTAAGTTCCATCCAGGTAACCTAGGGTAAGAACCCTTGAAAAGCACCTGCTAAGATGAAAATGAGCCTGGACAACGTAGTAAGACCCATCTCCACAAAAAAGAAAAAAAATAGAAGAGCACGGTAGCACAGGCCTTAGTCCCTGCTACCCAGGAGGCTGAGGCAAGAAGACTGCTTGAGCCCAGGGGTTTGAGGCTGCAGTGAGCTAGGATCACACCACTGCATAGAAGACCTTGTAAAAGAGAAAAGTGGGGGAGAGAGAAAATGGGGGAAGGGGGGGGAAAGACACGAGGGAAAGGGAGGGAAAGAGGTAGGAAGAGAAAAAGAGAGGGAATAGAGGGAGGAAAAGGAAAGAAAAGAAAAAAATAGGAAGAAAAGAGAAAACAAATGAGAAAAAACATACAAACCTTGCGGCCAGGGAATTCCACTGTGAAGAATGTGCTCTGCAGAGAGAATGGTGTTCATGGGAGAATGTTTGTAAGAGAGGAAACCTGGGAAAAACTCAAGAGCACTTCATTAGGAAACTAGCTAATACGTTCCATTCCATGGACTATTACATGGCCATTCACACTACATGGGAGACGCTGACTTTTTTTTAAGTGGAGACATTAACTCCATGTGCTGATTGTGTGCAAAGATCATCTTGGAAAGGAATCGCCAGAAAAACCCTAACAGCGGTTGGCTTTCAGGAGGGGTGGGAGAGAGGCTTTAAGGCTGTACCAGCACCAACCAATAGAGCTTTCTGCAATGAGGACCATGTTTCAGGGCCACCTGCAGCTGTGGAGCACCTGGAATGTGGCCCACGCAGCCAAAGAACCAGATCTTTCATTTTCTTTAATGTTAATTCCTTTAGCTGTTTTTTTTTGTTTGTTTGTTTGTTTGTTTGTTTTTTGAGATGGAGTCTCACTCTGCTGCCCAGGCTGGAGTGAAGCTTCGTGATCTTGGTTTACTGCAACCTCTGCCCCACTCCAAGTTCAAGCAAGCTGTTCTCCTGCCTCAGCTTCCCTGTAGATGGGATTACAGGAGGTCACCACCATATCTGACTACTTTCTGTGTTTTTAATAGAGATGGGATTTCACCATGTTGGTCAGGCTGTTCTCAAACTCCTGACCTCAGGTGAGCCACCTGACTCGGCCTCCCAAAATGCTGGGATTATAGGCCTGAGCCATCATACCCAGCCTCACTTAGATTTCAATAAATACATATGCCACTGGCTACCATACGGGAGACTCAGTTCTGTACCCTGCCATAGCTTTTGAACTTTGAATCATTTAAATGCATTGACTATTTATTTAATTGTAGAACTTAATAGAATAGTATTTAGATAGAATTAATCTAAATGAAATCTACAATAGAATTTAAATTGTACCAGCACATGCTGATATATAAAAAGATTGTCAGGGTGTGTGTGTGTGTGTGTGTGTGTGTGTGTGTGTGTGTGTGTGTGTGTGTACGTATGTATATTTCTTTTTTTTTTTTTTTTTGAGTTGGAGTCTTGCTCTGCCACCCAGTCTGGAGTGCAGTAGTGCGAACTTGGCTCACTGCAACCTCCCCCTCCAGGGTTCAAGTGATTCTCCTGCCTCAGCTTTCTGAGTCACTGGGATTACAGGCACGCATCACCAGGCCCAGCTCATTTTTGTATTTTTAGTAGAGAAGGTGTTACACCATGTTGGCCAGGCTGGTCTTGAACTGCTGACCTCAAGTGATCCACCTCCCTCAGGTTTCCAAAGTGCTGAGGATTAGAGGCATAAGCCACCATGCTCAGCTGCAAAGGTATATTTTTGAGTAAAAAGAGCAAGGTACAAACAAAAAATGGGGACTAGCTGGGCATGGTGGCTCATGCCTGTAATCCTAGCACTTCGGGAGGCTGAGGTGGGAAGATCAGTGGAGCGCAGGAGGTCGAGGCTACAGTGAGCCACATTTGCACCACTGCCCTCCAGCCTGAGTGACAGAGCAAGATCCTGCCTCAAAGAAAGATTAAAATTAAAATTAAAATACCAAAACCTAAGCATGACAATTGGGTTTTCATGCTATTTGTGATATATGACTTCCTCAAAACTTGTTATGACATCATCACTTCACCCATCTGATGTGAAAAAGAAAAAATAGAACCCAGAAACCCAAACTAAAAATATTTGCAAATCTATAGTGTTACGCATTGTCCCGTCTCTCCCCGAAAGACGCTGAAGCCCTACACCGCAGGGTCTGTGGATGTGACTTTATTTGGAAATAGGCTCTTCACATGTGATCAAGCTAAGCTGAGGTGATGAGGGTGAACCCTAATCCCGTGTGCCTGATGTCCTTATAAAAAGGTGATGTGCAGACACAGACACCTACAAAGGGAAGACAATGCCAAGACAGAGACAGAAGGCCACCTACAAGCCAAGAACTCTGGAGCCTGCAAGAATCCAGGAGCGAGACCTGGGACAGACCCTCCCTCACAACTTTCGCAGGAAAAACAAACAAAAACCCCTTGATTTCACACTCCTGGCCTCCAGAACTGTAAGAATAAGTCTCTGGTTGAAGCCACACAGTTTGGGGTACTTTGTTAAGGCAGCGCTGGGAAATGAATGCAGATTTCATGGGGCGTTCGTCAAGACTGCTGCAGGAAATGTGGGACATGGCATGCTTGAGCTTACCATTCATACCTTTCTCTATTCCGAATTCTTTTTTTGAGAGACAGGGTCTTACTCTGTCACCCAGGCTGGAGTGCAGTGGCACAAGCATTGCTCACTGCAGCCTCTACCTCCTGGGCTTCAGCAATTCTCTTGCCTCAGCCTCCTGAGTAGCTAAGTCTACAGGCATGTGCCACTGTGCCTGGCTAACTTTTTAAAAAATGTTTTGTAGAGGTGGGGTCTTGCTATGCTGCCCAGGTTTACCTGGAACTCCTAGCCTCAAGTGTTCCTCCCACCTTGGCCTCCCAAAGTTCTGGGATTACAGGTATAAGCCAATGTAACTGGCTTGCCTTTTTGTTTTTTTGAGACAGAACCTTGCTCTATCACCCAGGCTGGAGTGCAGGAACATGACCTCAACTCACTGCAACCTCTACCTCCTGGGTTCAAGCAATTCTTCTGCCTCAGACTCCCAAGTAGCTCAGATTATAGGCACCTACCACCACATCCAACTAATTTTTATATTTTTATTAGACACAGGGTTTTCACCATTTGGCCAGTCTGGTCTTGAACTCCTTACTTCAGGTGATCTGCCCACTTCAACCTCCCAAAATGCTGTGATCTTGGCTCACTGAGACCTCTGCTCCTGGGTTCAAGCAATTCTCCTGCCTCAACCTTCCAAGTAGCTGGGATAACAGGCGCCTGCCACCATGCCTGGCTAGTTTTTGTACTTTTAGCAGAGATGGGGTTTCACCATGTTGGCCAGACTGGTCTTGAACTCCTGACCTCATGTGATCCACCCGCCTCAGCCTCCCAAAGTGCTGGGATGACAGGCATGAGCCACTACACCCGGCCTACTTCTGTTATTATAATACTTACACAACTCACCATAACGTAGAATCAGTGGGAACCCTGAGCTTGTTTTCCTGAAACTAGATGGTCCCTTCTGGCGGTGACGGGAGATGGTGATGGATCATCAGGCATTAGATTCTCATGAGGAGCATGCAGCCCAGCTCCCTTGAATGTGCAAGGAGCAGTGTAGGGAAGGTGGAAGACGATGCATCTTTAGGAGAGTTGATCAGTTCTGGGACACCAACACCAGCAATCTCCTCTATTGGTGACCTTTTACCAGGGAAGATTCGAGACAGCAATCGTTCAACTCTTCTAGCAACAATTCAGGAACATGGTTACCCTACAATCAACTTAGGTATTGCAGGAGACAACCCAGATGACTTACTCAATGCCTTGAATGAGGGTATCAGTCGTGCTGATGTCATCATCACATCGGGGGGTGTATCCATGGGGGAAAAGGTATGAAAGATAGGGCTCATAAAAATTTATCTACTACAATGTTCTTGCATATGGTTGATTAACTGTGGCCGGTAGGCATCTGGTATTCAAAGCCCGGCTCCCACAGAGCTGAAAAGCTGTGGGGCTTCAGAAATTACTGCTCTCTCTGAAAGGGATACAATGTGGGTAGGTCAGGGAGCTTACCCTCAGGAGCAACCTGGAGAATTCCACAACTTGCAGAATGGTTTTTGCTATTCCCCTGGAGACCTGATCTGTTCCTCACTCTATTGTACTAAATTAGGACATCCTTTATACATGATATTTACTACCAGGGTAAAGCTCTAAGATCCTTCCTTCTGCTCAGATTAAAACATGATTCACTCCACCCCCAGAACAACCAGTTCACCCACCATATATTCCAAATCTACCAAGAATACTTAGCTCTCCTTCCCCACAAGGAAGAAAGGGAGGATTAGGCATTCCTTTTGCTCCTCTTTACAAAATAATAATAAAAATGAAAATATGGCCAGGAAAAAAAAAAGTCTACAGTAGGGTTTGAACTCATGTGAGAATCTAACACTGTCACTGATCTGACAGGAGGTGGAGCTCAGGCGGTGATGCCAAGGATAAAGAGTAGCTGTGAACAACAGATGAAGCCTCCCTCACTCATCGGCTGCTCACCTGCTGTGCTACCTGCCCAGTTCCTAACAGGTAAGCCGGGCACAGTGGCTCATGCCTGTAATCCCAGCACTTTGGGAGGCTGAGGCATGTGGATCACCTGAGGTCAGGAGTTCAAGACCAATCTGACCAACATGGAGACACCCTGTCTCTACTAGAAATACAAAAATTAGCCTGGTGTGGTGGCTTATACCTGTAATTCCAGCTACTCAGGAGTCTGAGGCAGGAGTCACTTGAATCCAGGAGGCGGAGGGTGTGGTGAGCCAAGATCACGCCATTGCATTCCATCCTGAGTAACAAGAGCGAAACTCCATCTAAAAAAAAAAAAAATCCTGAGTGCGATGGCTCACACTTGTAATCCCAAAACTTTGGGAGGCCGAGGCAGGCAAATCACCTGAATAAAGGAGTTAGAGACCAGCCTGGCCAACATGGTGAAACCCTGTCTCTACTGAAAATACAAAAATTAGCCAGGTGTGGTGGTGCATGCCTGTAATTCCAGCTACTCAGGAGGCTGAGGCAGGAGAATTGCTTGAACATCGGAGGTGGAGGTTACATTGACCTGAGATAGCACCATTGCACAGAGTGAGACTCTGCCTAAAAAAAAAAAAAGCAACCAGAAACAGAAAAGGCCACAGGCTGGTACTGATTCATGGCCTGGGGGGGTTGGGATCCCAGCTGTAGACAATATGTAATGATCAAATCAGGGTAACTCAGAGAGTCATCACCTCAAATATTTATCTTTTGTTTTGGGAACATGAAAATCCTTCTCTTCTAGCTATCTTGAAATACACAAATAAATTCTCATTCACTGTAATTGTCCTTGTGTACTATTGATTACTGTAACTTATTCCTTCTAGCTAGGACTTCTTGTCTTTCATTCATTCATTTTTAAAATTATTTTTATTTATTTTTGAGACAGAGTCTCGCTCTTTCCCGACAGGCTAGAGTGCAGTGGTGTGATCTCGACTCACTACAACCTCCACCTCCGGGGTTCAGGCCATTCTCCTGCTTCAGCCTCCTGAGTAGCTGGGATTACAGGCATGTGCCACCATTCCTAGCTAATTTTTGTATTTTTAGTAAAGATGGGGTTTTACCACATTGTCCAGGCAGGTCTCGAACTCCTCACTTCAAGCAATCCACACACCTTGGCCTTCCAAAGTGCTGGGATTACAGGCATGAGCCACAACACCCGGCCATTCGTTCATTCTTACATTCATTCATTCATTCCACTAATAACTACTATCTGGTTATCATATACCCAGCAGGGTTCCAGGCTCTGGGGAAACAGCAGTGAGCAAAGCAAAGTTGCTGCTCTCTCAATGGATCCATCATTCTAATGAGGGGGAGAGAGACAGGCCATCCATAAACAAACCAGCAACACAGAAAACACATCGGGTGGAAGGCACTACGAAGAATAAATATGAAAGCAAGTGCAGCCAGATGCAGTGGCTAATGCCTGTAATCCCAACATTCTGGGAGGCTAAGGTGGATGAATCCCTTGAGGTTAGGAGTTCAAGACCAGCCTGGCCAACATGGTGAAATGCCATCTCTACTAAAAGTACACAGACAAAAAATGAGCCAAGCTTGGTGGCACCAGCCTGTAATCCTAGCTACTCAGGAGGCTGAGGTGGGAGGACTGCTTGAATTCAGAAGGTGGAGGTTGCAGTGAGTCGAGCTTGTGCCACTACACTCCAGCCTGGGGAACAGAGCAAGACTCTCTTTAAAAAAAAAAAAAAGAGAAAGGTGCGGGTGTAGGGTGCACTAGCATGAGCAGGGGTGATGTGATGGCGGAGAAGGTGGTCAGGAAAGGCCTCTCTGTGAAGGTGACAGACATGAGGGCTGAGCCTGGGGACTCCTGGGGAGAGCAGCACAGGAGGGCTCTAGGTGTTGGTGCCATTTGTAGTCCTTTTGTTTTGTTTTGTTTTTGAGATGAAGTCTTGCTCTGCCACCCAGGCTGGAATGAAGCAGCACAATCTTGGATCACTGCAAACTCTGCCACCAGGGTTTAAGCCACCTCCGCCTCCCTGAGAGCTGGGATGGCAGGCGGAGTCCCTGTGCCTGGCCTATGTACCAGCATTTTCAAATTCTTCCGAAAGCACCGCTTCAGGAAGGTTGGTTTGACAGCCATCAGAAATAAACTACAGAATGTCAGGACAAGGATCACGTCAGTGACAGGGTGGCCATGGACATCCACTGGCCAGCAGCAGGGAAGCCACTCAGACCTCGGATTCCACCTCTGCAGCCTGCCTGCACCTGAACCCTCGTCCCCACATCAGTAGAAGCCTGGAACTCTCAGAACAGCAGACCTCATCAGCCACTGCCACCTTCACCAGAATGATGTGATTGATTCCTTCATGCAGAAGACAGCAGGAACCCCGAGAGAACGGGACCCAGAATGTGTGGGTTTTGATGGACAAGGTGGTAGGATCTGGGAGGCTTCACCTACCTCACTTCCTGACCCCCACACTCCTTCCCAAGTCCTGCTCGGCACAGAGACTAGAGTGACATCACCAGAAATGTAGACGCTTGGAAGGACACCAGCCACACAGAGGAGTCCAGAGGTCTGCAAGGTGTCCAGCTCCTGGCCCCGGATGCCCAGGACTCTGTCCAGAAAGGCTCCCTCCCAGCCATGGAACTTGATGATCCTCGAGTTTCTGAGGATGGAGCTGGTGAGCCGGGCCTGCAAGTCCTGCCTCATTTGCTCTCTTGGGATTGGAGGGAAGAGAGATGAAGACAGGGCTGGTCAAGAATGCTCCCCTGCACCCTGAGAGCCACCCTGCAGCAAATCCCACTGACCTCACCAAGTGCGTCCGAGCGGTGTCTGCCTTTCCGCGTCTCTGACCCCCAGTCTTGGTCCATCCACCATCATCCTGTGCCTGGACTCCTGCAGGAGCTGACCCAGGACAATTGCCCCAGGGAGGCAGACTCTGATGCCCGGAGAACAGATTTGCCCCTGAGCCCACCTGGGTATGAGACCACCAGGAAGGCTACCTGCAGGTGGGCAATGCCTGAGCTACATCTTTTTTTCTTCCTTTTACATTTTTTGTGGAGTTGGGGTCTCACTATGTTGCCCAGGCTGGCTTCAAGCTCCTGGGCTCAAGTGATCCTCTGCCCTTGGCCTCCTAAAATGCTGGGATGACAGTCTGAGCTACATCTTAAATGACCAGGATGTGGGTGCTGAGCAGGCAGAGAATGGGGAGAGGGAGCTGGGGAAGAGGGAGGGGAGGGCTTTGAGACAGGGGGCAGCAAAAACCCAGGCCCAGGGAACAGCATGACTCGGAGGACACTCAGTGTGGCCAGAGGAGCGCGTGGGCAGGGTCCCTTGGCATTTTAGGGTCAGGCAGGAGTCTGGGGTCTCCTGTGCTTCACTGGGGTGGGGGTGGGGGCATCATCAGAAGGCAGCTGCCTGAAGGTTTTTTGTCATTTTTTGAGATAGAGTCTTGATCTGTTACCAGGCTGGAGTGCAGTGGTGCGACCTCAGCTTACTGTAACCTCCGCCCCCAGAGTTCAAGCGACTCTCCTGCCTGAGCCTCTGGAGTAGCTGGGATTACAGGTGCCTGCCACCGTACTCAGCTAATCTTTGTATTTTTTAAATAGAGATAGCATTTTGCCATGTTGGCCAGGTTGGTTTTGAACTCCTGACCTCAGGTGATCCACCTGCCCCGGCCCCCCAAAGTGCTGGGGTTACAGGCATGAGACATAGTGCCCTGCGGCCACGCAGGAGGCTGGAGAAAGTCCAGGTGACAGACGGACACTGGACAACTGGGCCTAGAGAGGAAATGAGCTCCTTCCCTCCATCCCCTTCCCTCCCTCCCTCCCTCTCTCTGCCTTTCTTTCCTCTCTTCCTTGCTCCTTTCTTTCCGCCCTCCTGACCTTTCTTTCCTTCCTCTTTCTCTCTTCCCTCCCTCATTCCTTCTCTTCCTCTCTCAACTCTTTCCTTCCCTCCCTCCCTCCGTCCTCCCCTTTCCTATCTTTCCTTCCCTCCCTCCTTTTCTCCCCTCCCCTCGCTTCCTTTTTCCGTTCCTTCCTCCTTCCCTTCTTCCCTCCCTCCATTCTTCCATAGTTCTCAAACACTTACCCAGCACCTTCCACATGCCGAGCACTGACTAGATGCTGAGTCTGCTGCTTCGGAGCTTCCAGTCTAAGGAGAGGGAGGTCGTCGGCCCCCATCAGGCACTTCCTGCAGGGCCCTTTAAGAAGTGGGAAGTGCTGGGGAAAAGCAAAAAGGAACCCAGGACCGGCCAAGGAGAGGAGTTGCTGGGAGGAGAGGGCTGGGCGGGCTGCGGCCTTGCAGGACGGTGGTGAGGGAGGTCGCCCCGACTGCAGAGGGGGTGCTGCAGGGGACAAGGCTCTTCTGGAGTGAGGGTGGTCCAGGCCGAGGGAACAGCTCAAGCAGACGCCTGGAGAGATGTGTGAACATCAGGCAGTGTGAGGATGGAGAAGGGGGTAGGTGGGGAAGGGAGGGAGACGGGTGGAAGGTGAGGCTGGGGGTGATGAGGCAGCTCAGGGCGAGCCTGGTGGGCCACTGTCGGGCCTTTGGCTCAGACCGAGGACAATGGGGCCACTGTGGGTCTGAGCAGAGGAGGGTGAACGGATTCGGCTCACACAGGGCTCCTGTGGCTGGGAGTGCAGAGAGGCTGGGGCAGAAGTAGGGAGTGAGCCTTGATGCTGGGTGCATTTTCAAGGTGACACCAAACAAATCTGCTGACCCATGGGGTGTGGGAGAAAAAGGCATTGAGCTGACCCAGGGCCTGGGGCCTGAACACCGGAGGGAGCCGCCATCCATTGCGATGGAGGGGGATAGGGTGCAGGTCTGCACGATGGGCAACTCACAGCTTCACAGTTGACAAGAACAAAGCCAGGCCCGCTGGCTCCCACTCAGCTCTCCCCTCCCCCGTCGCCCACACCAGGGCCTGTGTCTTCCTCCCTACTTCCTGCCTGGTCCATTCCTTTCCCAAAAGCCGAACCTGACTGATTCCTCTTCTTGGTGATGAAGAAATTCGGAGGGAGGAGGCTCAGGAAGACAGCAATGGCGGTGAGGGCGGAGGGGCCCAGGAGCTGGGGACAGAGGGGACAGGATGTCAGGAGATCCTGAGGGGCCCAGCTGCCAGAGGCATGTGAACTACAGCAACTCCATCTTGAATAGGAGCTGGGTGAAAGGAGACCGAGACCTCCTGGGCTGCATTTCCAGGCGGTGAAGGCATTCTAAGTCACAGGACGAAATAGGAGGTCAGCGCAGGATACAGGTCAGAGACCTTGCCAATAACACAGGCTGCAGGAAAGAAGCCAGCCCAAAACCCTCCAAAACCAAGACAGCCAGGAGAGTGACCTCTGCTCGTCCCACCAGCAACAGGACAGTTTGCAAATGCCATGGCAACCTCAGGGAGTTGCCCTGTATGATCTAAAAAAGGGCAGGCGTGAATAATCCACCCCTTGTTTAGCCTGTCACCAAGAAATAACCCTAAAGATGGGCACCGGCACCATCTGGCTGCTCTGTCTATGGAGTAGCCATTCTATCTTTAGTTTCCTAAAAAACTTGCTTTTTTAGGAAAGAGTAAACTTGCTCTGTGGCTCACACCTGTAATCCCAGCACTTTGGGAGGCTGAGGCAGGCGGATCACCCGAGGTCAAGAGTTCAAGATCAGCCTGGTCAACATGGTGAAACACTGCTCTATTAAAAATATAAAAATTAGCTGGGTGTGGTGGCAGGCACCTGTGATCCCAGCTACTTGGGAGGCTGAAGCAGGAGAATCACTTGAACCCGGGAGGTGCAGGTTGTAGTGAGCCAAGATCACACCACTGCCTTTTAGCCTGGGCAACAGAGTGAGACTCCATCTCAAAAAAGAAAAACAAAACAAAAAACAAACAACCAAACAAAAAAAATGTGCTTTCACATTACAGACTCGCCCTGAGTTGTTTCTTGAACGAGATTCAAGAACCCTCCCTTGGGGTCTGGATTGGGTCCCCTTTCTTGTAACAGCTGTAGATCCTGAAGGGGGTCAGACTTGGGTCCTAAGATGGGGAGTCAGGGAATGTGACGAGGGAAGCTACCAGGTCCCAGGGATCTGGGCTCATGGGGGTCAGGAGGCACCTGCTGAAGACGGGGTCCTTCAATATCAATGTCAGGGAGGGGAATGGCCCACTTACATGATGGGGAGAGGGTTATAGTCAAGACAGAACTTGCACACACAGAAGTGGGACTGGGCGGTGTTGAGACCTCTGGAATCAGGACCGGGTTCAAATCCTGACTCTGAGGCTTGTGAGTGTGGCCTTGGGGCAAGTCGCCTCCCTAACGTGCAATTCCCTTGTCTGCAAAATGAGAACAGAGTTGTCCTCATTTTGCATGTTTGCTTATTACATTTAATAATCTTCCTAATCTTCATTTCACCCTCATGAGGGTTGTCAGACTTAGCAAATCATCGTACAGATTCCCAGTTACATTTGAAGACAAAGAGTGAATAAGGTTTTAGTCTAAGTTGCGTGCCTTATTTGGGACATACACTGAGAATCCGAAATTCACACTTCACTGGATGTCTGGAGTTTTCTCTGGCAATCCCGCTCCCCACCGACGTGGTGCTTTTGGGATAGTTATCTTCCGCCTCTCAGCTTTGGTTTCTGTATCTGGAAAATGTGGAAGCAGGAGGTAGAACAAATGATTTTTAAGTTGCTGTGACTTTCTGAGAGTCCTTCACAGGTTACTTGAACCCATTCTCTAGCCAAGCCCCACCCCAACTCCAGTCTGTGTGCTTCAGTTTCCCCTCTCAGTCCTTAGGGATACTATTTTTTTTTTTTTTTGAGATGCAGTCTCACTGTTACACAGGCTGGAGTGCAGTGCGGCGATCTTGGCTCACTGCAACCTCCGCTTCTCAACCAATTTTCCTGTTTAGCCTCCCGAGTAGCTGAGATTATAGGCTTGCATCATTATACCTGGCTAAATTTTGTATTTTTAGTACAGTGTTTCACCGTGTTGCCAGGCTGGTCTCGAACTCCTGGTCTCAAGTGATCTACCCACTTCAGCCTCCCTAAATGCTGCGATTACAGGTTTGAGCCACCCCACCCAGCTCAAAGAAAATAGAAGTGTTCTAATCTTGGGTCAGTTTGTTTCATTTATGCAGCAATGGCGCCACCTGGTGGCTTCATGGAAAAGTGCCCTGAGGGTAAACAGCCCACAGCAGGGGTTGGAAAAACAGAGGAATGTAATAGAAGATGAACATTTATCTCTGGGGGAAAAATGGTTCATTAAACTGTAGCAAACAACCCCAGTATCCACCCCTCCTTCACCAGGATCTCATGGTGATGTTAGGAGCTGTCTACCAAGAGGCAGGAAAAGTGCACAGGGAAAGTAACATTGCATATCATCTGCAGATATCTTGGTCTTGTCTGAATTTGTTTTTTTTTTTGTTTGTTTGTTTTTGTTTTTTTGAGGTGGATTCTTGCTCTGTCCCTCAGGCTGGAGTGCAGTGGTGTAATCTCATCTAACTGCGACTTACGCCTCCCAGGTTCAAGCGGTTCTCCTGCCTCAGCCTCCTTAGTAGCTGGGATTACAGGCGCCTGCCACCATGTCGGGCTAATTTTTGTATTTTCAGTAGAGATGACGTTTCACCAGGTTGGCCAGGCTGGTCTCGAACTCCTGAGCTCAAGTGATCCACCTGCCTCAGCCTTCTAAAGTGCTGAAATTACAGGCATGAGCTACTGCGCACAGCCTGGTCTCCTCTGATTTTTAGCAACAATGGGGCCAACCTGATCAATTGCCCTGAATTTTCCCATGTTCTTCCTCTCTGTCTTTTTCTTCCTAATGATGATATGTATGCATTGTACATCAAGCACTGTCTGAGTGCCTTCCGTTGCACTTGCTAAGCACCTATTGTTTGCAAGGCCCTGGAATACAAGGTGAAGGCATCAGAAAAGGTCCTGGCCCCTAGTCCTGGCAAAAACAATCATATGCATGCACATTTGACTTTTTTTGAAGTATTCAATTATAATCAAAATGCCACTAACATTTTTTACAAGGCCGGACGCAGTGGCTCACACCTGTAATCTCAGCACTTTGGGAGGCTGTGATGGGTGGATCATCTGAGGTCAGGAGTTCGAGACCAGCCTGGCCAACATGGTGAAACCCGGTCTCTAATAAAAATGCAAAAATTAGCCAGACCCGGTGGTGCACGCCTGTAATTCCAGCTACTCAGGAGCTGAGGCTGGAGAATTGTTTGAACCTAGGAGGCGGAGGTTGCAATGAGCCAAGATTGCACCACTGCACTCCAGTCTGTGTGACGTAGCAAGACTCTGTCTCAAGAAAACAAAACAAAACATGTTTCACAATTTTTAGAAAGAGGGTCCTGCTGTGTCTCGGAGCTGGAATTCAGTGGTGTGATCACAGCTCACTGTAACCTTGAACTCCTGGGCTCAATCATCCTCCTGCCTCAGCCTCCCAAGTAGTTAGGACTATAGGTGTGCACCACCAACATGCCCAGTTAATTAAAAATTTTTTTTGTAGAGATAGAATCTCTCTGGTTGGTATGTTGCACAAGCTAGTCTTGATCTCCTGGCCTCAAGTGATACTCCCACCTCAGCCTCCATATGCCATTATACCTTAAATGTACCCAGACAGGGCTTATGCCTGTGATCCCAGCACTTTGGGAAGCCGAGATAGGCAGACCACTTGAGGCCAGGAGCTTGAGAGCACCTGGCCAACGTAGTGAAACCCCATCTCTACTAAAAATATAAAAAATTAGCTGGGTGTGGTAGTGCCTGTAATCCCAGCTCCTAGGGAGGCTGAGGCTCGAGAATTGCTTGAACCTGGGAGGCAGAGGTTACAGTGACCTGAGATCACACCACTCCACCACCTTGGCCAGCAGAGAGAGACTCTGTCTCAAACAAACAAACAAACATCCAGCCAGGGGTCTAGAAACCACAGCATATAGTATCTACACGGGAGACATACAGATGCCTCACCTGTTTTTATACAGCCCATGAGCTGCATAAGAATGTTTTTTTGTTTTATATTTTTAAATACTTGAAAAAAACCAAGCTGGGCACGGTGGCTGATGCCTGCAATCCCAGCACTTTGGGAGGCCTAGGTGAGAGGATCACCTGAGGTCAGGAGTTGGAGATCAGCCTGGCTAACATGTCGAAACCCTACCTCTACACAAATACAAAAATTAGTCAGGCCTGGTGGCACACACCTATAATCCTGAGCTATAGTGCAGTGGCGCGATCTTGGCTCACTGCAATCTCTGCCTCCTGTGTTCAAGCAATTCTCATGCCTCAGCCTCCCGAGTAGCTGGGACTACAGGCATGTGCCACCATGCCCATCTAATTTTTTTTTTTTTTTTGTATTTTTAGTGCAGATTGAGTTTCACCATGTTGGCGAGGATGGTCTTGATCTCCTGACCTTGTGATCCACCCACCTCAGCCTCCCAAAGTGCTGGGATTACATGCATGAGCCCCCAGCCCTTTTTTTTTTTTTTTTTTGAGACAGGGTCTCACTCTGTGGAGGTGCAGGCTGCGCCGAGTTCTGACTGTACTACTGCACCCAAGCTGGAGTGTAGAGGTGACATCATGGCTCACTGCAGCCTCCATCTTCCCTGGATTCAAATGATCCTCCCACCTCAGCCTCCTGAGTAGCTGGCGACAAGCAAGTGCCACTGTGCCTGGCTAATATTTTTGTGTTTTTTATAGAGACTGGGTCCCCCTGTGTTACCCATGCTGGTCTCAAACTCCTGGCTTCAAGCAGTTCTCCTACCTTAGCCTCCCAAAGTCCGGATATTACAGCTGCAAGCCACTGTACTCAGCCTGTTATATCCTTACAATGGGATTTATTTTTTTGAAGACAGGGTCTCATTCTGTCTTCCAGGCTGCAGCACAGTGGTGCAGCTGTGGCTCACTGCAGCCTCCACCTCTCAGGCTCAAGTAGTCCTCCTGCATCAGCCTCCCAGTAGCTGGAACCACAGGTGCACCACCATGTATGACTAACTTATTTTTTGTAGAGATGGGCTTTCACCCTGTTGCCTGGGCTGGTCTCAAACAGCTGGGCTCAAGTGATCCTCCAGCCTCAGCCTCCCAAAATACTGGGATTATAGATGAAAGCCACCAAACCTGACCTGTTTTATTCCTTATAGTGGTCACCTGTATTAGAAGACATTCTGTTGTGTTCAAGCCCCTGGTTGACCAAAAACTCCACGGCCATCCTTCTGAGCCTGCTTATAGAGAAGACGAATGGGGGTCGAGTTGTCTTTTTTTTTTTTTTTCTTGAGATGGAGTCTGGCTCTGTCCCCCAGGCTGAAGTGCAGGGGCATGATCTAAGCTCACTGCAACCTCCACCTTCCGGGTTCAAGCGATTCTCCTGCCTCCATCTCCCAAGTAGCTGGGATTACAGGCACATGCAACCATGCCCAGTTCATTTTTGTATTTTTAGTAGAGACATGTTAGCAAGGCTGACCTCGAACTCCTGACCTCAAGTGATCTGCCCTCCTCAGCCTCCCAAAGTGCTGGGATTACAAGCATGGACCCCCATTCCTGGCAGAAGGATCGGGATTTCTTATTTATTTTTATTTTTCATTTTTTAGACGGAGTCTCACTCTGTCACCCAGGCTGGAGTACAATGGTGTGGTCTCGGCTCACTGCAACCTCTGCCTGCAGGGATTCTCTGGTCTCAGCCTCTCCAGTAGCTGGGACTACAGGCATGTGCCACCATACCTAGCTAATTTTTGTATTTTTAGTAGAGGTGGGGGTTTCACTATGTTGGCTATGATGGCCTCGAACTCCCAACCTCTGGTGATCCTTCCACCTCAGCCTCCTAAAGTGCTGGGATTATAGGCGTGAGCCACTGTGCCCGGCCATGAGTTTTCTTAAACCAAAGCATATTCCTTGCCATGTTTGACAAGATTGTGCCCCAGCATTGTATTTTCCTTGATTCATTCCCCTTTGAATAGCGAACCTCTCCAAAGCTGTAAGAAACATGGAAGAGCCACTGGCTGGGTTGGCTGGGTGGTGGCAGGGGGGCTGGGGTCCCAGCAGTTGGCATCCCCTTTCTCAGGATGTACACGGGGCCTCATGTACCTGTTATCTCCTGGATCAGCTCGTCCACATCGTCGGGGTGAAAAAAGGAGAGAAGACCTTGTTTTCTTCCATGCTTGAAGCCAATATCACCATCCACAACATTGTTGTCAGTGCGTGCCCGACCCACCGGTAGCCTAGAAATATTTAGACCTGGTTTATTAACCATACACCTGCCAGACCCAAACCAGCCAAAACATGAAATCGACCGGGCGCAGTGACCCACAACTGTCATCCCAGCACATTGGGAGGCCAAGGCGGGCAGATCTCCTGAGGTCAGGAGTTTGAGACCAGGCTGGCCAACATGGTGAAACCCCATTTCTACTAAAAACACAAAAATGAGCTGGGTGTGGTGGTTCACACCTGCAATCCCAGCTACTGGGAAGGCTGAGGCGGGAGAATCACTTGAATACAGGAGGCAGAGGTTGCAGTGAGCTGAGATTGAACCACTGGACTCCAGCCTGGGCACAGAACGAGACTCCGTCTCAAAAACAACAGTAACAACAACAAAAACAAAACCACAAGATCAAGTCCCCTCCCCCACCCCCACCCTTATTTTTAAGAGATAGGGTCTTCCTGTGTTGTCCAGGCTACAGTGCAGTGGCACGATCATAGCTCACTGCAGCCTCTTACTCCCAGGCTCAAGCAGTCCTGCTGAGTAGCTGGGATTATAGGTGTGCGCTACCATGCCCAACTAATTTGTGTGTGTGTGTGTGTGTGTTTGTGTGTAGATGGGGTCTCACCATGTTGGCCAGGCTGGCCTCAAACTCCAAACTTCAAGTGATCCTCCCATCTCAGCCTTCCAAAGTGCTGGGATTACAGTCATGAGCCTCTGCTCCTGGCCAAAACCTAATTACACATTCAGAAATGATCAAGGGCATGAGCTTCTGTGTCCTTCAACAGTGAAATGGGCCGGGCGTGGTGGCTCACGCCTGTAATCCAAGTACTTTGGAGGCCAAGGCGGGTGGATTACCTGAGGTCGGGAGTTCAAGACCAGCCTGACCAACATGATGAAACCCCCTTTAAAAAAAAAAAAAGAACAACAACAGTGAAATGGATTATTCCTTGGGTATAACTTTGCTGGGGATAATGTAACAACGTACCACAAACTAAGTGCCTTAGAACAAGACAAATTTGTTGTCTCAGGCCAGATGCCATGGCTCATGTCTGTAATCCCCGTACTTGGGGTGGGTGAGTGAAAGTATCACTTGAGGTCAAGAGTTCAAGACCAGCCAGGCCAACATGATGGAACCCCGTCTCTACTAAAAAAATACAAGGCCGGGCATGGTGGCTCACCTGTAATCCTAGCACTTTGGGAGTCTGAGGCGGGCGGATCATGAGGTCAGGAGTTTGAGACCAGTGTGGCCAACATGGTGAAACCCAGTCTCTACTAAAAATACAAAAATTAGCTGAGCGTGGTGGTACATGCCTGTAATCCCAGCTACTCAGGAGGCTGAGGCAGGAGAATTGCCTGAACCAGAAAGATGGAGGTTGCAGTGAGCTGAGATTGTACCACTGCACTCCAGACTGGGGGACAGAGCAAGAATCCATCTCAGAAAAAAAAAAAAAAAAAAAAAATCAGCCAGGCATGGTTGCATGTGACTGTGCTCCTAAGCTACTCAGGAGGCTGAGGTGGGAGGATTGTTTGAGCCAGGGAGGATGAGGCTGCAGTGAGCTGAGATCATGCCACTGCACTCCAGCCTGGGTGACAGAGTAAGACCCTGGCTCAATAAATAAACAAAAAATTGTTGTCGCCCAGTTGGGAGGCTGGAAGTCTAAAGTTGGGTGCCTGCAGGCCGGGCTTCCTCTGGAAGCTCTGGAGAAGAATCTGTCCCAGCCTCTATCCTGGCTCAGGCATCCCTTGGCTTATAGTGGCCATCGTCCTTCTATGCATGTCTGTCTCTGTGTGCAAATTTCCCTTTGGGCAGGCACAGTGGCTCACACCTATAATCCCAGCACTTTGGGAGGCCGAGGTGGGAGGATTGCTTGAGCCCAGAAGTTCAAGACCAGCCTGGGGAACATAGTGAGATACCATCTCTACAAAAAATACAGAAAATTAGCTGGGCATGGTGGAACACACCCATAGTCCCAGCTACTCAGGAGGCTGAGGTAGGAGAGTCACTTGAACCCAGGAGATTGAGGCTGCAGTGAGCTCTGATCACACCACTACACTCCAGCCTGGGTGACAGAATAAGACCCTGTCTCAAGAAAAAAATATTTTATCCTTTTTTGTTTACTGGCAACAAATTTCCCTTTTAGTAAAGACACCAGTTATATGGGATCAGGGCCCCACCTTCATGACCCATTTTAATTTGACAACCTCTGTAAAGACCCGGTCTCCAATAAGATCATGCCTGTAATCCCAGCACTTTGGAGGGCTAAGGTGGGAGAATCACTTGAGGCTAGGAGTTCGAGACCAGCCTGGACAACATAGTGAGAACTCGACTCTACAAAAACAATTTTAAAAAATTAGCTGGGTGTAGGGGTGTGCACCTGTAGTCTCAGCTCCTCAGGAGGCAGGAGCACAGAGTGAGCCCAGGAGGTTGAGGCTGCAGTCATCTGTGATTGTGCCACTGTACACCAGCCTGGGCAACAGCAAGACCTAGTCTGTCTCAAAAGAAAAAAAGGAAAAAAAAAAAAAAAAGGTTTGGTGATCCAATTTGGGATAATTTTTTAAAACTTTAACTCTGTATTTTTTTCATATTGCTTAGCTTTTCCACATTCTGAACTTTGTGATTATAACCAGAAAATAGCAGTTGCATTCCTTTTGTATTTTGAGATGGAGTTCTGATCTTGTTGCCCAGGCTGGAGTGCAGTGGCATGATCTCTGCTCACTGCAACCTCTGCCTCCCTGGTTGAGTGATTCTCTTGCCTCGGCCTCCTGAGTAGCTAGGACTACAGGCGTATGCCATCCCGCCTGGCTCACTTTTGTATTTTTAATAGAGGGGGGATTCATCGTGTTGGTTAGGTTGGTCTCAAACTCCTGGCTTCAAGTGATCTTCCTGCCTCAGCCTCTCAAAGTGCTGGAATTACAGGCATGAGCCACAGCACCCGGCCATACTTATCTTTTTGTCCACAGAAATGACCAGCATTTCAATTTTTGTTTTGTCTTGTTTTGTTTTTCTTAGATGAAAACAAACTGGCAGTTATAACTGGGGAGAACAACTTGTATTATGGGAATTTTAAATTAAAAGATGGAGTCTTGCTCTGTCACCCAGGCTCGAGTGCCGTGGGATGATCTCGGCTCACCACAATCTCAACCTCTTGGGTTCAAGCAATTCTCAGCTTATTGAGTAGCTGGGATTGTAGGCGCATGCCACCACACTGGGCTAAATTTTGTAGTTTTAGTGGAGTCAGGGTTTCATCATGTTGGCCAGGCTGGTCTTGAACTCCTGACCTCAGGTGATCCACCTGCCTCAGCCTCCCAAAGTGCTGGGATGACAGGCGTGAGCCACCGCGCATAGCCACTGTGATTATCTAACTGTATTTCCAAAAGGAGAGGAAAAAATAATTTTATTTCCATCCTCACAGTAACTCCATGAAGGAGATAATATCATCCACCTTTTACAAATGAGATAACAAAAGCTCCAGCTTTTTTTTTTTTTTTTTTTCCTGAGACTGTGTCTCACTTTGAAGCCCAAGCTTGAGTACAGTGGCATGATCTTGGCTCACTGAAGTCTTGACCTCTGGGACTCAAGTGATCCTCCCACTTTAGCCTCCCGAGTAGCTGGGACTAGAGGGGGACACCACCACACCTGGATAATTTTTTGAATTTTTCTGTAGAGATGGGGTCTTGCTCTTTTGCCCAGGCTGCTCTCACACTCCTGGGCTCAAGCAATCTTCCCACCTCGACCTCCCAAAGTGCTGGGATTACAGGCGTGGTCGCTCCAGCTTCTTTTCTTCCCAAGGCCATACTAAGTTGTTAGTGGCTGAGTCAAAAGAGTCCTGGGGATCTACTGACTCCCACTTCGGTGTTTTTCCAGCTAGACTACAGCCACTGTCATTCCTGGAAGTTGTCTGACAGTGGACTAAGATGGATTATTTGGGTGTGGAGCACAAACAGAGGAATCATCTCTTAGGAGCCTGAAACCCGACATTCTGATGGGGCCAGCATGTATTCTGGGGAGAGGTTCCATAGCTCCCATCCACTACCTGTGAATAGGAATTAGGCACCAGGTGTGGTGGCTCAAGCCTGTAATCCCAGCACTTTGGGAGGCTGAGGTGGGTGGATCATGAGGTCAGGAGGTCAAGACCAGCCTGGCCAACATGGTGAAACCCTGTCTCTACTAAAAATACAAAAATTACCTGGGTGTGGCAGCAGGTGCCTGTAATCCCAGCTACTTTAGAGGCAGGAGAACCCTTGAACCTGGGAGGCAGAGGCTGCAGTGAGCTGAGATCATGCCACTGCACGCCAGCCTGGGTGACAGAGCAAGACTCCATCTCAAAAAAAAAAAAAAAAAAAAAAAGATATGTCAGGGATCCAAGATGGCCGAATAGGAACAGCTCTGGATTGCAGTTCCCAGTGAAAATGCAGAGGGTGGGTGATTACTGTATTTCCAGATTTTTACTGCCAACAGACCAGGAGATTCCTGGGGGGAAAAGCACCTTAAGCCCCCAGCGCTGCTGTTTCAGCCAGCGCAGTGGGTCTCCACACAAAAACCCACACAAATCTGGGCACCTTTTCAACTGGTGACTGGAACACCTGGGAGACAGAGTCACCCATGCAACTAAAGAAAAAAGAGGACTGAAACAGGGAGCTAGGTGATCTGGCTCAGCTGGTCCCACCCCCACAAAGACCAGCAATTTGAAACACTCTGGATTGAGAGCTTCACAGCAAGCACAGCTGGACCCGGGATGGTTCAGCTCTGTGGGGGAAGGGCACCTGCCATTACCAAGGTAGTCCACCACTACTGAGGCGGTCCCCCATTACCAAGGCAGCCCACCATTACAGAGACAGTCCACCGTTATAGAGACAGACACCATTACCAAGGCAGTTCTAACTATACTCCTATAAAGAAAACTCCAAGGAAGTTTACAGCAGCTGGTTAGTGTCCACAGCAGCTCAGCAACACCTCTACTGGCAGACTGTGACTAATAATAATTCCTGAAAGAAGCGCTAAACATAGAAAGGAATGACCAGTACCAGCCACTCCCATTACATAACAAATGGTAAAGATCATCAACACAATGAAGAAACTGCACCAACTAACAGGCAAAACAACCAGCTAGCATCAAAATGGCAGGATCAAATTCACACATAACAATATTAACCTTAAATGTAAGTGGCCTAAATGTCCAAATCGAAAGATACAGAATGGCAAATTGGATAAAACGTCAAAACCCATCAGTGTGCTGTATCTAGGAAACTCATCTCACATGCAGGGATACACATAGGCTCAAAATAAAGGGATGGGGGAAGATTTAACAAGTGAATGGAGAGCAATAAAAAAGCAGGAGTTGCAATCCTAGTCTCTGATGAAATAGACTTTAACCCAACAAAGATCAAAAGAGACAAAGAAGGACATTACGTAATGGAAAAAGGATCAATGCAACAAGAAGAGCTCATGATCCTAAATATATGCACACCCAATACAGGAGCACGCAGATACATAAAGCAAGTTCTCAATGATTTACAAAGAGACTTAGTTTCCCACACAATAGTAGTGGGAGACTTTAACACTCCACTGTCAATATTAGACAGATTAATGAGACAGATAATTAACAAGGATATCCAGGACTTGAACTCAGACCTGGACCAAGCAAACCTGATAGACATCTACAGAACTCTCCATCCAAAATCCACAGAATATACATTCTTCTTAGCAACACACCACACCTATTCTAAAATTGACCACATAATTGGAAGTAAATCACTCCTCAGCAAATGCAAAAGAACAGAAATCATAACAAATAGTCTCAGAACAGAGTGCAATCAAGTTAGAACTCAGGAACTAACTCAGAACCGCACAACTTCATGGAAACTGGACAACTGGCTCTTGAATGCTGACTGGATAGACAACGAAATGAAGGCAGAAATGATGTCTTCGAAACCAACAAGAACAAAGACACAACATACCAGAATCTCTGGGACACATTTAAAGCACTGTCTAGAGGAAAATATATAGCAATAAATGCCCACATCAGAAGCAAGGAAAGATCTAAAATTGACACCCTATCATCAAAATTGAAAGAGCTAGAGGAGCAAGATCAAAAAAGCTCAAAAGCTAGCAGAAGACAATAAATAACTAATATCAGAGAAGAACTGAAGGAGATAGACACACAAAATCCCTTCAAAAAAAAATCAATAAATCCAGGAGCTGGTTTTTTGAAAGGTCAACAAAATAGACCACTAGCCAGATTAATAAAAAAGAAAAGAGAGAATAATCAAATAGAGACAATAAAAAACAATAAAGGGGATATCACCACTGATCCCACAGAAATACAAACTACCATCAGAGATTACTACAAACAACTTTATGTACATAAACCAGTAAACCTGGAAGAAATGGATAAGTTCCTGGACACTTGCACCCTCCCAAGTGTAAACCAGGAAGAAGTCGAAACCCTGAATAGACCAATAACAAGGGCAGAAGTTGAGGCAGGAATTAATAGCTTACAAACACAAAAAAAGCCCATGTCCAGATGGGTTCACAACCAAATCCTATCAGACATACAAAGAGGAGTTGGTACCATTCCTTCTGAAACTATTCCAAACAATTCAAAAAGAGGGAATCCTTCCCAAATCATTTTATGAGGCCAGTATCATCCTGATAGCAAAACCCGGCAGAGACTCAGCAAGAAAAGAAAACTTCAGACCAATATCCATGATGAACATAGATCTAAAAATCTTCAATAAAATGCTGGCAAACTGCTTGTAACAGCACATCAAGAAGCTTATCCATCACCATCAAGTAGGCTTCATCCCGGGGTTGCAAGGCTGGTTCAACATACAAAAGTCTATAAACATAATTCACCACATAAACAGAACCAAAGACAAAAACCACATGATCATCTCAATAGATGCAAAGAGGGCCTTTGACAAAATTCAACATCCCTTTATGCTAAAAACTCTCAATAAACTAGGTATTGATGGAACATATCTCAAAATAATAAAAGCTATTCGTGACAAACCCACAGCCAATAGCATACTGTATGGGCAAAAAAAAAAAAAAAAAAAAAAAAAAAAAAAAAAAAGCACAAAAATTTGCTGGGCATGGAGGCGCATGCCTGTAGTCCCAGCTACTTGGGGGGCTGAGGCAGGATAATTGGAGGTGGAGGTTGTGGTGAGCTGAGATTGTGCCATTGCACTCCAGCCTGGGTAACAAGAGAGAAACTCCGTCTCAAAAAAAAAAAAAAAAAAAAAAAAAAAAGAGAGAGAATGAAATACCTAGAAATACAACTAACAAAGGATGTAAAGGACCTCTTCAAGGAGAACTACAAAGCACTGCTCAACGAAATAAGAGAGGACACAAACGGAGAAACATTCCATGCTCATGGTTAGGAAAAATCAATATTGTGAAAATGGCCATACTGCCCAAAGTAATATATAGAGTCAATGCTATCCCCAACAAGCTACCAATTACCTTCACAGACCTGGAAAAAACCACCTTAAACTTCATATGGAACCAAAAGAGAGCCTGCATAGCCAAGTCAATTCTAAGCAAAAAGAACAAAGCTGAAGGCATCACACTACCTGACTTCAAACTATACTACAAGGCTACAGTAATCAAAACAGCATAGTACTGATACCAAAACAGAGATATAGACCAACGGAACACAACAGAGGCCTTAGAAGCAATGCCACACATCTACAACAATCTGATCTTTGACAAACCCGACAAAAACAAGCAATGGGGAAAGAATTCCCTGTTTAACAAATGGTGTTGGGAAAACTAGCTAGTCATGTGCAGAAAGCAGAAACTGGCCCCCTTCCTGACACCTTACACTAAAATTAACTCCAGATGGATTAATGACTTACACATATGACCTAACACCATAAAAACCCTAGAAGAAAATCTAGGCAAAACCATTCAGGACATAGGCATAGGCAAGGACTTCATGACTAAAACACCAAAAGCATTGGCAACAAAAGCCAAAATAGACAAATAGGACCTAATTAAATCCCAAAGCTTCTGCACAGCAAAATAAACAATTATTAGAATAAACTGGCAACCAACAGAATGGGAAAAAATTTTTGCAATCTATCCATCTGACAAAGGGCTAATATCCAGAATCTACAAAGAACTAAAACAGATTTGCAAGAAAAAAAACAAACCCATTCAAAAGTTGGCAAAGGATATGAACAGGCACTTTTCAAAAGAAGACATATATGAGGACAACAAATATATGAAAAAAATCCTCATTATCACTGGTGATTAGAGAAATGCAAATCAAAACCTCATTGAGATACCATCTCATGCCAGTTAGAATGATGATCATTAAAAAATCTGGAGACTACAGGTGCTGGAGAGGATGTGGAGAAATAGGAACACTTTTACACTGTTGGTGGGAATGTAAATTAATTCAACCATTGTGGAAGACAGTGTGGCAATTCCTCAAGGACCTAGAAACAGAAATTCCATTTGACTCAGCAATCCCATTACTGGGTATATATCCAAAGGATTATAAATCATTCTATTATAAGGACACATGCACACAAATGTTCACTGCAGCACTGTTTACAATAGCAAAGACCTGGAACCAACCCAAATGCCCACTGATGATAGACTGGACAAGGAAAATGTGGCACATATACACCATGGAATACTATGCAGCCATCAAAAACGATGAGTTCGTGTCCTTTGTAGGGACATAGATGAAACTGGAAACCATCATTCTCAGCAAACTGACACAAGACCAGAAAATCAAACACTGCATGTTCTCACTCATAGGCGGGTGTTGAACGATGAGAACACACGGACACAGGGAGGGGAGCATCACACACTGAGGTGTGTTGGTGGGGGGACTAGGGGAGGGACAGCAGGATTGGGGAATTGGGGAGGGATAACATGAGGAGAAATGCCAGATATAGGTGATGGGGAGGAAGGCAGCAAACCACATTGCCATGTATGTACCTATGCAACGATCCTGTATGTTCTTCACATGTACCCCAAAACCTAAAACACAATAAAATATTTTTTTTAAAAATTAGGCTATGTGCAGTGGCTCCTGCCTGTGATCCCAGAGCTTTGGGAGGCCAAGGCAGGAGGACTATTTGAGGCCAGGAGTTCAAGACCAGACTGGGTAACATAGGAAGACTGAATCTCTAGAAAAAAAAAAATTAAAATTGTGACCAGGCACAGTGGCTCCCACCTATAATCCCAGCACTTTGCAAGGCTGAGGCAGGCAGATCACCTGAGTTCAGGAGTTTAAGACCAGCCTGGCCAACATGGTGAAAACCCATCTTTACTAAAATATAAAAATTAGTCATATGTGGTGGTGGGCATCTGTAATCCGAGCTACTTGGGAGGCGGAGGCAGAAGAATTGCTTGAACCTGGGAGGCAGAGGTTGCAATGAGCCCAGATCATGCCACTGCACTCCAGCCTGGGCATCAGAGTAAGACTCTGTCTAAAAATAAAAAAAATAAAAAAAATTAGCTGGGTGTGGTGATGCATACCTGTAGTCCCACTTACTTGAGAGGCTGAGGCATGAGGATCACTTGAGCCCAGGTGATTGAGCTTTCAGTGAGCTATGATTGCAGCACTGTGCTCCAGCCTGGGTTATGGCATGAAACTCTGTCTCTTGAAATAATAATTTAAAAAACTAACAAAAATTTTTTTTAAAAAAAGAATTGTTTTGGCCAGGCACAGTGGCTCCTTCCTGCAATCCCAGCACTTTGGTTCCAGGAGTTCATGACCAGCCTGGGCAACATAGTGAGACCATGTCTCTACTAAAAATATGAAAACTAGCTGGGTGTGGTGGTATGTGCCTGTAATCCCAGCTACTTGTGAGGCAAAATGGCTTGAACCCAGGAAGCAGAGGTTGCAGTGTGCGAAGATCGTGCCACTGCACTCCAACCTGGGTGACAGACTCTATCTCAAAGACAGAAAAAAATAATAATTACCAAAGGATGAATGAAGCTGAAGAGTAGTTAGAACACAAGTTGTTGTCCTTATGACTGTGTTTCCTCCCTCCCCTAGCCCTCTCTCCTTCCTTTGATTTCTTCCTCCCCTCCCCCCACCCCCACACCCCCAGACAGAGTCTTGCTCTGTCACCCAGGCTGGAGTGCAGTGGTGCAATCTCGACTCACTGCAAACTTCACCTCCCAGGTTCAAGCAATTCTCCTGCCTCAGCCTCCTGAGTAGCTGGGCTTACAGGTGCCTGCCACCACACGTGGCTAATTTTTATATTTTTTCAGTAGAGACAGGCTGAAATAATATAAAAATATAAAAATATTTTTTATATTTTCAGATTGAGACCATGTTGGCCAGGCTGGTCTCAATCTCCTGACCTTGCGATTCACCCATCTCAGCCTCCCAAAGTGCTGAGATTATAGGTGTGAGGCAGGTGCCTGGCCCTTTCTCTTTCTGCCTTTCTTTCTTTCTTTCCTCTACCTTCTTTAAGTCTGTATCATGAAATAAAATTTAAATCTCCAAAAAAACTATTAGAATGACTGGATCTAAGGAATGACTTTCTTCTTAGTTTGCAGACCAAACCATGAGGTGGGAAGAGGCGGTCCTGTTGCTCAGGAGCCCAGAGATTGTGGAAATACCCACTGCAGGACACAGTCTTTCAGCTTTTGATTCCAGAAGTGCCTTATGAATATCTAGGTGCTTCTCACGGATCCTGAATTCCACATTGGGAAGTGCATGTGATCCTGACTGTTTACATCAATGTTCAATGCACTCTTTTTTAAAAAGACAAATTCAAGCTGGGCATGGTGGTACATGCCTGTAGCCCCAGTTGCTCAGGAGGCTAAGGCTGGAGGGTTGCTTGAGGCCAGGAGTTTAAGACCAGCCTGGCAACACAGATCCGTTTCTAAAATAAAATTGAAAAAAAAAAAAAATGCTGCTCAGCTGGCTGTGGTGACTCATGCCTGCAATCCTAGCATTTTGGGAGGCCAAGGCTGGTGAATCACCTGAGGTGAGGAGTTCAAGACCAGCCTGGCCAACATGGCAAAACCCCATCTCTACTAAAAAAAAATGCAAAAATTAGCCAGGCATGGTGGTGGGTGCCTGTAGTTCCAGCTACTCAGGAGGCTGAGGCAGCAGAATCACTTGAACCTGGGAGGCGGAGGTTGCTATGAGCTGAGATTGCACCATTGCACTCCAGCCTGGGTGATAAGAACAACACTCTGTCTCAAAAAAAAAAAAAAAAAAAAAATGCTGGGCATTGGCCAGGTGCACTGCAGTGGTTCACACCTGTAATCCCAGCACTTTGGGAGGCTGAGGCAGGCAGATCACTTGAGGTCAGGAGTTCCAGACCAGCCTGACCAACATGGTGAAAGCCCATCTCCACTAAAAATACGAAAATTAGCTGGGTGTGGTGGCAGGCATCTATAATTCCACCTACTTGGAGTGCTAAGGCAGGAGAATCACATTAACCTGGGATGCAGAGGTTGCAACGAGCCAAGATCATGCCACTGGACTCCATCCTGGGCAACAGAGTGAGACTTCATCACAAAATAGAAAAAAAAGTTGGGTGTGGTAGTGTGTGGTCTCAGCTACTAAGGAGGCTGAGGTGTGGGGATTGCTTGAGCCCAGGAGTTTGATGCTTCGGGGAGCTATGATGGAGTCACTGCACTCCAGCCTGGGTGACAAAATGAGACCCCCATTTCTAAAAAATTAATTTAAAAATTAACAAAATGAGAGATAAAATAGTATAGTATTCACCACCAATAAGAGATCAATCATATCAGCCATTGAATCTTGCCAACACAAACTAATGTGATGGGGCAAGCATCAATCCAGCTGCAAATTTGCCACAAAATACAAAAGAGAGAATGGGCTCAACTGCACCAGGGAAATCCAGACTTTGAGAAATGCTACAGTCCCAACAGCATGGCATCTTCCAAAATCCACAGAAAAAATGAGAGGCCAGGCGCGGTGGCTCACGCCTGTAATCCCAGCACATTGGGAGGCCGAGGTGGGAAGATCACGGCCAGGGGTTTGAGAGCAGACTAACCAACATAAAGAAACCCCATCTCTACGAAAAATACAAAAATTAGCCAGGTGTGGTAGCCTGTGCCTGTAATTCCAGCTACTCAGGAGACTGAAGCAAGAGAATCACTTGAACATAGGAGGTGGAGGTTGCAGTGAGCTCAGATTGTGCCACTGCACTCCAGCCTGGGTGACAGAGTGAGACTCAGTCTCAAAAAAACAAAAATAAACAAAGAATGGAAAAGGGACAGAGGAGAAACTTGTAGATTGTCTTTTTAATTTTAGTTTTTGGCTGGGCACAGTGGTTCACACCTGTGATGCCAATCTTTGCACTTTGGGAGACTGAGGTGGGTGGATCACCTGAGGTCAGGAGTTTGAGACCAGCCTGGCCAACATGGTGAAACCCTGGCTCTACTAAAAATACAACAATTAGCTGAGTGTGGTTGCACATGCCTGTAATCCCAGCTATTCAGGAGACTGAGACAGAAGAATGGCTTGAACCCAGAAGGTGAAGGTTGTAGTGAGCTGAGATGACACCACTAAACTGCAGCCCGGGTGGAGTAAAAAAAAAATAATAATAAATTAGTTTTTGTAGAGACAGGAGTCTCCCTGTGCTGTCCAGGTTGGTCTCAAACCTCTGAACTTAAGTGATCCTCTCACATCAGGATTCCAGGTGTGAATACTCACCCAGCCAACAAACCTGGAGGTTGAAAGAGATTTAAAAGACGTAACAATGCCGGGGAACAGTTATGGCTTAGAGATGTACACTAGGGTGGCTCTACTCTAAAGAAACAGAAAAAGGCCAGGCATGGTAGCTCACATCTATAACACCAAACACTTTGGGAGGCCGAGAAGTGAGGATCGCTTGTGCCCAGGAGTTTGGGACGAGCCTGGCAACATAGTAAGACCTTGTCTCTACAAAAAAAAAAAAGAATTTTTTTTTTTTTAATTAGCTGGGAATGGTGGTGCATGCCTGTAGTCCTGGCTACTTGGGAGGCTGAGGGGAGACGATCCCTTGAGCCCAAGAGGTCAAGGCTGCAGTGAGCCATGATCACACCACTGCACTCCAGCCTGGGTGACCAAGCAAGACCCTGCCTCAAAAAAAAAAAAAAAAAAAAAAAAGAAAGAAAGGAAGTGAAAGAAGCACTTACTGTGAATGTCAGGGTTGGGGTATACTTCTGGAGAGAAGGGAGGGGCTGACATTTTGCCCATCTCCAGCCCCTTCTGGAAGTACAGAGTCTAGTGGGGAAGATAGCAGCATCAGTGGAGATTCAGGCCGCAGCACCAGGAGGTTCCCTTCCACCTTCCCACCTCCTTGCCCTTTCATTTTGGGAACAGGACCATCTTTCTTTGCCTTTCTAACTAGATAGCGTTTCTGATGGGAGAATTTATATACAGGATGTATAGCATCAACATGGACAGCCAGCTGGTATTGATGGCTTGGTTGATACCCCAGCCAGGCACATCCCCGATTTCTCTGCTAAGTACATCTGGATGTTTCTGCTATCCAGGATTCTCAGCCACATGCTCAGTGCCCACTCCCAGATTCTGGAAATCCCCTGGCATCCCCCCTAAAAGGAGACACGCTCACTCACAATTCTGCATAGAAATTGTCTCTATGCGTCTTGTTTTTGTTTTTGTTTTCGATACAGAGTCACTCTGTTGATCAGGCTGGAGTCCAGTGATGTGATCTCAGCTCACTGCAACCTCCGCCTTCCAGGCTAAAGCAGTTCTCCTGCCTCAACCTCCCAAGTAGCTGGGATTATAGGCACCTACAACCATGCCTGGCTAATTTTGTATTTTTAGTGGATATGGGGTTTTGCCATATTGGTCAGGCTGGTCTGAACTCCTGGTCTCAAGTGATCCTCTCACCGAGGCCTCCTAAAGTGCTAGGATTACAGGTGTGAGCCATCATGCCCAGCCATTTCTGTGTCTTCCCCCTAGGCCAGCCTCTGCATGTTTGGGCTTGATGAGGCTGTGACTGTCCAGCCGGCTGCCTGTCATCTTTAGTGCTGTCTCTGTGCCTCCTCTATCCTTCTCAGCTGCCTACAAATTCATTTTCTTTTCTTTTTTCTGAGATGTTGTTTTGCTCTGTCACCCAGGCTGGAGTGCAGTGGCACATCTCAGCTCACTGCAAACTCTGTCTCCCATGTTCAAGCAATTTTCCTGCCTCAGCCTCCCAAGTAGCTGGGATTACATATGTGTGCTACCATGCCTGGCTAATTATTGTATTTTTAGTAAGATGAGGTTTCACCATGTTGGTCAGGCTGGTCTCTAACTCCTGACCTCAGGTGATCCACCCACCTTGATCTCCCAAAGTGCTGGAATTACAGGTATAAGCCACAGTTCCCAGCCTCAATTTTTTAATTTACCCTGCTAGTTCTCTTGCTAGCATCTAGGAGCCCTGACCCCTACGGGCTTCCCCCACCCAGCAGGAAGTGTTTGGATGTTTCTGGATCTAAAATCCAAGTGTCTAAGCCTAGCATTAATTGCAAGTGCAGATCACAGTTTTTTGACTTTACAATGGCACAAAAATGATCATATTCAGTAGAAACTGCTTCCAGTACCAATATAATCTGTTTCTCACTGTTAGTATAGTATTCAATAAATTGCACAAGGGCCAGGCACAGTGGCTCATGCCCTTAATCCCAGTACTTCAGGAGGCTGAGGTGGGAGGAGTTCAAGACTAGCCTGAGGTGGGAGGAGTTCAAGACTAGCCTGGGGAACATAGTGAGACCCTGTCTCTATAAAAAAAAAAGATAAAAATTAGCCACGTGAAGTTGCATGCACCTGTAGTCCCAGCTACTTGGGAGGCTGAGGCAGGAGGGATCACTTGAGCCCAGGAGGTTGAGGAGGCAGTGATCTATAATCATGCCACTGCACTACAGCCTGGGTAAGAGAGCAGGACCTAATCTCTTAAAAAATAAAAAATTTAGCCAGGTGCAGTGGCTCACGCCTGTAATCCCAGCACTTTGGGAGGCCGAGGTGGGTGGATCACAAGGTGAAGACATTGAGACCATCCTGGTCAACGTGGTGAAACCTTGCCTCTACTAAAAATACAAAAAATTAGCTGGGCATGGTGGCGCGTGCCTGTAATCCCAGCTACTAAGGAGGCTGAGGCAGGAGAATTGCCTGAACCCAGGAGGCAGAGGTTGTGGTGAGCCGAGATCGCGCCATTGCACTCCAGTCTGGGTAACGAGCAAAACTCCATCTCAAACAAAGATAAATAAAAATAAAAATAAAAAAATGTAGGCCAGGCATGATGGCTTACGCCTGTAATCCCAGCACTTTGGGAGGCTGAAGTGGATGGATCACGAGGTCAGGAGTTCGAGACCAGCCTGACCAACATGGTGAAACCCCATCTCTACTAAAAATACAAAAATTAGCTGGGTACGGTGGCATGTGCCTATAATCCCAACTCAGGAGGTTGAGGCAGGAGAATTGCTTAGAACCTGGGAGGCAGAAGTTGCAGTGAACTGAGATAGTGCCATTGTACTCTAGCCTGGGAGACAGAGCAAGACTCGGTCTCAAAACAAACAAACAAATAAATAACAATTTAAAAGTAGGTAAACTATTGCTTCATGAGGACAGAGTTTCTGTTTGGAATGATGAGAAGGTTTAGAAACAGATGGTGGCAATGGTTGCACAATATTGTGAATCTACCAAATGCCATTGAATTATACACTTAAAGGTGGGTACATTTATCTAAGTTTATTATCTATTTCTACAAACATTCACGAAGGCTGGACCCCTGAAATGTCAAAGTCATAAACCAAGGTGGGGAAGGGTGAGTGGGTTTTGTTCTCCTTTTAGTATTGCTGGTTTTTTTCTCAACCTAAAGTCAGTTGGGCTAACCTCCAACGCTTGGTAGGGTAGGTGTATTACATGCATTTGCAGGCTGGGTGTGGTGGCTTACACACATAACCCCTGAACTTTGGGAGGCTGAGGTGGTCAGATTGCCTAAGTTCAGGAATTCAAGACCAACCTGGGCAACATGGTGAAACCCTTTGTCTACTAAAAATACAAAAATTAGCTAGGTGTGGTAGGGTGCCTGTCTTCCCAGCTACCTGGTAGGCTGCGGCAGGAGAATCGCTTGAACCTGGGAGGCAGAGGTTGCAGGCAGTGAGCCAAGAGGGGATCACTGCACTGCAGCCCGGGCAACAGAGCCAGACTCCACCTCCAAAAATAAAAATTAAATTAAGTAGGCCAGGTACAGTGGCTCACGCCTGTAATCTCAGCACTTTAGGAGACTGATATCGGCAGATCACCTGAGGTCAAAAGTTCGAGACCAGCCTGGCCAACATGGCAAAACCTCATCTCTACTAAAAATACAAAAATTAGCCAGTGTGGTGGCATGCGACTGTAATCACAGCTACTTGGGAGGCTAAGGCAGAAGAATCACTGGAACCTGATAGGCAGATGTTGCAGTGAGCCAAGATAGCACCATTGCACTCCAGCCTGGGTGACAGAGTGAGACTTTGTCTCGAAAAATAAAAAAATGATAATACTAAATAAATTCATTTTCAACTTAGTATATATTCAACTTTTTTTTGGTGGGGGGGCGGTGAACAGACAGAATCTCGCTGTGTTGCCCAGGCTGGTCTTGAACTCCTGGGCTCAAGCAGTCTTCCCACCTTGACCTCCCAAAGTGCTATGATTATAGACGTGAGCTACTACATCTGGCTGATATTATCAATTTATGATAGATTTATGGGGATATGACCCTGTCATGAGTCAAGGACCATCTGTAATCATGCTGAAAATGGGGGTGGCTTGTGTGAGGATATGGAGGAGTGTCACAAAATACAAGGGGACCAGGGCCTGCAGGGGGACACCCCATGCTGCCTCTGGCTCAAACCCAGGGCTCCCTCCTCTCTGTCTCCTGCTGCAGGACAGGCCCCAGGCTCCCGGCTCTGCAAATCTACTATGTCCACACTGCAGAGCTTTGAGACCACAGCTGAGGGTTGTGGGAGATGTTGGGGCGGGAGCAGATGGGGGAACACATCAGAGATTGCACCTGCAGCCACATTTGTAGAGCAAGTTCATTTTCTTCTTTCTTTCCTTTTTTTTTTTTTTTTTTGAGATGGAGTTTCACTCTTGTTGCCCAGGCTAGTGTGCAATGGTGTGATCTTGGCTCACTGCAATCTCTGCCTCCCATGTTCAAGTAATTCCCCTGCATCAGCCTCCTGAGTAGCCAGGATTACAGGCAGCATGCTTGACTAATTCTGTATTTTTAATAGAGACAGGGTTTCACCATGTTGGTCAGGCTGGTCTTGAACTCCTGACCTCAGGTGATCTGCCCACCTCTGCCTCCCAAAGTGCTGGGATCACAGGTGTGAGTCACTGCACCTGGCCAGTTTTTTGTTTTTGTTTTGAAAGGGAGTCTTGTTCTATCACCCAGGCTAGAGTGCAGTGATACAATCCCTGCTCACTGCAACCTCTGCCTCCTGTGTTCACACAATTCTCCTGCCTCGGCCTCCCAAGAAGCAGGGATTACAGGTTCCTGCCACCATGCCTGACCAATTTTTGTATTTTTAGTAGAGATGGGGTTTCACCATGGTGGCCACCTGGTCTTGAACTCCTGACCTCAAATGATCCACCTGCCTCAGCTTCCCAAAGTGCTGGGATTACGTGAGCCACCGCACCCGGCCCTGGTTTTTCATCTGAAGGTGTGCTGGGGTCACTGCGGGGAGTTGGGTGGGGTTGTTGCCCTTTCCTACCTGCTGGCTCCTTACAGCCTCAGCTTTTCTTCCCCCCACCCCAGGTGATGGTGAGCAACCCCCACTCCCTGGGGTTCTAGGCCACCTTCTATGAGAGCGGTTACACATTTGATGGGAACACCAAGTACAATCTGGTGAGCTATGTCCCCACCAACCCTCGATGCATGTCCCCTCAGGGCCCCCTCTTTCTTCTTCCGTGACCAGCATAAAGAGCTGAGGAACTTCCATGGCACACAAGCCCCTAGCCCTGCCCTGTCTGGGGAAGATCATCAGGCAGCCATCACCTACACACCTGACCTCATTAAAGTGTCACATGGGTCAGGTGCAGTGGCTCACACCTATAATCCCAGCACTTTGGGAGGCTGAGGTGGGTGGATCACGAGGTCAAGAGTTTGCGACCCACCTCACCAACATGGAGAAACTGTTTCTACTAAAAATGCAAAAATTAGCTGGGCGTGGTGGCATGTGCCTGTAATCCCAGCTACTCAGGAGGCTGAGGCAGGAAAATCACTTGAACCGGGGAGGCGGAATTTGCAGTGAGCTGAGATCGTGCCACTGTACTCCAGCCTGGCCAATGGAGTGAGATCTCATCTCATCTCAATCAATCAATCAATCAAATAAAGTATCACATGGGAGATTCCCAGATGTCATGACAGGGAGGATCCTAACCCAGCCCGGCAGAGCTGGAGATCTGAGTTAGCTGAGTAAACTAAGGCATGAGGATTCAATGGGGACAGTTTCCACAGGGCAGGGGCCTGACCAGGTACAAGTCAGCAGCAGCAATCTTTGACCAGGCTCATCACATCACATCTAGGTGAGTGAGGAAAACACTCTTCACCGTAGGTCCCCAGAACTCAGGGAGCAAGGGAATGGGAGCCGTCATACTGGGGCCATTGTTTCTGTGAGCTTCCAGAAGCCGTTCACAGGTGGTGGGATTAGAACTGAGCAGGGCTTGGCTGAGTGCGGTGGCTCATGCCTGGAATCCCAGCATTTTGGGAGGCCGAGGCAAGTGGATCACCTAGGGTCAGGAGTTGGAGACCAGCCTGGCCAATGTGGCAAAACCCCAGCTCTACTAAAAATGAACCAGCCAGGTGTGGTAGCACTCATCTGTAATCCCAGCTACTCAGGAGGCTGAGGCAGGAGAATTGCTTGAACCTGGGAGGCAGAGGTTGCAGTAAGCCTAGATCGCATCTCTGCACTCCAGCCTGGGTGACAGAGAGCAAGACTCCAGCTCAAAAAAAAAAAAAAAAAAAAAAAAAAAATGGGAGTGGAGTGGAGTGAGGGACAGATCAGGGCTAATCGACTTCCAGGGTCACTTCCCCTCCAACACCCCATCTTTCCCACTGTCCTTAGCTGGGGGAGGCCCATGGTGTTCCACAGGTGCACTGGGGATTTTCTCTCTTGACCCCACAGGATATTTACCTAAAACAGCAGCAGCACTGGGGCAGGACTGACCCAACTTCACTTCCAGGTATGCTGTCTCCTGGACAGAGGCAAGGACTGGGCTGCCTACGGGGGTTCCCTTAGCAGGAGTGGAGGGAAGCAGGGCTGAGATCAGACCCCCAGCTCCAGAACAGTAAAATAGGATGATTAAAACACTTTACAAGAGGCAGGTGAGGTGGCTCATGCCTGTAATCCCAGCACTCTGGGAGGCTGAGATGGGCAGATCACCTGAGGCCAGGAGCTCGAGACCAGCCTGGCCAACATGGTAAAACCCTGCCTCTACTAAAAGTACAAAAATGAGCCGGGTGTGGTGGCAGGTGCCTGTAATCCCAGCTACTCAGGAGGTCAAGGCACAAGAATGGCTTGAACCTGAGAGGCGGAGGTTGCAGTGAGGCCAGATCATGCCATTGCATTCCAGCCTGGGTGACACAGTGAGACTCCATCTCAACAACAACAAAACAAAAACAAAAACACTTTACAAATGGTGGTCCCCCAAAACACTTAAACACAGAATTACCGTTTGCTCTAACAAACCCACTGCCATCCCATCCCAAGGGAATAGAAAGCAGAAACTCAGGGAGGTATTTGCACAGCTGTGCTCAGTGCAATTCACAACAGCCAAAAGGCAAAAATCAACTGACAGGTCCATCATCAGATGAAAAGATAAAAACAGTGTGATCCATCCCCACAGCAGAATATGACTCAGCCTTAAGAAGGAAGAGAGGTTGGGCACGGTGGCTCATGCCTGTAATCCCAGCATTCTGCGAGGTCAAGGTGGGTGGATCTCCTGAGGTCAGGAGTTCAAGACCAGCCTGGTCAACACGGGAAACCCCATCTCTACTAAAAATACAAAAAAATTAGCTGGGCACAGTGGTGGGAGCCTATAATCCCAGCTACTTGGGAGGCTGAGGCAGGAGGATTGCTTGAACCCAGGAGGCAGAGGTTTCAGTGAGCCGAGATCATGTCATTAAACTCCAGTCTGGACAACAAGAGTGAAACTTTGTCTCAAAAAAACAAAAACAAAAACAAAAACAAAAAACAAAAAAACCACTTCACCAAACTGACTCATGAAGCAGTGAAAACTCGATAGAAGTTTCAGCCTCATTTGGGACCACAGGCTTTCAGTCAGTATTCGGATTTTTTTTGACAGGGTCTTGCTCTGTTGCCCAGGCTGGAGTGTAATGGTTCCATCTCAGCTCACTGCAACCTCCGCCTCCTGGGTTCAAGCAGTTTTCTTGCCTCAGCCTCCTGAGTAGCTGGAACTACAGGCATGTGTCACCACTGGCTAGTTTTTGTACGTAATCCTAGCTACTTGGGAGGGAGATCAGAGAACTGCTTGAACCCTGGGAGACGGAGACTGCAGCAAGCTGAGACTGCACCACTATACTCCAGCCTGGGTGGTAGAGCAAGACTCCATCTCAAAAAAGAAAAAAAATGTATTTTTAGTAGAGACAGTGTTTCATCACATTGGCCTAGCTGGTCTTGAACTCCTGACCTCAGGTGATCTGTCTGCCTCAGCCTCCCAAAGTGCCAGGGATTACAGGCATGAGCCACCTCCCCAGCCAGTATTCAGAAATTAATGGATGGATGGGTGGATGGCTGGGTGAATAGATGGATGGATGGTATATTGGTCTGTTTTCACACTGCTATATAGAACTCCATGAGGCTGGGTGATTTATTTAAAAAAAAAAAAAAAAGGGTTTGATTGACTTTCAGTTCCTCAGGCTTAACAGGAAGCATGACTTGTGGGTCTTAGGAAACTTATAATAATGGAGGTGAAGGAGGAACAAGGCACGTCTCACGGTGGCAGGAGGGGGCGGGAGGAGAGGGGAGGAAAACTGCTGTACTTTTTTTTTTTTTGAGATGGAGTTTCACTCTTGTTGTACAAGCTCAAGTGTAATGGTGCAATCTCAGCTGACTGCACTCTCCCAGGATCAAGCAGTTCTCCTGCCTCAGACTCCTGAGTATTTGGGATTACAGGTGACTGCCACCATGCTTGGCTTTTTTTTTTTTTTTTTTTGGTAGAAATGGGGTTTCACCATGTTGGCCAGGCTGGTCTCAAACTCCTGACCTCAGGTGATCCACCCACCTCGGCCTCCCAAAGTGCTGGGATTACAGGCGTGAGCCACTGTGCCTGGCCTGTCATATATTTTTTTTCTTAAGACACTGTTCCAGTTTGTCGCCCAGTCTGGAGTGGAGTGGTATGATCTCCACTCACTACAACCTCTACTTCCCGAGTTCAATTGATTCTCATGCCTTAGTCTCCCAAGTAGCTGAGATTACAGGCACGTGCCACCATGCCTGGATAATTTTTGTATTATTAGTAGAGACGGGGTTTTGCCATGTTGGCCAGGCTGGTCTCGGACTCCTGACCGCAGGTGATCTGCCCACCTTGACCTCTCAATGTTCTGAGATTACAGGCAGGAGCCACCCAGGCTGGCCCCATACACTTTTAAACTATCAGCTATTGTCAGAATTCACTCACTATCACAAGAACAGTACGGGGGGAAACTGCCCCCATGATCCAATCACCTCCCACCACTTCCCTCCCCTAACATGTGAGGATTACAATTCAAGATGATATTTGGGTGGGGACACAGAATTAAACCATATCAGATGGATAAATGAGTAAATAGATGAGTGGATAGAGGGATTTGGAGATGGAGATGGATGGATGGTTGGGTGGATGGATGGATAGATAAATGGATAGATGGATGAGTGAATGGATGGATGGATGGATGAGTGAATTGATGGATGGATGACTGGATGGAATGAGTGGATGGATAAATCAGTAGATGGATGGGTGGATGAATAGAGATGGATGGGTGGATGGATAAATGAGTGGGTAGAATGAATGGATGGAAGGACGGATGTGATGGATGGATGAACAGATGGATGAGTGAATGGATGGATGGGTGTGTGGGTGTGTGGAATGGATGGATGAACTGGTAGATGGATGAGTGGATGGATAGAGACATGGATGGATGGGTGGATGGATGGATGGATGAGTAGGTGGAATGAATGGAAGGATGGCTGGATGGATGCTTGGATGGACAGATGGAAGTTTAGATGGCCAGTTGGTTGGATGGATGATTGAATGGATGGAAGGATAAATGGAATGCAGCTTTGTTTAAAGGGGTGCCATTCTCTAATAATACAGGTTCCATTGCCTTGAAGTTTAAAGAGAGCCACCATATCTACTTTAACTGTGGGCATAGCAAACACAGAAATCTCATGTGTGGATGTCAAGCCCCTGGTAGGTCCCAAATTTATGCTGCCTCATATTCGGTGTTGTAAGTGTTAAGACTCATAGAAGCTGGCCCTGAGGGACTGGCCAAGCCCTTGTTCAGGATCTGGAGATGGAGGAGATTCTGTCCCCATTGCTGGGGTCACTGTCCCCTCCCCCATGATTATCCCCCAGGGCTGCCTCCTCATACTCAACATCCTGAAAGCATGTGCTTGTTGGGTATCCCCAGAGCTGTATCAGGACAACTCAGGTAATGCACTTCTAGATGCTCTAAGAAAACGGAAGTCCACACATGGTCCACCATTGAGCTTAGGCATGAATGTTCACAGCAGCATATTTCACAATGCCCAAAAAGCACAGACCAGCTGGGCACAGTGGCTCATGCCTGAGGTCAGGAGTTTGAGACCAATCTGGCCCACATGGTGAAGCCCCACCTTTACTAGAAAAAAAAATTTTTTAAAATAGCTGGGTATGATGATATACACCTGTAGTCCCAGCTACTTAGAAGGCTGAGGCAGGAGAATCGCTTGAACTCGGGAGGTGGAGGTTGCAGTGAGCCAAGATTGTGCCACTGCACTCCAGCCTGGGCGACAGAGCGAGCCTCTTTCTCAAATGAATGAATGAATGAATGAATGTTCTGGAATTAGACAGAGGTGATGGTCACATTACTCTGTGAATGTCTAAAAACCACAGACCTTGCCAGATGTGGTAGCTCACACCTGTAATCCTAGCAATTTGGGAGGCAAAGGCGGTCAGATCACCTGAGGTCAGGAGGTCAAGATCAGCCTGGCTAACATGGTGAAACCCTCTCTCTACTAAAACTACAAAAATTAGCTGGACATGGTGTCACACACCTGTAATCCCAGCTACTTGGGAGGCTAAGGTAGGAGAATCACTTGAACCCAGGGGGCAGAGGTTGCAGTGAGCCAAGATTGTGCCATTGCACTCCAACCTGGGCTATAAGCATGAAACTGTGTCTCAGGGGGAAAAAAAAAAAAAAAAAAAGCAGCACAGAGGTTAGAGAAGAGGGGTCTGACCTCATCAGGAGATCAAAAAAGGCCTCCCAGCAGGTGGGGAGTAGGAAGATCAACCCTTCATCAGGAGGCCTTCCTCTTAGGCTCAAGGAAACATGTGGACTCTGGAGACAGGATAGGGCACACCCAACTCTGGCATGCTCAGGGGGACATGAGCCTGGGATGCAGCACTCTGGCAGGACAGCATCAAGAGCTGCCCTCTCGGCCATCCAGGAGCTGTACCCCCGGTCCCCTCCTCCCCTAGGTGACAGCTCAGGTGTCGGAGAATGACATTCACATGAGACGGGACCTGCCCTGGCACAGATGCTTCATGTCCCACAGGAGCCAACAGCTCTTGTGACAACAGTCTAGGAACGTAGCGTCTAGAGTCCCCTGAGGGGACAGGACACAGGACACTGCACAGAGAGAAGTCCAAAGCTATGGCCGCCAACCAGGTATTCAGTCAATGGACACAACTTCCAGCCCAGATGGAATTTGGGGTCATTTTTTTTTTTTTTTTTTTTTTTTGAGATGGGTGTCTCACTCTGTCACCCAGGCTGGAGTACAGTGGCTTGATCTTGGCTCACTGCAACCTCCCCCTCCTGGGTTCAAGCGATTCTCCTGTCTCAGCTTCCTGAGTAGCTGGGATTACAGGCACATGCGGCCATACCCAGCTATTTTTTGTATTTTAGTAGAGACCAGGTTTCACCATGTTGGCCAGGCTGGTCTTGAACTCCTGACCTCAAGTGATCTGCCAGCCTCAGCCTCCCAAAGTCCTGGGATTATAGGCGTGAGCCACTGCACCCAGCCTAGGGGTCATTTTTACCACAAGCAGTATTGTCTGGGAACACAGCTGATGGGCCACCTTATCAGAAGGTTAATCCCCTCAAGGGGGAATGAGTGGAAGTTAAAATTAGGCTCAAACATTAAAATTAGATTAGGAGGAGTGGACAGGGTGTCTAGGCAGTGAAAACGAATGCAAAGACCCCAAGGTGTGTGGGTTCCTGGAGTGTTTGAGGAACAGAAAGGAGGCCTGTGTGGCTAGAGGAGAGTGAGCATGGGAGGAGGTATGTGTGTGAGATGTGATAAGGTCAGAGAGGTCCCAGGAGCAGATCATAGAAGACCTTACAGAAATACCTAAGGAGGTGAGGCAGATCACTTGAGGCCAGGAGTTTGAGACCAGCCTGATGAACACGGCAAAACCTTCTCTCTACTAAAAATACAAAAATTAGCCAGTCATGGTGATATGTGACTGTAGTCCCAGCTACTCAGGAGGCTGAGGCAGGAGAAATCCCTTGAACCTGGGAGGTGGAGGTTGCAGTGAGCCGAGATTGCACCACTGCACTCCAGCCTGGGCAATGGAGCGAGACTCTGTCTTGAAAAAAATAAATACATATAAATAAAAAGAAATAACAAGGGAAGTGAGAATATATCATGAGTGACTCTAATAAATAAGGACTGAACGCATTCTCAGCTTTTGGTAGCATTACTACCAACCAGCTCAGTGATGTTGCCTTTTCCAGCCGGGAAGCCCTGCTCTTGTCCCCTGGGGCTCACCTCTCTGTACACCAGGCCGGTGATGGCCGACTGCAGCCTTATCTGCAGCATCTTGAGCCGGTACATGTTCTGCTGCTCAAACAGAGTTTGCAGGCAGGCCGATAGGAACATCAGCACGGCGAGGAGGTAGCCCTTCCAGGCTGGAGGCTTGGGATCACCAATAAACTCCAGGAAAAGACTTGCAGGTGAAGGAGGGAGAAGGTACAGCTGGTGAGGTGAGGTGCCCGTGTGTGCTGCCTTTGCCCAAACCAAACCAGGTGTGGAGGATCAGTCAGCGTGGTTGACTTTTTTGCAATCATGATCTCAGTTATTTCCTCCACTTCCCATGCTTCTTTTCAATCTGACTGCAGCTCCTCAAGATCAAGAGATGATGTTTTTGTCCCCCAATGTTATGGGGGAACAACAAATTGTGTCCTCACAAAATTTGTATGTCGAAGCCCCAACCCCCAGTGCCTCTGAATGTGACTGTATTTGGAAACAGGGCCTTTAAAGAGGCAATGAAGTTAAAATGAAGTCATTAAACTGGGTCCTCATCCAGTCCGACTGGGGTCCTTATAAGAGGAGAAAATGCAGACACACAGGGAGACACCAGGGTGCACACAGAGGAAAGACAGTATGTTGACACAGGGAGGAGGTGGCCAACTGCACACCAAAGGCAGAGGCCTCAGAGAAAACCAACTTGCAGACACCTGTTCTGGAACTTCCAGCCTCCGCAATCATGGGAAAAATACATTTCTGTTGAAGCTACTCAGTCTCTGATGCTTTGTTATGGCAGCTGAGCAGACACCACTTGAATCTGGGCTAGCCACAAAACCAGCTTTGACCAACAGAGTACAGTGGAGGTAGAGCTCCGCGAGCTCTGAGCCTAGGCCTCGAGAAAATGTGGCTTTTGGCCTATTGCTTAGAACCCTCCCAAGCAGCCACATGAACAAGTCTGCTAGCTTTTTGGAGGATGGGAACCCACTTGGAACAGAGACAGCCATCCCAGCTTCAGATACACAACTGCAGGCACATGAGAAAACCCAGCCAAGAAAAGAAAAACCACCCAGCTCAGCCCAGCCCACATTACTGACTCACATTACCATGAATTAAATAAATAAATGCTTGACATTTTAAGCCACTCACTTTTGGAGCATTTTGTAGCAAAAGCTAATTGATGTCGTCAGGTAACAGCTTGCTTCTTTGCCCTTCTGGGGGGTCAGTTACTTTCTCATTAATCATTTCCCTTCCTCAGTATCTTTCTCATCCACCATCCAGTGTCCTGAGCACCAGATCTATAGGCAGAGGCAGGAGAACTGAAGCCCTCTGACCCTGGAAGGATGCCATTAAGAGACCACCAGCCTCAGCAGAGCACCTGAAGTCTGGACTCACCTCAGCAGCTTGGGGACAGTGAACCTGAAGACATCACTGATGAAGAGGCTGCGGGTCCCCAGGAGGAAGGTAGAATGGAGCAGCTGCCAGATGGCCCTCAGCAGTGGGCCCCATTGGCTCCCTTCTTGTCATAGGAAGGGCTTGGTCTCTGGAGTCTCCACGCCACTGCCTCCTTTCCTTTTAAACACTATTGCACTTAGAGGAAGGGAGAGGTTGGCTCTGGGCCCCATTTTATACTCTCAGGCACCAGCTGTAGGACCAGGCATTAAGGGCTTGTTTTCCTAACAATGCACGTGGGTGCGTGTGGATCCAGCCTGGCTCCCTCACCTGTTCCTCCTTATCACCCTGAGTACCCATTTAAGAGGCAGTCACAGGAGTTGTGGGGGAGGGGCAGGAGGGCAGTCCTGAGGCCTCTTAGACGGCCATGGGTAAGCACACACGTTGAGCACCTACTACGTGCCAGACACTCCCCAGTCATCTTAAGACTCCTGGCAAGCCAAATGTTGTTCCCATTTCACAGATGAGAAAACTGAGGCTCAGAGAAGCGAACTTGTCCAAGGGCACACAGCTGAAAAGTATAAGCTGGGATTCAATTCCACCTCTCTGCCTCCAGAGCCCATGCACTTTTCTTTTCTTTTCTTTTCTTTTTTTTTGAGACAAAGTCTCACTCTGTCACCCAGGCTGCAGTGCAGTGGTGTGATCTCAGCTCACTACCACCTCTGATTGCTGGATTCAAGTAATTCTCCTACCTCAGCCTCCCGAGTAGCTGGGATTACAGGTAAATGCCACCACACCCAGCTAATTTTTGTATGTTTAAGAGATGGGGTTTCACCATGTTGGCCAGGCTGGTTTTGAACTCCTACCTCAAGTGATCCATGAGCCTCAGCCTCCCAAAGTGCTAGGATTACAGGTGTGAGCCACCGTGCCCAGCCTCCCAAGTACTTTCAATCTATCCTGTTTTCAACCTGGAGGAAGAACAGCACCCCCTCTTCCACGCACACAACCAGCCAGCCCTTAGGTGGTTTTGAATCCATGGAGACTCACAGCTGATGTGTGTGGGGCCTGGTGCTCTGGCTCTAGGGGAAAGCACAGGCAGCTCAGGCTGCCTCAAACTCATAAGATCCCCAGCCTTTGGCCATAACCAGGGGTCACAGAGAAGAGCTAAAGTGAGGAAGGGGGAAGAGCTGGTAGAGGGAGGCCCAAGGGCCCCTCCAGGGCAGGTCAGAAGCCAGGGGCTATAATGGAGAGGCTGGGGTGATGCGGCTGCTGACAGCCGGTTGCTGTGTGGTCTTGGGTAGGTAGACTGCTTCCCTCTCTGTGTTTGAGAGGATGGGTTTGGTCCACCCGCTGAGTCCCTTTTGTGCCTGTGACAATCTATAAGGTTATCAGTACTTGCTTGCTTGCTTTTTTGAGGCAGTTTCACTCTTGTTGCCCAGGCTGGAGTGCAGTGGCACGATCTCAGCTCACTGCAGCCTCCATCTCCCGGGTTCCAGCAATTCTCCTGCCTCAGCCTCCCAAGTAGCTGGGATCACAGACTCACACCACCATGCCTAATTTTTATACTTTTAGTAGAGATGGGGTTTCACCACGTTGGCCAGGCTGATCTTAAACTCCTGACTTCAGGTGATCCACCTGCCTTGGCCTCCCAAAGTGCTGGTATTACAGGAGTGAGCCAACATGCCTGGCCACTTATCAGTGATTTCAATCCCCACTACAAATCCGTGAACCAGGGCCACGTGCAGACATCAGCTGTTTACACAAAGGAGCTCACTGACTTCCCTGGCCCCCCTTGCCAGGTGGGTATTATTAGACTCTCCATTTTACAGAAGGGGAAGGAAGTTGAGGCTCTGAGAGGTGGCAATAGCAGCCTGAGGTCACACAGCAAGGGCAGAGCAGGGATTGGAGCCTCGATCTTGACTTACAGTTCCTAGAGTGTTTCTTGTGCACTAAGGACCCCCAACCCCACAATAATAATAATAATAATAATAATAAGCATAACAAAAATCCTCTTGTGAGCTCAGGTGGCAAGACCCTTCCAGGCCAAGGTCTTTGTCGCTCATTCCTGGGCTGATCTGGTGTTTGTTTGGTGTCTATGGAGGGTTGTGGCTCAGCTCTCTTACTGAGGGGGCACAGCTACTCAGAGGCTGAGGCACAACAGTGGCTTAAACCCAGGTGGCGGAGATTGCAAGGAGCTGAGATCACACCACTGCCCTCCAGCCTGGGCAACAGGGTGAGACTGTATCAAAAGAAAAATAAGAGAAAAGAGAACATTACTATGGGCTTTTCTTCTTTTTCTAGGAAAGTAGGCGGTGGTGATGGGTGTGGTGCAGGCCTGCAGCCCCGAGCCATGCCCGCAGGCTGTGAAGATGACAGACCTTTCTGATAATGCCATCCGTGAAAGTATGTAGGAACTGGAAGTGGAAGATTTACACAGGAATATTCCTTAAATGGTGTTGGAACTGTCATTAAGAACAACAAATCCTGAAATGATTTAGAAGCTTATAATGATGTGATTTCACGGACATTTTTCAATGCATATTTTTCAAAAGTTTCTCGGAGATCCTTGCTTTGGTTGACCGAGGAGTCCGGAGGTAGGGATGTTTAAATCCTGGGATACTTCAGTGACAGCCTCTGCCGCCCCTTGCTTTGCCTGTGTTTGCTGATAAAAAGCAGATGCTTTTTTCTTCCTGGTGTGTGTGTGTGTGTGTGTGTGTGTTAATTCTCTCTTTTTCTCTCAGACGCAGAAGTCTCATGTTGTATTTTCCAAATTGTATGCATGATGATACTTTTTCCATTATTGCTTCGTCCCTGTTTTACAATGCAAAATTTATCTCAGTCATTGCCCGTGGTGACTGAAGTGTGGTTATGGGCAGGAAGACAGACTGTGTAAAAAAGGAATGACATCATGGCTCCTTATCTTCTTCATCAGCAACTACCAAAACCAGTTTGCAAGTCAATTTGCATTTCCTAACAGCAGGCATGGCGGCCCCAGCAAGACAACAGCTCCCTTTCTGCTTTGGACACCACTCAATCCATTTCCCTCGGCTAGAGAAGGTGACACCTTCTTCCATCACTCAGAGAGGTTGAGACATTTTCAGAATTTCTTGTTGAAATGGAAAACATCAAGATTAAGAACACCTTTCAGGCCTTAGCTAAACTTACGCTTCATAACTTTGGCCAAGACACTGGTTTTAAGTTATTTTGTCTTTTTGTATGGAATGACTTTGCTGTGATTTGAATGTTGGTTTTCTGCTGTCTGCTTAGTATCCATGCCTGATTTTTTGAGATTACACATATCAAGGGAGTTAGGTTATGTTCTGACATGGTTGTAGACTTTCACCAGGATTATTGATATTCTACCTCTAATAAATTGTTTAATATGCTGTATGAGTTTTTTAAATAGACTTTAAAAAAACAGATCTAGGTTTTCAGAAAAAATGGAGCAGAAATGACAGCTCCCATATACTTCACACTCACACCCCACTCTCCCAATTTTTCCAACTGTGAACATCTTTTATTGGGATGATACATTTGATAAACCAACATTACATTTTTATTAACTAAAGTCTAGTTTACATTAGGCTTCATTCTTCCTCTTATACATTCTGTGGATTTTGCCAAATGCGTAATAACATGTATCCACCATTACAGTATCATCCAGAATAGTTTCACTGCCCTAAAAACCCTCTGGGTTCCCCTTGTTCACCCCTCCCCCCAACCCTGATCATCACTGATCTTTCTTGTTTTGCCTTTTCTAGAATATCACATAGTTGACTCACAGAGTATGTAATTTTTTTGGACTGGCTTCTTTCATTTGCTGTGCATATAAGATTCCTCCATGTCTTTTTTTTTTTTTTTTTTTTTTTTTTTTTTTTTTTGAGACAGTCTCACTCTTACCCAGGCTAGAGTGCAAGGGCACAGTCACAGCTCACTGCAGCCTCAACCTCTAGGGCTCAGGTGATCCTTCCATCTCAGCCTCCCATGCAGCTAAGACTACAGGTGTGCATCACCATGCCTGGTTAATTTTTCCTATTTTTCGTGGAGACAGGATTTTGCCATGTTTCCCAGGCCGGTCTCAAAGTCCTGGGCTCAAGAAATTCTCCCACCTCAGCCTCCCAAAGTGCTGGGATTACAGGTGTGAGCCACTGTGTCTGAACTCCTCCAGGTTTTTTGCAGCCTATTAGCTTTTTAAATAAATGCCCATGTTTATTATAAGATAGAAACATGAAGAATTCCTTAGGAACTTTTTTTTTTTTTTTTTTTTTTTTGAGATGGAGTCTCACCCTGTCACCCACACTGGAGTACAATGGTGCAATATCTGCTCACTGCAGCCTCCACCTCCCGGGTTCAAGTGATTTTCCTGCCTCACCCTCCTGAATAGCTGGGATTACAGCTGTGTGCCACCACACCCGACTCATTTATTTATTTATTTGATGTGTTTTGTTTTTGTTTGGTTTTTTTTTTAAAGATGGGGCCTTGCCCGGTCACCCAGGTCACCCAGGCTGGAGTACAGTGGCACAATCATGGCTCACTGCAAATGCAACCTCCCAAGCTCAATCAGTCCTCCCACCTCAGCCTCCTGAGTAGCTGGGACTATAGGCAGGAACTCCTAGCTCGAATTCCTGAGCTCAAGCCATCTTCCCACCTTGGCCTCTCAAAGTGCTGGGATTACAGGCATGACATACCACATCCGGCCAGCTCATTTCTTTTTATCACTGAATAATGTTGCATTGTATGGATGTACCATAGTTTTATCTAATCCACTGACTGAAGGACATCTTACTTGATTCCAATTTTTGGTAACCATAAATAGAGCTTCTGTAAACATTCATGCCCAGGTTTTGTGTGGGCATTAAGTTTCCAGCTCATCGGAGTAAATGCCAAGGAGTGCAATTGCTGGGCCATGTGGTGAACCTATGGTTAGTTTTGTAGAAACTGCCAGACTGCTTTTACATTCTCACCAGCAATGAAGGGGAGTTCCTGTTCCACATCCTCTCCAGCATTGAGTGTTGTCAGTGTCTTGGGTGTGCTGTGCTTTTATTTATTTATTTATTTTGAAACGGAGTCTCACTGTGTTGCCAGGCTGGAGTGCAGTGGCGCGATCTTGGCTCACTGCAACCTCCGCCTTCCGGGTTCAAGTGATTCTCCTGCCTCAACATCCCAAGTAGCTGGCATTACAGGCACACACCACCATGCCCAGCTAATTTTTAAAAACAATATTTTTAGTAGAGACAGAGTTTCAACATGTTGGCCAGAATGGTCTCAACCTCTTGATCTCATGACCTCGGCCTTCCGAAGTGCTGGGATTATAGGCATGCACCACTGTGCCTGGCCTGTAATGTGCTTTTAAACTCTTTTTAAAGTGGGGCAGATTGGAAAGTGTGCCTTGTTTTCATGGCCCACATGAAGCTTGTTTTGAACTGTTTTATGTTGGCAGTTTGGGATTTTTGAGGCAATATTGCTGAGCTGTCCTGTCATCCTGAATTTGAGCCCTTTATCTGCCACTAACCTTGCCATGTGACTATGAGCAAGGTACCTAGCCTCTCTGTTCTTCAGTTTCTTTATCTGTAAAATGCAGATTATGCCCAGCTCATAGCATGGTGTGAGGAACAAGTGAAGATATGTGTAGATCACTTTTACAGGGTATGTGACACTTGGCAGGTACCAAATCATTATTGCTGGGAGGATCAGTATATTCTTGCCTGTCTACACACACACACACACACACACACACACAGAGAGAGAGAGAGAGAGAGAGAGAGAGAGAGAGAGAAAGAGAGAGTCAGAGAGAAATTGCAGAGATAGTACAAAGAGTTCCCATGTATCTGTACCTAGCTTTCTCTATTATTAACTTCTTACAGTAGTACGGTGTATTTGTTAAAATTAATGAACCATTATTGAGATGCTTTTATTAACCCAAGTCTGTACTTCACTCAGATTTCTTTGGGTTATTCCTAATGTCTTTCCTGTTCCAGGGTCCCATCTGGGACACTGCATTCCACTTTGTCATTGTGTCTCCTTAGGCACTCTCCCTGGCTGGGTCACTTGATGAGTTGCTTTTGATTACATTGAAATTAAATTTTGGTGCAGATAATGAGATCTTTGTCACAGAATTCTTGGGTTAAAATTTAGTCACAATGCCTGGGTGCAGTGGCTCATGTCTGTAATCCCAACATTTTGGGAGGTCGAGGCAGGCTGATCACTGGAGGCCAGGAGTTCGAGACCAGCCTGGGCAACATAGTGAGACCCCCGTCTCTACTAAAAATAGAAAAAAATTTGCCAGGCATGGTGGCACAGACCTGTGATCCCAGCTACTTTGGAGGCTGAGTCATGAGAATTTCTTGAACCCAGAAGGCAGAGGTTTCGGGGAGCTGAGATCGCGTCACTGTACCCCAGCCTGGATGATGAATCCAGTTTCTGTCTCAAAAAAAAAAGGCAAACCTTACTCATAAAATTATTATGGGGCGCCTGGTAGTAGCCCCTGAGCTGGATGTGTAGCAGACTTCCGAGATCTTAACCCGAAGTCTGCCCTACTGTGGCAAAACCTGCTTGTATGCCGGAAAGCAGACCCAAGCTGCTGAAAACCACCTGTATCATATCCTGCCCCGTTTGTCCTCACCCAGCTTCTGGTAAATAATGTCCCTTGAAAAATGCTGGTTGGGCTGACATGGTGGCTTGAGTGATAACACATCTCAGGAATGTGAGGTGGGGTAGGAAATGGAGGCCACTGTGTTTTTTCTGACAGTCCTCTCAAAACTGCTGGTGTCTCGGTGCTGGAAGGGTGTCACCCCTGCATGTTAGCTGAACTGTGTGATTTCTCTGAGTGTTAATAACTCATCGTTTTGGCTTGTCATCACCAAATTAAAACACATGTCAGAGGTTTTGGGTTTCTGGTGCTAAATCCAAGCTGGTTTATTAGCAAACACCCCCTGCCAGACCATGGAGTCTGTGTGCTGGGGCAGAGCCGCTTTCCCTTCGACACTGGCTCTTTTCTAAGAACTGAAAATAAGCTGTAGAGGCAGTGACTTCACTTTTCTTGGAACTGCTTTACATTACCGCCAAAATGCAGCAAACCTTTGGATTGCTGAGTTCTCTAATTCTTTCTGCTGCACATTTTTGTAATGCTCAAGTTTGCCTGACAAATTCTCCTGCATCAGGTGAAGCAGGAGGGGGAAGGAATGACTAAGCATGTGTGAAGTAACTTGAACATTTACTGTGTACCAGACCTGCCAAATTGCTTTACACATATATCTTGCTTCTTTCTGAGGGCGGTCCTACTACGGGGAAATTACTGTCTTCCACTTTTAATATAGGGAGGTTTAGAGAGGTTAGATAAGTCAATTAAGGTAACACAGCTAATAGTGGCAAAGCCAGATTTTGAAACCATGTCTGTCCAACACCAGATTCTGCACTCTTAATCCCTTAACTCTCTTTTGTGTATTTCTGCAAAAGTAAAAAATGAATTGAAATGACTGCTCTGCTTACATTGAAACTATTACACCGAAAATCTGTTCCTTGGCCAAAACACACACACACACACACACACACACACACACACACACAGAATGGCCCTTACTGACTTATACACACATGCCAACTTAGAAGAGTCCCTTCTCTCTTGTCTTTACCGTTTGTCTTCCTTTACTTCCCTCTTTGACTATCATCCTTCCCATTTGACTCTGCCTTAACCCCACTATTCCCATCCCTTTCACCTGAATCCCACCTTTACTTTTCTCCTTTCACAAAGACAAAGACTTTGATTCTGGGGGTAAAAAGAAGAAAGCTCCCAACCCCTACCTGCCTTGCCCTCCCCAGCCATAGGCCATGACTCCATTCAGCTGTGTCTGAGTTCTCATTTCCTCATCGGCTTGTTTGCCACAATCCCCAAGTCTTCTCCAGCTCACAGGCAGGGATGCCTAGAATAATCTCTGTTTAGTTTTCCTCTGTATTGTGGTTTATCCTCTTTCTTGGATGGCTTATGTCCTCCAAGACAAAGCCCTACCATCTGTTTTCCTTTCTTAACGAGATTAGGAAGAGGGAACACAAGAAATGAGGTGCAGGAAGAAACCTTTTCTGCATTTAGATGGTTTATAGTGTGTGTCACACTGCCAGATAGAAGTGAGGCTTGTTAAAAGAGTATTCGGGGCTGCTTACCTGACAATGCTTCCTCTGGGTATCAGAGTCATGACTGTATCAGGCAGGTGAAGTCCATGACCTGTCCATATTCCACAGTGCCCTAGGAGTGGGGGCAGGAGGATGGTTCTTTAACTTCAGATTTCATTAAAACACTGTCTTAGTCCATTTTCACACTGCTATAAAGATGCTACAGGAGACTGGGTAATTTATAAACAAAGGTTTAATTGACTCACAGCTTCACAGGCTTAACAGGAAGCATGGCTAGGAGGCCTCAGGAAACTTACAATCATGGCAGAAGGTGAAGGGGAAGCAGGCACTTACTTCACAAGGTGCAGGAGGTTGTGTGTGTAGAAGGAACTGCCAAACATTTATAAAACCATCAGATCTTGTGAGAACTCACTATCACAAGAACAGCAAAATAAGGAAACCAACCCCATGATTCAGTCACCTCCCATTAGATCCCGCCCTCAACATGTGGGCATTATACTGTGAGATGAGATTTGGGTAGGGACAGAGAGCTGAACCACATATCAAACACCAACAGCATTTTCAAGTAATGATTAAATCAACACTATGAAATAAGAACTAATTTATCCATGCTTATGTATAATAAACAGATGCTATACAATGCTTCTGATATAAATGTCCAATTTTTTCATAATCAAGAATAGCTTTAAAATGTCGCTGGCTAATAGCTAAGAGAATAGTCGATTAGTCTTTGTTCTGCTTGAGTAAATGTCTCTTCTGTAAAACATTATCCAAATTCTGCTTATCTTTGATTTTTAGTGATTCTCAGGCTGTTCCTGTTCCATACTGAGACGTCACCTCTCTGTGTGAGAGCCCCTGTTAGTCAGTAAATGATCTCTATCTGCAACTACTTGAAGTTCAGATTTTAAACAACAAAAGTCATTGTCATAGAATTGCTAATGTTTGTTTTCAATATACTTACCAAGATGCCTGGCACTAAGTATTTGTTGCTCCAAGAATAGTGTCAGGCAAGTAACAGGGGCCTAGTAAATTGAGGTTAAGGGGGAAAAAGAAGCAATTTGTTAGAAGGATGGAGGTGATGTGGGTAGCTTATGGTTCCTAACTGCAAGAAACTCAACTAGCCTCCCAAAGTTATTCTGTCCACCGTCACAGGATCTCTTGTTTCCAATTTTCTCTGGGCAAAGGCTTCATTCTCTCTCTTCTAGGATGGGTCTATCTGCGTATCCCAGCACATGGGAGGATATAGCCACTGCATCAGCCCTAATTGTTCTTCCCTTTCAATTTATACATTCAATAAAGACAGAGTTTGCATTTACCAAATCCACATTTGCAGGAAAATGAATAGATTGACCAGCAGGAATTAGGATTCCGTCAGTCAGACACATCAAGGGAGGGGACCAACATGGGAGCCCATGAGAGAAGGAGGTGAGGAAGGGTCCTCAAAGGAGAAGGGTAGGATGGGGAGAACAACGGCGTCTCTCTCTGGGACAAATGGCTTCACTTCTTTCTGATTCATCTGTCCTGCATGCTTCTGCACTCTTGGGCAGGACAAATAATTTTTTTTTTACCAGACCCCAAAAGGCAAACTGATCAACCACTGGGCTTAATAATAGATATTAGCTCATGTCCCATATATTACCATTAAACATGCTCCTGATAATAGCTGTTCAAAGGTATAGCTGTTTAACAATGGTATCCTCTTGGTTCAGAGATATAGAAGCAAAGAGGGAGACCCAAACCTCTTTGTTCATGAGCCAAGAATAAAAGGAACAATAATTAAGTTAGTTGTATCTTATTCCACCATTCTAGGTTGTAATCTCTTATCAGGATTTAAATCCTATCCAAGGGAAGCTCTCTCTGGCACTGTGGAGGCTGGAAGTCAGTCAACTCACTTTTTAAGAGTTATTTAAATGTGAAATTACAAAAAATAAATATATACCTTAAACATTCTATTTTAACTAAAAACATGTAAATGCATATTCATTTGAAAATCTTTTGATGTAGCCCTGAGGCCTTTTCTTTGAATGCAGAATCATTGTTTGGTATTTTGCTCCACATTGCTTGTCTAAACCACATTTATTTTTTCTGATCTCCAGATACTGTTTATTTAAAGTGGAATGAATATTTAAAAACTCATAAAACAGAGTACAAAACACTAGATGTTCACCAATTGTTCTCTTTCAAGAACATTTTTTAGTGATTTGTCTTTATTGACTCTTTCTAAAATATTCAGTATGGTTGTCATAGAAACAATCATTCCTTTTCTTTTGTCTTCATATTTCACTGGTAAACATAATTATTAATTAAAATATGTAAATAGAGTGACAAGTGCAATTGTTATGAACATGTATGAGAACTAGCCCCACAGTCTCTCAGTAAGGATGCAGTTCAGCTGAGGGGAGTTTTGCAGCGTGCACAGGAGCAGCATCTTCTCGAACTTGGGTGTGCCTCAGAATCACCTGGAAGGCTTGTGAAAACACAGGTTGTGGTGTTTTAGCAATTCCAGGAGGTCTGGGTTAAGCAAATCCAGGAGGCCTGAGAATTTGCATTTCTATTAACTTATTGGGGCTGCTGATACTTCCAGTCTGGGGGCCATAATCTGAGAACCACAGTTATAGTGAGTGACCCAGTAGCCATGAGCATTCAACAGGTCATGGTAACAGTTTGGATGCTTTCCAGAGTGATTGACGAATGCTGATTATATGAAGTTTGCTATGAGAGCTTGCCCTGTGATTCTCCTCTATCAATCTCTCATATTGCTTATCCAGATGCTCCATGTTTAGCTGTTGAGGCTCAGTCACCCTGGGCTTTGGTTCCATCTGGCAGTAAATGACCATGTGCTCTGAGCTGGCTATTTACTTTTAATGAAACCAAGTTTACTTATCTGTAGAAAATGGGATGATATTTTTTTTTTACTGGACAAAGGACCTTGTTACTCACTGCATAGCAGGCAACAGGAGAATCAGCTTGTTTGTGTTGATTTTCCTTGCCACCACGTCCCACAGGGTGATGCAATATGGGCCATATGAATGATATGCACACAGTGGGCTTGTGTTGTAGCTAAGGAACACTGAGCCTTGGGAATCCATTGCTTTATGGCAAGCACTAAATAAGCCTACTCTTGGTGTGAAGGAAGACTGTACCTTATCTCTCAAATTTACCAGCATATAAGATAACCCTGAGAAACTGCCCCTGTAACAGAGCAATCAGTCTTGCAGTCTTGCCACATCCAGAAGAGGAGTGCCAGGGGCCCAAGGAGGACTGATTGTTCTAGCACTGTGCACTTGTACAAAGTGCAGAATTACTGTATCCAAGCATATTCCCATTTTACAACTTGATATCCATTACCAAATTGCCCTTAAAAAACTTTTACCAGCCGGGCGCGGTGGCTCAAGCCTGTAATCCCAGCACTTTGGGAGGCTGAGGCGGGTGGATCACGAGGTCAAGAGATCGAGACCATCCTGGTCAATATGGTGAAACCCTGTCTCTACTAAAAAAAATACAAAAAAGTAGCTGGGCATGGTGGCACATGCCTGTAATCCGAGCTACTCAGGAGGCTGAGGCAGGAGAATTGCCTGAACCCAGGAGGCGGAGGTTGCGGTGAGCCAAGATCGCGCCATTGCACTCCAGCCTGGGTAACAAGAGTGAAACTCCGTCTCAAAAAAAAAAAAAACTTTTACCAAGTTACATTCCCAGCAAGGACCTATTTCCCTATGTTCTTACTATGCTGAGTTTTACCAACCTTTTAATCTTTGCTAACTTTATACGTCAAAGGCAAATTCTTGTTTCACTTGTGTCTCTATGATCAATAGTGAAATTGGACATCTTTTTCACACTCATTAGTCATTTATATTTTCCCTGTTGTAAATGGCATATGCTGATTTTCTCAAAACTAGTTGGCTTGGCTCTTCTTCTTGGACCCAGGAAGAATGCAGCCTAGAACTGATCTTATGTGCTGACTATCTATTTATTATGAGCAAGGCTCTGGTCTCTGTCCTTGAGCTTCCCCACAGTAGCTCGGAAAATGAACCATGCTCAAGTAAAGGGGATCTTACAATGCCAGCCTATGAATGCTAAGGGCCAAATCTATGACACAATCATTTATTCAGTCAACCATCACAGAGCCCCTGCCAGTACCAGGCATTTCTCCAGGCATTGGAGATAAAAGGACCAGACATATTTCTGCTCCTAAGGCACTCACTGTCTGGTAAAGAAGCAAGTAGAACATAGTGTGAGGAGGAGCTATGATCATGGGAGTGTACATGGGGTGCTATGACAGCATATCAGGTGATGATAATTTTTATCTTTTCTATTTATGTAACTTTGTGAATAATGATAATATTACATAAAATAATATAAAGCTCAAAAAATTATGTTACCATTAGGCATGGCATGATACTATGAGAGGATTGTAGTTTTGGGAATCAAACATACAGGAGTTGGTATCTCATTTCAGCCACTTTCTAACTGTGATTTTGAGGAAGTTTCTTAATAATATCTTCTTTGGGAGGATCCAAGATGGCCGAATAGGAACAGCTCCAGAGTGCAGTTCCCAGCAAGAACAACACAGAGGGTGAGTGCGCACTGCATTTCCAAACAAATTTTCACTGCCCACAGACCAGGAGATTCCCAGGCCAAAAAGCGCCACTAGTTTTCAGCACAACAGTTTCAGCTGGTGCTGGGTTGGCACACAGAAACTCACACAAATGTGGGTGGCTGTTTCAACTGGTGCCTGAAGTGCCTGGGAGAGAGAACCACCCATTCAACTGATAGGGAGGGGGCAGAGACAGGGAGCCAGGCGATTTGGCTCAGCGGGCACCACCCCCACAAAACAAGCAATCTGAAATGCTCTGGATTGAGAGTTTTGAAGCAAGCACAGCTGGACCCAGGACTGTCCAGTTCAGTGGGGGGAAGAGTGACCACTACTACCGAGGCAGTCCACCACTACTGAGGGAGTTCACACAGCAGTTGGGCAGAGTGCAGCAGCTCAGCAGCGCTTCTGTTGGCAGACTGTGACTATACTACTACATGTGGGGCAGGACATCTATGAAAAAAGGCAACAGCATGACAGAAACTTATAAATAAAGACGACCTTCCTAGGACAGAGCACCTGGGAAAAGAGGCGGTTATGAGTTCCACAGCAGCAGACCTAAAAGTACCTGCCCAGCAGCTCTGGGCGGAACAACAGAGCTCCCAGCACAGCACTTAAGATCCTATAAGGGACAGATTGTCTCCTCAAGCAGCTCCCTGACCCCTGTATACCCAAAGAGACATCTCATAAAGGAGAGCTCAGGCCAACATCTGGCCGGTATGCTTCTGGGACAAAGGTAACAGAAGAAGAAACCAGCAGCAACCCTTACTGTTCTGCAGCCCTCACAGGTGATCCCCAGGCAAGCAGGGTCTGGAGTGGACCTCCAGCAGTCCTGCAGCAGAGAGGCCTGACTGTTAGAAGGAAAACTAAGAAACAGAAATAATTTCATCATCAACAAAAAGAACATCCACTCAGAGAACCCATCTGAAAGTCACCAACTACAAAGACCACAGGTAGATAAAGCGACTAAGATGGGAAAAAACCAGTGCAAAAAGGATGAAAACACCAAAAACCAGAACACCTCTCCTCCTCCAAAGGATCACAACTCCGCACTAGCTAGGGATCAAAAATGGATGGAGAATAAATCTGATGAATTGACAGGAAGAGGCTTCAGAAGGTGAGTAATAACAAACTTCTCAGAGCTAAAAGAACTTGTGTTAACCCAATGCAAAGAAACTAAGAACCTTGAAAAAAGATTAGATGAGATGCTAACTAGAATAAAGAGCTTAGAGAAGAATATAAATGACTTGATGGAGCTGAAAAACACAGCACGAGAACTTCACGAAGCATACACAAGTTTCAATAGCCAAATTGACCAAGCAGAAGAAAAAATATCAGAGATTGAAAGACAACTGAATGAAATAAAATCAGAAGGCAAGAATAGAGAAAAAAGAGTGAAAAGAAATGAAGAAACCCTTCAAGAAATATGGGATTATGTGAAAAGACCTAATCTACATTTGATAGGTATACCTGAATGTGATGGAGAGAATCAATCCACGATGGAAAACACTCTTCAGGATAATATCCAGGAGAACTTCCCCAACCTAGCAAGCCAGGCCACCATTCAAGTCCAGGAAAATACAGAGAACTACACAAAGATATTCCTCAAGAAGAACAACCTCAAGGCACATAATCATCAGATTCACCAGGGTTGCAATGAAGGAAAAAATGCTAAGGGCAGCCAGAGAGAAAGGTCGGGTCACCCACAGAGGGAAACCAATCAGACTCACAGTGGATCTCTCTGCAGAAACTCTACAAGCCAGAAGAGAGTGGAGGCCAATATTCAACATCCTTCAGGAAAAGAACAGTCAACCTAGAATTTTATATCGAGCCAAACTAAGCTTCATAAGTGAAGGAGAAATAAAATCCTTTATAAACAAGCAATTGCTGAGAGATTTCATCACCAGCAGGCCTACCTTACAAGAGCTCCAGAAAGAAGCACTAAACATAGAAAGAAATAACCAGTACCAGCTACTCCAAAAACATACCAAATGGTAAAGATCATCGACACAATGAAAAAAACGCATAAACTAATGGGTAAAACATCCAGCTAGCATCAAAATAGCAGGATCACATTCACACATAACAATATTAACCTTAAATGTAAATGGGCTAAATGCCCCAATCAAAAGACACAGGCTGGCAAATTGGATAAACAGTCAAGACCCATCAGTGTGCTGTATTCAGGAAACTAATCTCACGTGCAAGGACACACATAGGTTCAAAATAAAGGCATGGAGAAAGACTTATAATGCAAATGGAGAGCAAATAAAAGCAGGAGTTGCAATCCTAGTCTCTGATAAAATGGACTTTAAACCAACAAAGATCAAAAGAGACAAAGAAGGGTATTACATAATAGTAAAAGGATCAATGCATCAAGAAGAGCTAATGATCCTAAATATATATGCACCTAATACAGGAGCACCCAGGTACATAAAGCAAGTTCTTAACAACCTACAGAGAGACTTAGACTCCCACGCAATAGTAGTGGGAGACTTTAACACTCCACTGTCAATATTAGACAGATCAATGAGACAAAAAATTAACAAGAATATCCGGGACTTGAAATCAGATCTGGACCAAGCAGACCTAATAGACATTACAGAAATCTCCACCCCAAATTCACATAATATACATTCTTCTCAGCACCAAATTGCATCTACTCTAAAATTGACTGCAAAATTGGAAGTAAATCACTCCTCAGCAAATGCAAAACAAAGGAAATCACACAAACAGTCTCTCAGACCAGAGCAAAATCAAATTAGAACTCAGAATTAAGAAACTAATTCAGAACTGCACAGCTTCAAGGAAACTGAACAACTGGCTCCTGAATGTTGAATGGATAAACAATGAAATGTAGGCAGAAATAAAGATGTTCTTTGAAGACACAACATACCAGAATCTCTGGGACACACTTAAAGCAGTGTTTAGAGAGAAATTTATAGCAATAAATGCCCACATGAGAAGCAAGGAAACATCTAAAATTGATGCCCTATTGTCAAAATTGAAAGAGCTAGAGGAGCAAGATCAAAAAACTAAAAAGCTAGCAGAAGACAAAACTAAGATCAGAGCAGAACTGAAGGAGACAGAGACACATAAAGCCCTTCAAAAAAATTAATAAAACCTGGAGCTGTTTTTTGAAAAGATCTACAAAATAGACTGCTAGCTAGATCAATAAAAAAAGAAAAGGGAAAATAATCAAATAGACACAATGAAGAATGATAAAGGGGATATCATCACTGATTCCACAGAAAGACAAACTACACACGGAGATTACTACAAACAACTTTATGCATATAAACCAGTAAACCTGGAAGAAATGGATAAATTCCTGCACACTTGCACCCTCCCAAGCCTAAACCAGGAAGAAGTTGAAATCTTGAGTAGATCAATAAAAAGGGCTGAAGTTGAGGTAGCAATTAATAGCCTATCAACCAAAAAAAGTCCATGTCCAGACAGGTTCACATCTGAATTCTACCAGACATACAAAGAGGAGCTGGTACCATTAATTCTAAAACTATTCCAAACAATACAAAAAGAGGGAATCCTTCCCAAATCATTTTATGAGACCAACATCATCCTGATATCAAAACCCAGCAGAGACTCAACTTGAGGCCAATATCCATGATGAACATAGATGCAAAAATCTTCAATAAAATACTGACAAACTGACTGCAACAGCACACCAAAAAGCTTATCCATCCCAATCAAGTAGGCTTCATTCCAGGGATACAGGGCTGGTTCAACATATGCAAGTCCATAAATGTAATCCATCACATAAACAGAACAAAAGACAAAAACCACATAATCATCTCAATAGATGCAGAGAAGGCATTCAACAAAATTAAACAGCCCTTTATGCTAACAACTCTCAATAAACTAGGTATCGAAGGAACGTATCTCAAAACAATAAAAGCTATTTACAACAAACCTACAGCCAATATCATCTGAATGGGCAAAAACTGGAAGCATTCCCTTTGAAATCTGGCACTAGACAAGGTTGCCCTCTCTCACCACTCCTGTTCAATATAGTATTGGAAGTTCTAACCAGAGCAATTAGGCCAGAAAAAAAACAAAGCATATTCAATTAGGAAAAGAGGAAGTAAAATTGTCTCTATTTGCAGATGACGTGAGTGCATATTCAGAAAACCCTATCATCTCAGCCCAAAAGCTCATGAAACTGATAAGCAACTTCGGCAAAGTCTCAGGATACAAAATCAACGTGCAGAAATCACAAGCATTTCTATATATCAATAACAGACTAACAGAGAGCCAAATCGTGAGCGAACACTCCCATTCACAATTGTTACAAAGAGAATAAAAAACCTAGGAATACAACTAACAAAGGATGTAAAAGACCTCTTCAAGGAGAACTACAAACCACTGCTCAACGAAATAAGAGAGGACACAAACAGATGGAGAAATATTCCATGCACATGGTTAGGACGAAACAATATCATGAAAATGGTGCTATCCCCATCAAGCTACAAATGACCTTCTTCACAGAACTGGAAAAAACAACCTTAAACGTCATATGGAACCAAAAGAGAGTCCACATAGCCAAGACAATCCTAAGCAAAAAGAACAAAGCTGGAGGCATCATTCTATCTGATTTCAAACTATACTACAAGGCTACAGTAATCAAAGGAGCATGATACTAGTACCAAAACAGAGATACAGACAAACGGAACAGAACAGAGGCCCTGGAGGCAATGCCACACATCTACGATCATCTAATCTTTGACAAATCTGACAAAAACAAGCAATGGGGAAAGGATTCCCTGTTTAATAAATGAAGTTGGGAAAACAGGCTAGCAGTGTGCAGAAAGCAGAGACTGGATGCCTTCCTGACACCTTACACTAAAACTAACTTCAGATGGATTAAAGACTTAAAAACAAGAACTAATACCATAAAAACCTAGAAGAAAATCTAGGCAAAACCATTTAGGACATAGGCATAGGCAAGGACTTCGTGACTAAAACACCAAAAGCGTTGGCAACAAAAGCCAAAACAGACAAATGGGACCTAATTAAACTCCAGAGCTTCTGTACAGCAAAAGAAACGATCATTGGAGTGAACCAGCAACCAACAGAATGGGAAAAAAAATTTGCAATCTACTCATGTGACAAAGGGCTAATATCCAGAATCTACAAAGAACTAAAACAGATTTACAAGAAAAAAATGAACAAACCCATCCAAAAGTGGGCAAAGGATATGAACAGACACTTTTCAAAAGAAGACATATATGAGGCCAACAAACATATGAAAAATGCTTATCATCACTGATGATTAGAGAAATACACATCAAAACCACATTGAGATACCACCTCATGCCAATTAGAATGGTGATCATTAAAAAATCAGGAGACAACAGATGCTGGAGAGGATGTGGAGAAATAGGAACACTTTTACACCATTGGTGGGAGTGTAAACTAATTCAACCTTTGTGGAAGACAGTGTGGTGCTACCTCAAGGACCTAGAAATAGAAATTCCATAGTATATACCCAAAGGATTATAAATCATTCTGTTATAAAGACACATGCATACACATGTTCATAGCGGCACTGTTTACAATAGCAAAGACCTGGAACCAACCCAAATGTCCATCAACAATAGACTGGACAAGGAAAATGTGGCATATATACACCATGGAATACCATGCAGCCATAAAAAATGATGAGTTTGTGTCCTTTGTAGGGATATGGATGAATCTGGAAACCATCATTCTCAGCAAACTGACACAAGAACAGAAAATCAAACACCACATGTTCTCACTCATAGGCAGGTATTGAACAATGAAAACAGATGGACGTAGGGAGGGGAGCATCACACACTGAGGTCTGTTGGAGGGGCCAAGGGAGGGACAGCAGGGGAGTGGGGAGGTCAGGGAGGGATAATATGGGGAGAAATGCCAGATGCAGATGACGGGGGGATAGAGGCAGCAAAGCACACTGCCATGCATGTACCTATGCAACAATCCTCATGGTCTGCACATGTACCCCAGAACCTAAAGTACAATTTAAAAAAAATAAAAAAAAATATATTGTCTTCATGGGGTCACAATGAATCACAAATATAATATAAATAAAGTTCAATCTATTTGCAGGGCCTGGAGATATAAAGATCATATTTGTAAATATTTAAAAGTTTAAATCAGGTTAGTTATAGATCGAATGCAATTGTTATCAAAATTTTAGTTGCCTTCTTTGCAGAAATTAACAAATGGATTCTACATTTCATACGGATATGTAAAGAACTTCAAATAGCCAAAATAATCTTGAGAAACAAAAACAGTTGGAGGATTCACACTTACCAATTTCAAAACTCACTACACAACTACGGTTGTGTAGTAATCAAGACAGTATCTGATACTGGCAGAAGAATAGACTTACAAGTCAATGGACTGGAACTGAGAGGCCAAAAACACTACATTTACAGCCAATTGTGCTACGATGATTCTTAGCACATCAGGGGAAGATTAGACTTTTAAATAAATGCTACTGGTACAACTAGAGGAAGCTGAGACCCCCTTCCTCACACAAATGAAAATGAACTAAAAATGAACTATAGATCTAAACATAAGAGCTTACACTCATGAGAAAGCACAGGTGTACATTTTCGTGACTTTGATTAAGAAATGGTTTCTTAAATATGACACCAAAAGCACAAAACAACCAAAGAAAATATAAATAAATTAGACTTCAAAATTAGAAGTTCTTGTGCTTCAAAGGACACTATAACAAAAGTATAAAATCAACCCACTGAATGTGAGAACGGATTTGCAAATCATACATTTGAGAATGAGATGTATTGTCAGAGATGTCAATAATAAATCAAATAAGCTGTCTCTCGAGTGGAGCCTTCCGAGAGCTGGTGCGCCTGTCCCGCGAACATCCTCCTGCCCTCAATCATGGCTTGTGGTCTTGAGGACAGCAACCTGAATCTCAAACCTGGGGAGTGCCTCCAAGTGCGGGGCGAGGTGGCCCCTGACGCTAAGAGCTTCGTGCCGAACCTGGACAAAGACAGCAACAACTTGTACCTATGCTTCAACCCTTGCTTCAACGCCCACGGGGACGCCAACACCACCGTGTGCAGCAGCAAGGACGGTGGTGCCTGTGGGGCTGAGCAGTGGAAGGCTGCCTTTCCCCTTCAGCATGGGAGTGTCGCAGAGGTGTTTATCAGCTTCGACCAGGCAGACATGACCATCAAGCTGCCAGATGGATACGAATTCAAGTTCCCCAACCGCCTCAACCTGGAGGCCATCAACTATGTGGCAGCTGACAGTGACTTCAAGATCAAATGTGTGGCCTTTGACTGAAACCAGCTAGCCCATGGCCCCCAATAAAGGCCGCTGCTCCCTCTGAACCAAAAATAAATAAATAAATAAATAAATAAATAAATAAATAAATAAAGCAACTGTTAATGTTCCATTCTCTTGACAGAAATAACTTCATAAAGATTTGTATTAAGTGTGGTTTTATGTGATTGAAAGTTGATAAAACATTAAACAACAAAATTTAATATTTATTGATGCATGAAAGACATAATTCAGAAAATATATTTATTTCCAAAATTTATTTTTTGTTGCTGTCCTTTCAGCAAAATCATTAATTTTGCTGTTAAATTATGTGCATAATTTATCTTCTGTTGAAAGTAATAATTCTGAAGGATAAAATTTAGTTGTATTACAATGTACAAAATGTGAATATATTCTAATGAGAAATGTAAATTAAAATACATGCAAAAATCAAAATAATTTAATTATTGTCATGTTTTAAGAAGTTTCCTTTTAAATATTTAAAACTATGTACCAGAATTTCAAGCCAAATAGAATGTACCATATAGTCAATAAATAACAAAAATATAAATCAAAAGTATTTAAAGTAAAATTTTTAATTTAATTTTTGAAAATGTAATTAACTATCATCAAATGTTGTTAGAAAAGCAGAACTATTTGTATTTTAGCATCTAATATCTATCTAGCTGCCAATATAAACCATCATTAAGGGACATTACAGTTTAAGCCTAAATACATACAACTCTAAGAGAATATGAATTGTTTAATATTGCAAAATATTTCTCAGTTGATCTTTATGCAGTGCAACATTGTGAGTTTCCTGTTTCACTAGTATCTCTGGAATTGGAGACTGAAAGATAATGAGAAGGAAGAATACGGATGCTGTTTGACCTTACTAGGAAAGAATACTTCCGCATAAATGAATCTATTTTAGTCATGCTAAGAAGACAGAGTGAAAAGTTAATACATTTGTTTTTGTTTTTAAACTGTTTCTACTGCTTAAATACTCCTGTATTTTGAAGCAGTATGTTTCTCTGATGTAAGCCACAGTACAAACCACAAACCTTCAAATTTATGGACACAGTGACTTTTTCTTTCAAGGACATAGGAGAAGAGAGGTGGAGAATTTCCCTAGGACCAGAATGACCCTGAAGGCTGACTGATAAATGAATTGCGTGTGTGTGTTTATGATATGCAGAGCCCTCTACTGTGCAGATCCCAGGGCAGTGGCTCCTCTAGCCCAGGTCTAAAGGTGGTCCTATAAGGCATGACACTTGGCATAGGAGAGGTAATGAACATTTTCACTCTTTATCTTATTTGATTATCAGAGGGTTGGACAGTGCAGACTTTCATCGTCTTGAAACACCCTTTCCTTATCTTTTGTTACACCACCCTTTCTGACTTTCTTCTCAGCTCCTCAGCTGCTTTTTCTCAGTGTCCTTTGCAAGACCATCTCCTCAACCCAATATCAAGCACAATGGGGCTCAATTATAGGCCCTGTACACCCACAGCTTTAAATATTGTCTACCTGCCATCGATGACTACTCAGCATCTACATTTAGGCATATTTAAGGAAGCTCAACTTTTAACATCATCAAGATCAATTCGTATTTTGCTGGACATTTTTCTATTGCCCTTCTAGATCACTCTTCATTCCTTTCCATCCTGATGTGTATCCTGAGATGGTATCCTGTAGGTGAGTTCTACCTTAACAGACTCCCTTGTTAATTAATTTCCTTTGTATTTGTATTTGGGTTTGAAGATCCCTGGTAGAAAATCTAAGGGAGGGTATAAAGTAAGGTAGAGGCTTCTTTCCCTGGCAGTTGCCAGGGCTAGGGTAGGGACAAGGGGGTTAGGAAGGGTGGGGAGGGATAACATGGGGAGAAATGCCAGATACAGTATGCACCTATGCAACAACCCTGCATAACCTGCACGTGTACCCCAGAACCTAAAGTAAAATAAAATTAAAAAAAAAAAAAAAACGTAAGGCAGAGAGAGGTATGTGTTCCCTTAGCTACCTCCATCCAAGATTGCCTAGGCCTGGGGGCAGAACCTCTTGCCCAAAGATTTCATCTCCTATTATGTGACTTCCTAAACTAGGTTCCTGTAACTGCTCCTTCTCTTTGCCTTTTGGAAATTCCACTATCTACAGTATCAGAGTATTGTACTATTTCTCATGGTTTGCCCTATGCTGATTGAACTTTTATAAACAGTCCCTTCAAATTACCCAATTTGACCGCACCGTAATTTTTCCACTGGGACCTTAATTGGTGCAGTAATTGATACTGTGACTTGTCCCAGAAAACAAAGTGGCCCTTCTAGCCCAGGTCTAATGGTGGTCCTGTAAAGCCTGACACATGGCAGAGGAGAGTTAATGAACTTAAAATCCTGGATTGAATTGTGCAATACTTGACATACAGTAGCATCAGAATTACTCAAAAACTGTCACGGGTGATGACACAGGAGGGCAAGGTTTTGGGAAATCAAGTAGCTGTGGAACTTGATTGCTACAAGTTCTATGGATCTTAGGAACTATAGTATCTTCTGGGTTGTTCTAATAGCTCTAGTAAGAATAAGCAGGGGTAAGGAGGAATGAAACTGCCAGATAACAATTTACGCGGAGAATCAGAAAGCCCTGATGGCAATTTTAAAAGCACATCTTATTTCCTATAATTGCAGGAGGAGGTAGGTGAGGACTAAGCTTAGGATCTGATTATAAGGATTGCAACATTAATTAAATGCTCAAGTTCACAAGGCCTATTACATTAAAATAGAGGCACTTATGGAGAATGAGTACAACCCTGTCTCCTGAGTCATAGAATGAGTCATACTACAACAAATAAAGTATGACAATGCGTTCACATCACTGGAATTCATTAGTCTCGCCATGTGCTCCATCTCCAAGAAGGAGCCGGATCAACAGAAGAGCAGTATAGCCTGCTGACCACACAATTTTGGCATCAGCTGAAAGAGAGCACCTTCAAGGTTAGGGGGCTACCATGCAGGATATGGCAAATCCCTTAAATGAGCAACAACTTCCTCCATATCTTTCTCTATAGATAGAATGAATGGATCTGGGGACCAAGCAAACCTGTGACATTTGCAAAAATGTATAATGTACAAGACTATAAAACAAGGCTTAAGAAATTCCTAAGAATGGATGCCATACAGCTTGTTCTCCAAAAAGAATGCAGTAAAATTAGAAACTAACAACAGAAAGAGATTAGAAACCCTACGTTCTGAAACGTTAAAAAACACTGCAAAAATATTCATGGCAAGAGAAAAAATAAAAAATATAGTGTTTGAATGGAAGTAGTAAAATTGTCATTATTTGCAGATGACATGAATTGAAAAAGAAAATGAACCTTGATACTTTTGTCATACTATATACAAAAATCAGTATAAAATAGATACAAACTTGAATGTAATGGGAAAACAGTGAAGCTTTTAAAAAATACATAAGAGAATATCTTCATGGCCTTGACATAAGTAAACATTTCTTAAACAGGACACTAAAAGCACTGCCGGTGAGAGAGAGAAAAACATACTTAATTGAAGTATAAACTTTTGTTAATAAAAAGAGATTATTTAGAAAGTGAAAAGGCAAGCTACTGACTGAGAGAAGAAATTCACAACATACGTATCTGTTAAAAGATACATGCAGAATATATAAACTCTTATAACTCAATTATGAAAAGATAATGCAATTTAGAAATGAGAAAAAGGTTTGAATTAATATTTCCTAAAAGAAGATATGCAAAAGGACAATTAGCATATAAAAAGGAGTTCAAAATTATAGTCAGCAGGTAAATGCAAAATAAAATGGCATTAAGGTACTACACTTCACACCAAAATAAGTAAAATTTAGGAAAAAAACAAACTGACTATACCAAGTATGCTGGAACATGGAATGACTAACTTTCACACATATACTTGTGGGAGTGTAAGTTGGTAAAAACCACTATAAAAAACAATTTGGATGTATCTAATACAGCTAAATATATGCCTATTCTATCAGTCAGAAATTCTACTGCTAGCTGTATTCCCAACAGAAATGAATATGAATGTCCAGCAAAAGACATTTATAAGAACTTTCATAGTAGTTTTACTCACAATATCCCCACACTGGAAGCAATCCAAATATGACTTGAGAGTAGAATGGACAAATAAGTATATTCATTCCCAGTAATGGAGAGAGGAGACAAAACCTGTTACTACAATATAAACAAATCTCACAGACATAATGAGGAGTGAAAGAAGTCACAAAACAGGACACATGGTTCCATCTGGATGATATTTAAAAAGAAGTAAGACTAATCCATGGTATTAGCCAATAGTGGTTACCTCTGGAGAGGTATTTTGGGGAAAGGGGCATAGAAAAGCCCTTTGGGATGCTGGAAATGTTTTATATCTTTATCTGGGCAGTAGCTACACAGGTATATACATATGTAAAATTCCTTGACTTATTCACTTAATCATGCACTTTATATATAATAAGCCTTCATAACAATGTTTTTTAAGTCACAGAATAAAGACAAATTTTAATGAGAATTATAAAATATTTAGAACTGAATGACACAGAAAGCACTGCATGTCAAAACTTGTGGGATACAGTTAATGCAGTACTTAGAGGGCAATTTATAGCATTACTTGCATATATTACAAAGCAAGAAAGATGAAAAATTAATGAGTTATTCAACTAAAAAATTGCTAGAAGAAAGATCATAGAGACTCCAAGGAAAATAGAAGAAAAAATATATATTGAAAGCAGAAATTAATATAATATAAAACAAAAATAGTAGTACAGAAGATGACAAACACATAAGGAGAGAACAATAAACAGAAACTATGAACAAATGAGGAGCAGAAATGAGTTAGTAGCTATAAAAACAGAAGAAACAGAAGCACCATAATGGTTGTATACAATAGGAGGAAGCATGCCAGACTCTAAGACTCCATGATGGGGTAAATTTTTAGAGTGGCTGTTTTGTTCCGGAGTTGTAGTCAGACTACTGGAGCTATAGTTGTATAGGAATTACACAGCATTTCTCCATGAAAATGGTTGAGACTGTTTCCAATCTACCTTATTTCTGCACATATTCTTGCAATAAAATCTTGACCCTAGACATAACTTGAACTTTTCTCTAATTCTTGCAACCTGTTACATTTACCTGACTGACATCCTTTCCCTGTGCTTTTGCTAACCACATATGCTTTAGCCTTCTGGGAAGCACTCCCAACATGTTTATGATGACATATGAGTCTTGTTTTCTGAGAAGCAGATTCAATTCCCTGCCCAGCCAGGCCAATCAACATCATTCCTTTGGATGGCTTTTCCTAAAACCATTGGTAGAAGGCAATCTTTTTCCTTAAGGTTACTAGCTAGGTCAAATTAAACATGAAGTTACTGAAGGCTATCTTTCTAAAACAAGGAAAATAGTACCTTGCCTGAGAATGAAGTTGACATAAAGGAAAGCAGAGCAGAGATGGGGAATGAGGCAAGGTGTAAGAGAGACTGAATACTAACAATATTGTTGAGGCCCTGGATCCAGTCATGGGTGGACCCATAATTGATTGCTTTTTTGCTTAAACTAATTTGTTTTAGCTGTCTGCACTTGTAACCCAAATTGCCCTAATAGCAAGAACTGACCAGTATTAAAAAAAAAAAATCTGTCTCAACATTTTTTTTGAAATCTCACTGCTCACAGGATCTTCATATAGGTTTCCCTTAGTGTTACACTTACATTTTCTGTTCAAATTAGTGCCTCTAAGGTGGTTCTATATTATGCATTAACATATTCAAAGTTTTTGCTAGATTTCAGAAGTTTGTTATAAGTTGTAGAAAATTCATCCAGTGGGTTTAAGTTTAAATTTGAGAGATAATAAAATAATTTAGCAAAGCCCATGCTCATTCAGTAGAGGTAATATGAATAGAGCTTTTCTGAAGAATCATTCTCTTCTGTGGAGCCCCTATGTGCAGGCTGCTAAAATGAAATTTACTATTACTGGCACAATCAAAATGCTCAGAAAGATCAAGGCTCTTAGAAACTGTGTTGAACTCTAATGGTTTTCAAATACTTGGCATTCAACTCATCCGAATATTACCCTCAATTTCCCCACAGAATCTACAAATAAAGAAAATAAAATCTCAATGCTAACAGAGCCAGCAGAGTGAGTGCTGAGCTAATCTCCATTTCACCCGGTGACCTGTTCCCAGACTGAGTGAGCCCTCAGCCAACACTCGTGAATGTGTTCTCCTCCAGAGAAAAAGCTTAGCATTCCTAAACCAGAGATTCTGAACAGATTCTGTGGTGCTTTCAAAGAATACAACATGGCTCTGAGAAAGCTTGGAGTTTTCATTGTTATGATTTTCAATTCCAACTTTAATAGGGTGAACTTTGAAAGCAGATCCTTTTTCTTAGTTAATGCTTACCAGCGGTTAATTAGACATAATTTTAGAGACTGTAGATGACCAGATTACTCTTCCCTCAAAAATAAAATCTTAACTAATGAAATGCGCAGCTTCCTGAAGGAGGTTATTCAAAGAACAACCCTGCAGTCTTCAAGCAAACAGGTCCTCTCACAATGGCTTTAATGGATTTTGTGTGTAGAATTTCCCTCTCTGACTGGATTAAGAAAGCTGTATTCTCTCCTAAGAGATGCTGAAAACTAAAACTAACTACTTTTCAGTAAACAACCAATAGAAATATTTCTTTCAGGTCTCTGCCTTGTTCATTTTATTTCTAAAAACGGACAGCACAGTATCAATACAAAGCTGTATACTGAATTTGCTTTACAAATATTCAATTATCAGAGTAAATTCAGATAAGACTACATGTAAAGTTCTCCCAAGAAGTGAAAAACAAGAAGCATATTTGCCTCCTACCTATGACTTAATACTTGAAAGCAATTTTTGCAAAAAAAAAAAAAAGAAGAAAAGAAAAAACGATTTTTTTCTTTTCAACAAGTCTCTTCATTATATCTCTGGTATCTAACATAAATCTTTCTTGAGTAAGTGGATTAATGAATGGTTAGCTTTTAGTTTATCATGGGGATGTCTTTTAAAAAATTATACTCTCACATTTAAGATAAATTTATTATTTATTTGTACCATTCTAGTAACTTTGGTGTCAAATAGTTTGCAGTTTAACCTTGACTGCTGGAAGGTAAGTAGAAACCCTTGTTTTATTAGATCCTCAAGATGTCCTCTTTTAAATGAATTGTTTCCTTCTTAGATTTTGTCTAAGAATAGTAAAGAGTGGTGATAGAAAAGGAAAATACAGTATTCATCATGCTTCTTGGAATTGGCTGGTAATGGTATAGCCTGAGAAAATTTCCATGTTCATTAATCGGTGGAAGTCCTGTGAATGCATAAACAGTTCTTTGTACGGTGCTGATCTACAAAATCAAATTGGTCACAGACTGTCAAAGTAGAAGCAAATCCCATTTCCCCAGAGGAACAATGTGTTCTACCAAAACAGAGCAAGTTTCCAGAGATTTACAATGTTCTACACATCACGTCCAAGTATGCTTTCCTCTATAATTTATCTCAATAGTACCACCATGGATTTGATTTTTTTTTCTTTTTATAGAGAAAGGGTCTCACTATGATGCCCAGGCTGGTCTCGAACTCCTGAGTTCAAATGATCTTCCTGCCTTGGCTTCTGAAAGTACTGGGATTATAGGCATGAGCCCTGAACCATGCATTTTTCATCTAGAAAGAAAACTTTCTTCCTGAACTTTTAAGTGATTTGTTCAATTAATCACCTGTCTTTTTTCCATGGTAATAATTGGTTTTTAGAGTGAGAATTAAGCCTGTAGCAGCATCTAGTGTGTGTGTGTGTCGGGGGCAGAGGGGGAAACCATTTGTGTGTATTTTGTTTATATTGTGCAAGAGCAGCATTCCTTGCTTTAACTGTTTCAGCAACACCCAAAATCCATCTCTATAAGATTTTCTAGTCTCTCAAGTTTTGCTAGCAGGCACCCAACCCACTGTATTGTAACCTTCACTCAAAAAAAAAAAAAAAAAAAAAAATCTGGACACACCTTTCAATCAGGCTTTAGCCTTATGTCTTAATCTTTTTGAAGCATCAGAGTAACATATCATGGTAGTGATAATCTTTCCTCTGCTACTATGTCAGGAGCTCCACATTTTCTCTCATCCATTCTCACTCAAGGAAAAATTGATTCCTGTACAAAAAAAAAATGCATGAGTTTTGGTATTTATTCCATGTAAATGATGACTTCAATTTTTGAAATAGTTACTTTGATGAACTATTCAAGTGTTTTCTCCTTCTCTTTCACAACTTCATTACTTCCTTATTCCAACCTCCTATTCACTGTCTCCTGGGATCTTCCACCTCATCCCTCAATGGCCACCATCCTGAAATAGCCACTGGCCCTGTGGATCACCAATCAAATAACCCAGCTTCAGAATTCCTTGACCTCCTCAGTGCCAGTGATTTCCATCCACAATTCCACAAAAGTAATTCACATGGGTCACCTTCTGGACCATGTCATTTAAGGCTTTTTTTCCCAACTGGTATCTTTAGCATTAACAGTGTGCCTTCTTTTAGTAACCTCTTATTCTTTTAGCTGAGACTTTTACTCATAATATATCTAATCTTACCTATGTTTATTTAATTGAACCCCTGATATTTTTCCAGTTTACCACCTTTCCTTAGATGATGCTTTTGTTCCATCGCTGTATTTGCTTACTTACCTTCATGCCCTTCTATTTTACTGAACTCACAAAACCACAGCCCAGTTTCCATCCATCATATTTCTTATCTGATCATATCCACAGCTGAGTATAAATGGTGGAAATGATTGTACAATATAAGAGATTAGAAATGCTGGTGAGAGGGGCAAAGCAAGATGGTTGAATAGAAGGCCTCGCTGATCCCCACCCTCACCCCCACAAGGACACAAATTTAACAGTTATCGACACTAAAAAACACCTTCAGATGAACCAAAAATCAGCTGAGCACTCACAGTTTTAACTTTTTATTGCTGAAAGAGGCACCAAAGAAGGTAGGAAAAAGTCTTGAATTGCTAATTTTACTCCTCTCACATCTGCTGGCAGTGGCCATGTGACATGAAGAGAATGTCCTCTTGGGAGAAGGAGAGAGTAGTAATTGTGAGACATTGCATTGAATTCGGTGCTGCCCTGTCACAGCGGAAAGCAAAACTGGGCTAACTCAGCTTGTGCCTATCCGTGGAGGCAGTACTTAAACCAGCCCAGCTAGAGGAGAATCACCCATCTCAGAGATCAGAACTTGAGTTCTGGCGAACCTCACCACCGTGGGCTAAAGTGTTCTTGGGCTCTAAATAAACTTGAAAGGAAGTCTAAGCCACAAAGACTGCAATTCCTACATAAGTCCTAGTGCTGAACTGAGCTCCGAGACAGCAGGCTGGGGGGGAACATGACTTACTGAGACACCAGCCAGGGTGGCTAAGAACATGCTTGCACCAACCCTCTTTTAACCCCAGACTGCAAAGCTTGCAGCTCCAAAAGACATCCCATTCTTCTGCTTGAGTAGAGGAGAGGGAATAATAAAGAGGACTTTGTCTTGCGTCTTGGATACCAGCTCAGCCACAGTAGGATAGGGCACAAGGCAGAGCCCCCTTTCTAGGCGCTAGCTCATTGACAACATTTCTAGACACACTCTGGGCTAGAAGGGAACCTGCTTCCTTGAAGGGAAGGACTTCATCCTGTCAAGACTCATAACCTGCTAACTAAAGAGACCTTGGTCACTGAAAAACCAGCAGCAATACCCAGGTACTATATGGTAGGCCTGGGATGAGACTCTGAGACTTGCTGGCTTCAGGTGAGACTCAAAACATTACCAGCTATGGTGGCTACAGGGAGAGATTCCTTGTGCTAAGAAAAGTAGAGGGAAAAGTAAAGGAGACCTTGTCTTTCACATTAGGTACCAATTTGACACAGTGAGGTAGAGCACAGAGTGGGATCTGAGGGTCCTCAGTTTCAGTCTTTGGCACTTGGATAGCATTTCTAAACCTGCCCTGGGACGGGGAAGAGCCCACTGCCCTGAAGTTTGGGTCTTAGGCTAGGCAACATTCACCACAAGCTGACTGAAGAGTCCTTGAAACTTAAGGGAACATCAGTGGTAACCTAGTAGTACCCCCGAGGGCTTGTGGTGGTGGTGGTGGTGGTGGTGGTGGTGGTGATGGGCTGAGCCCCCGCTGCCTGTGGAAAGGGAAGGGAAGAATGGGAAAGACTGCATATCTTGGTTTGAGTACCAGCTCAACTCC